>NC_134479.1:26283318-26456773 GCF_964194025.1 Convolutriloba macropyga
CTTAATTGCCTCGTGTGCTGATCTATTTGATTAGATTTTTATTGTAATATTGAAGTTTTATATTTGATTTCCCTGTCCATTTCTGGGTTTCAATATAATATGTTTCCAAATTTTTGACCAAATCATCCAAATCTGAAGTTTTCACGAATTGGGATTTTAATGGAAATATATCTGCAAATGATATTGGCAAATGTTATCAAACTTATGAAGATCAAGTTCATATCTGTTAAGTGATAATATGGGTGGTCAGCAGTCGAGTAGTTTTCTCAACAGTTTGCTGTAGATAACACTTGGCTGCCAACTCGTAAACTAAATTTTTTCTGGAATCTATGTACAAGTGCGCGTTGCAGGAGAAACCTTCGTCTACATTGGCTTTTCCAATTAAAGCTCCACAAAAATACGCAACTTTCGTTCGGTCACTGCTATGAGTGGCTTCTATCATCAAACAGAAACTGCTGAACTATCTGATGTTTTACCCGAGTCCCTGTTGAGATACTAAAGATCCATCTTAGGGGGAAATTCACTATAAGATTTGGAGAATGATCAGTGGCTGTTGTTAGAAAGCAGGAAGATTCTTGTTGAGCTGCAGAGTGACTGTAAAACTGTGTTTTGCAGGTCATAAAAAAATGGCGGAACACGCTTGTTTGTTGTTTCAAATCTTGGTGTTGTTTTCATGCCAGAATGTAGCAGTTTTGCACTTGATCGATAATTAGATTAAACTGTTTGAGGCTGGAGAATTTTTTTCGCTTTTTAGTTTTTGTGAATCTTGCCGGTTTAAACTGCGGTCTCTTGTAAAAGTGTCTGATGTTGAGTTTCCTTGCTCACTAAATAAATTTTTGTTGCCGCAAAGGAGTGTCTTCTTCGCAATTTTCTTCGGACGTTGCTGTTTGTATTGGGTTGTTTATAAGCCTTTACCTTGCCTTTGCCATGAATCCGATCCAAAAGGTTGCGCTTTCGAGCTTCCTGGGGGGGGGGTTTGGGTGGGGCTACCAGATTAATCTGTTTGATTATTCAGGTCTAAGTTAGTTTTCATAATAAGTAATGGTCGTGCTGCGATTTGATGTCAGTGAACCAACCTGAGTGGAGATTTTCACAAAAGGTTGTCTCAAAATACCTTTTCCGCACGAGGTCACTGTGCTACCAACCCATCGTTCACTGCTGTTTCTCAGCAACCGTATACAAATTTCGTAAGACTTGCGGGAATTTCAAGCTTCTGCGCGGTCTTTGATGACCCTTTTTTTGTGAAAAACTGAAAATTGTGGGTTTTCGGAATCGGATCAGCAAATTTTCCCTGGTTTTTATTGTTTCCTAAATTGTTTGCTTAATTTCCTCGGGTGCTAGTTTGCGTTCCGCGAATATTTGATTAGATCGTTTTTAAAATATTGAAAGCTTATACTTGATTTCCTTGTCCATTTCTGGGTTTCAATTTATTATTCTTCCAAATCTTTTGACCAAACCATCCAAATCTGTAATTTTCTCGAAATAGGATTTTAATGGATATATATCGTTAAAAGAATTTTCAAAGGCGTCAGTACTCATAATCTTCCGCATTTGTTTTCCGTTTTTTGGCATTTAAAATTTAAAAGTGTGGAAAGAGCATCTTTTCAAAGAAAAAAAGGTAAAAGCAAACGAACTTGCTTATCAAAACTGCAACAGTAGCAAAAGTAAAGCAATCATCACTCTCCAGGACAAAATTTTCAAAAATCACCCATGGGCCATTCTAAAATCTCAAAAACAAACATTTTGAGTTACAAAAATTTGAGCTACAAGTAATGTCCGTTTTGGGATGCTCCACAAAAATTGTTGGTAAATTGTCTACCGTTGTTTAATTGTTGGTTAAGTGTTGATTTATAGAAAACTTGTTGATTTTGGTCATTGAAGAAGCAAACTGTTTTCTGACGTTTTCTTCCATGTGCTCTTTAATACTTGCTTCTTTAATCACTGTAGTCCGCTTTGTTGGCTGACTTAACATTGCCGTTCTCTTGTATTCTATGAAGTGTGTTTGTGTTTGAAATAATTGTTCAGCAAATTTTCCCTGATTTGTATTTTTTGCGGTATCATTCGCTTCAGAACTTCGTTAAGCCTCGGTTTAGGATCCCACTCTAGTGTTGGTTGAAGGGCTCTTCGTCACAGTAGTAAACGAGTTCAATTGAAATCCTCGTCACAAGAAACTTTGTGTGTTGCCTGCATGAGGATGATAGTTTCTTCCAAAATTGCTTCACAATTGAGTTCAGGAAAAATCCATGTTATCGAGCCTAATAGGCGGATCAAGTTTACATCAGTCAAGTGATAATATGGCTGGCCAGAAGTCGGCTAGTCTTGCTAACAGTTTGCTGTAGATTACACTTGGCTGCCAACTCTCGTAAACTAAATTTGTTCTGGAATCCATGTACAAGTTCCAAAAATATAGCTGGATTTTTCATGTTGGATAGTGTTGCTGTTTTGCAATTGATTGATATTTAGATTTCACTGTTTGAGTCTAGAAGTTTTTTCCTCTTTGTGGCTTTTGTGAATGTTTTCGTTGTAAATTGTTGTTCTTCTGTCGAATGGTCTGCTGTTGTTTTCCCATTGCTCACTCGATAATTTGTGTTGCGCGCATATATGTTTCCTTTTTGGGAATATGATTTTCGGTTCGGTTTTTCTTGTGCTCAATCTGGTTCCGGGAGTAGTGGATAAAACAAGGGATTCAACCACCAGTAAAATTTATCCCTTTCTCCTAACGCTAATCGCGCATGTCTAATCGGGCCAAAATTTACTGTTTGTTGAATCCCTTGTTTTAAACACTACTATATATTAGCTCTAAATTCACTTCTTTTATATTTTAAATCTATCATTTCTTGTCTCACTTAGTGCAAGCCACTAGTACAGAGTTAAGCTGGTAATTAACCATTATCAGACGGATAGTTCGGGTTCTATCCCCACCAACTCCGGTGAACGTCCCCAGATACTAGTATAAAACTAGTGAGACCGTGTAACAAGCACGTAAACAAACTTGCGAAAAAACTTGAACAAAAAAAGAAAACTTGAACAAAAATTGAAAGAATTATTAAAATAATAAAAATTTTCATATATCCCCTAATCAATATTTAATCAAACTAAAACTAACACTTTCTGTCTCACTTGGTGTAGTGGTTAAATCATCGAGTCTAGTTAAGTTGCTTTAGCAAACGGAAGGTTTGCAGTTCCTTCCACACTGACTCCAGTGAACGTCCCCCGACTTTGATGAATTGCAATAAAACTGAGTGAGATAAAAAAAACCAAATTCACAGTTCTTAAAAAAGATGATCAGTGAAACTGCTTCGCAGATCCCTGCTGTGAGACTGTATATGAGACACACTGTGATGGATATACAGTCAAAAAAACTGAGATCGGTGGAAACACAGTGATTAGTATTTTTCTATGTCTTCTTGAATATTATACTTTTAAACATGCTCTCTGAATTGATTTCTAGTGTGACCATATCTATATCTATGAAGATAAATACATTGTCTACATTTCCTATTTCTAAATCTATATAATGATATATGTTTATAAACAATACACACATGTTAGATATTGATCAGGATCAGAATAATGATATCCCAAATGTTCAATATAATCTTTCACTTTGACCATATTTTTACATACATAACAAGAATATTCTAATTCTTTACAATTATTACAACATTCTTTCCAAGCTTTATTTATACACTTACCGCATTTCATTTTCATTTTTCGAAAAATTATTTTTTGATTATTTCCCTAAAAAAATACATCATGTCTCAATCAACTAATACTAATGTCATAAACTTCTGCGATGTCTGTAATCTATCCTTTGAATCAAAGAAGGTTTTATACAAGCATCAATCATACGATCTCAAACATAAGGAACTATTGGAGAAAATGTTTGAGTCTGAAGAAGAGGAAATCTCGGAGAGGGTGTATAATTTGGATGAAGATGATTATATTATTAAAACTAAACCAGCCACCAAACCTAAAACTAAAACTGAAGAGGATATCTACACCAGAATTAAGTATGAATGTAAAGAATGTCATGAAGAATTTAAAAGTAAAGTAGCTCTAACTACTCATTCATATAGTCACAATCGCATGTATCTAGAAAACACAGAAGACTTCGATATAAACTCAAGTCAGAACATGAGAGAACTTTATATTACTGATAAAGGTGGGAATTACATTGAAGATATAGATGAAGCAATTAATTACTCTTTAGAAGAAATTAAAAACTGTTACCAGTTTCGTAAAGTTAAGAGTTTTAAATATAAAATCACGGCCGAATGTGATTATAAAAAGAGAACCAAAGAAGAAGTTAAAACTACAAAAAATTTTTTCAATACTGATTATATTAATAAAAATGCAATATATGAGTATGGTGACTTCAATCGGTGGCTAGATTTCGAAAAGGAAATATATGAAGGTTATGGTTATGATTTTGAGTTTCTTGGAATAAGAAGTATTCAGTTAAACATTGAACCAACTAAAGCGTCTATTGGTAGTTATATAGATTTACCTCCCGATCTCAAAAACTCTAAATGGATATTAAATATACGTAGTTATAAATACAATTGCTTACAACTAACTTTAACTGCTTGGCTACATCCCGCCCCACACCATGCAACTCGAGAAAGTAAATATGTAGATAAACTAATTGAACCAAGACAACAACATGAAGATGATTTTGCTTATATAATAAGAATACAGTAATTGTATAATATTAAAATTTGGGTATACACACCTTGTGGTAATGGTAAAATAGAATTGTTTAAACAAGTGGATGATTTTAATAAAGATAGAAAAGATGTAAGAATACTAGTTTGGAGTAATGGTCAAATAGAACACTGTGCCCTAATAAAAAATAAAGAAACCTTGTTAGAACGACCAAATAAAAACAACATAAAATATCATTATTGTGATAGGTGTACCTATTGGTTTAAATCACAAATTAAATATGATAAACAAGAATGCAGCACCTCATTCAAACCAGAGATTGTTTGTCCTAAAAAAAAACATATTACTTTTGTAAAAGAACACAAACGTCAGAATATAAAAAATATTATAACTGCCGATATAGAATGTTGCATTGTTGATCCGCGAAGCGGTTTCACCGATGTCTCAACTAATGATTGTAAATATGTAATAGCTGAACATATTCCAATAGCTGTGGGTTACACCTGGCAAGGTAACTTCAAACACTACTTCGGTCTAGGCTGCATCAAAAGATTTGCTAGAGATCTGTTAGAAATAGAAACTGAGAATAATTTTAAACATATAGAAAAGATGATATTCACAGAAGAAGATAAATTATATCATGAAACTAATAACACTTGTCATATCTGCAGCAAAACATGTATTAATAAAGTAAGAGATCACTGTCATGAAACTGGTAAATATAGAGGACCAGCATGTAAAATATGTAATCTAAGATACAAACAACAAAACTTCACTCCAGTAATATTCCATAATGGCTCTGGCTATGACTTCAACCTACTATACAGTGAACTCTTCAAAGAGAATAATGATACCAAGTGGATAAAGAAAAGTGGATAACATACCACTAGCTGCTGGTAAATCTAACATGTTTAGCATTGGTTGTCTCAAATTCTTAGATAGTTATAACTTCTTAGCTATGTCTCTAGATCAAATGGCAAAGATATACGGATGTAAAACTAAAACCTTATATCCATATGATTACTTTGGTTCAGAGTCGTATAATAATCTTATAGGTAATTTAAAAATAGAAAACTTCAAATCCTCACTACATAATAAATTACCAACACAAGAAGAAGTCGATATCTTTAATAATGAAAACAGTCATAAAACTGGTAAAGATCTAACTATAGAGTTTTTACAGAATGATGTCGAAATATTAGACTATTGCATGAATGAATATGTTAAACTAAGCATGAAAGAATTCAAGCTCAATCCCCTACACTATGTAAGTCTCCCAGGTTATAGTTTTGATTGTTGGTTAATGTCAAGCGGTGTAACATTAGATACATTACAAGATAAACAAATGCTAGATGATTTTGTTGGAGCAAAGAGAGGTGGTATATGTGGAATAATGGGAGATAGATATATAAATATTAGTAATACTAACACTAATGCTCATATTAATGATAATACTAATACTAATAATAATACTAGTACTAATACTAATACTAATACTAATACTAATACTAATACTAATACTAAAACTAATACTAATACTAATACTAATACTAATACTAATACTAATACTAATACTAATACTAATACTAATACTAATACTAAAACTAATGATAAAGTTATTAATAGAAATATATGGTACATAGACGCAAACAACCTATATGGTTATGCAATGATGCAAAATTTACCTTATAAGGATTTTGAGTTTATTACTAGTACTACTCTAGATCCGCCAACGGACTTCGTCCGTGGCAAGCCAAGCGGGTTCCTCGATACAATATTGAATACTCCAGATGATAGTGATCATGGTTACTATATAGTTTGTGATATTGATTATACTAATGAATGTAAAGAGAGAACAGAACATTTAGCACTAATGCCTAATAAGAGAAAGACAAATGATAAGGAATTGGGATATCTACGAAGCAGTTTCACTGATAGACAAAGAGAGAAAAGTAAAGCAAGATCCGAGAAATTAATCTTAGACCAAAATAACAAAACAGAATATATGGTTCATTATAGGATGTTAACGTTCTATGTCAAGATGGGAGTAAAAGTAACAAAAATACATAGAGTAATTAAATTTAAACAAGATTATATATGTAGCGATTATATACAAAACAATACAAATAAAAGAGCAACAGCTAAAACTGAAGCAGAAATGGATGTAAGGAAATTAATGAATGACTCATTATATGGAAGAATGTGCATGAATCCTCTACAGTTCTTTCAAAGCAAGTTCCTAAACAATGAAGAAAAGATAATGAAAAGTATAAGTAAACCAACATTTAAGAATATAGCTAGATAAAGAGATTATAGCCAAGTAGAATATATAAAAAAAAATAGAATATGATTCTCCAGTATATGTAGTTGTTACTATCTTAGAATTAAGTAAATTACACATGTATGATGTATTCTATAATATTCTACAACCATCCCTCAAAGACCTAACACTTCACTATATGGATACAGACAGTTTCGTATTAAGTTATAGTGAAGGTAAAGTTAGTGATGAGCATATGGACTTAAGTAATCTAGACATATCTATAAAAACTAATAATAAAGTCCCCGGCAAGTATAAGCACGAGCTGGGAAGTAGGATTATTGAGGAATTAATAGCACTGTCCCCCAAAACATATAGCTTCAAAAATTATCCTGAAAACACTAAAGAAAAAGGAATAAAGAAGCATACTAATGCTAGGCACATAGATTATTATGATGCATTAATGAATAATACACAGAGAACAGTAGATGAATGTAGAATACGAAAAGTTGGTAATAACATGACAACAAAAAAAACAAGTAAGTTTAGTCTAAACACATTTGATGATAAAAGGTTTTATGTAAATAATATTAAAAGCTATCCTCATGATGATAATATATATCTATTCAAAAGAGATTTAATAAAAATGATCCACCAAGCATCAGTGAAACTGCTTCGCAGATCATTAGATGAAGACAAACACCTACTGGTTAACAATATTCTAGAACTAACCATTAATGATGATAGAAAGTTAATTGAAGTTGCTATTATATTATATAACGAGCTTTGCTAATTTTTATAACAAATAATTATAGACCTAATTCATTCATTACATCCATATGGTAGGTAGTTAGTATTTTATAAATCATTATCTGAGCCATATATTTTTCCATAGTGTCTCCCATGATTGTATTCTTATGTAGTGTAGCTCCAGCTATTATATTTTTATTATATTCTAAAAATTTTATTATCTTCCCAGCCCCATCTACATATTTAGAATAAGTTGAAATTATTAAATAAACATGATTTGGTTTCTTAATATGATCAATAAACTCATCTATAGTATTACAAGGTCTTTTACAAGCTAAACATCTTTTTAGACTAAGAGAGAATCTGTTTTCATTATCCATTTTTACTCTTATTATAATTTTTCATTACATATAAAATGACTAAACTAGATAAACTTATAGAATTAAACAATCTAGAAAAACAAAACAGAAGAAATAGATTAGAAGATAAATTAAAACAACAAGAATATTATGGTGAAAAAGAAGAGTTATTTGATCCTCTAACCAAAACTATCAGTGAAATTGCTTCGCAAATAAACGCAAACAATGAACAGAATCTAGCATTAAGTGAACAAACATTAAGAGCAATAGATTGGCAAAATCAAGAGTTAGATAAACAAACTAAGATGATTGAAGAAACTGCTTCGCAGATCGAGCAAGCTGGTTCCCAGTTTAATGAATCTGCTTCCAAGATCGGTGAAAAGTTAAAGTGGACCATAAAACAAACTCAAGATATAGCACCAGTTTATGTTGATACAAAAACAGCCAAACTTCTTCATGACATGGGGGCTCAAACTAATCCTCAATTAAAATTAGAACTCGTAGATTTACCTAGTAGGAGATATAAAATGAATGGTGTTGATATAACTCTAGAGCAGGGTGCATTTTTAGTTAGGGATAATGTATATGAGTTTTCAGAAGGATTTACTGATTTTCTTACTAAAACATATGTAACATATGATGATAAGGTTGAGGAAGATGAAAACAAAATTAAAAGGTTTTTAAAGAATATTAGATATGATTTAGGAAAAGGGGATAAGAAAAGCGCTAGATATAGAACAATAAAACGTATAATGGTGGTAAGAGAGGATATATTTTGCAGGGGATTAAATGGCAACCCAAATAATTTAATCTGC
Source organism: Convolutriloba macropyga (assembly GCF_964194025.1). NCBI lineage: Eukaryota > Metazoa > Xenacoelomorpha > Acoela > Convolutidae > Convolutriloba > Convolutriloba macropyga. Next base: position 26,292,171 of record NC_134479.1, read on the forward strand.
GAAGCAGGTTCCCTGATAGAAAGATTAGAATTATTAATACTAGAAACAAAAGCTGGTCATGATGGGTTATATGATGAAATGCTAGATATATCTAAGCAACTATTATCTATGAATATTATTAATCACGAGCAACTAGATAATTTTGTTTTTAACTATGGTAAATGAATAATGATAGAAAAACAACAACAACAACTAGCTAAAGAAGTATTCAGTCCTCGAATAACAAAGTTTAAAAAAAAAGAATAATACCACTATATAAAGATGAAACATGGTCAGCTGATTTAATTGATAAGTCATCTCTAAGTAAATATAATATTAATTATAAGTTTATATTAACAGTTATAGATATATTCACAAAATTTGCATGGGCTATTCCATTAAAGAATAAATCTGGTTTATCTATAACTAATGGTTCTAAAACAATCCTATCAGAAGGACGAAAACCAGAAAAGTTATGGGTAGATAGAGGTAGTGAGTTTTAAAATGAAACATTTAAATCTTTACTTAAAGAATATGGAACCTGCAAAGCGGCTTCAGGGATAGAGCTATATTCTACTTATAGTGATTTAAAGGCTGTGTTTTTAGAGAGATTCAACAGAACATTATTAGACATAAATAAACCTATGTTCATCAATGGCGATGGTAATTGGGTAAATATATTAAATGATGCTGTTGTAACATATAACAATACCATTCACTGAACAAATAATATGACAACAGTTGATGCTTCTAATAATCCTGACAAAGTTAAATACACTTTTAGTTTTAAGAATATTAAACCTAAACTTAAAATTGGTGATTATGTTAGAAATGTAGATAAACGTAATATCTTCTCTAAAGGTTACACTTCTAATTGGAATAGAGAATTGTTTAAAGTTAATGAAGTTCTAAAAAACACAACCACCAATTTATAAAATAGAAGATATTAATGGTGAGATAATAGAAGGTAAATATTACGAACAGGAATTATTAAAATCTGAGTTTGATTTTGAATGTAATAATACGGTTTTAGAATCATTAAATATATTTCCTAATATAAATAATGACAAGAAACAGATTCAATCAGGCTAAACACAAATCAACATCAACATCAGCAAACAACTTAACACTAAGTAAGGCTCGTGGGTTATTCCTAGAAGATAATGATGATATTGATATGAAGGATACCTATAAAATTACAAATGTTCATCCTCCTAGAGATGAAAAAGATGTTGTTAATAAAGAGTATTGTGACAATAACTTATTATCCTCTTCTAATAAAACAGACATTTTAAGTAGAAACATAACTGAAACAAGAAAGGGTGACTTTGATAAAGTTACAACTAAAACATTACAACTAAATGAAACACAAGTTAATGAAGAACTAATTAATGAGTTTATTGAATCAACAAATGAAGTCAGAAATACTGTTAAGTTTTGTAATAAAGTTGCTGCAGATACTATCTCTAAATATAATCAATTAAAGCAAGAATTTGATAATAATAAATTTAATCAGAATATAACTAACATACACTTAAATGAAATATTTACTAACGGTCTGAGAGAAATGAAAGAATACAATAAATCTCTTAGAGGTGTTATAGTACAATATATAATTGCTATACTTTTACAAAGTAAGTTACTTGATAATAAAGAGAAAGATAGACTAGAGATGCATTATAGTTTTAATCAAGAAGATATAATGAAAGAAATAGAAAGAATTTTTACTAATGAGAATAAGCAAAGCAATGACCAATCCAACAGCACCGAGTGAGAGATTACTATATCCAGATTTGTCATCAGTATCAGAAAGATTGATAAACGAAAAGATTCAAGCTAATAATAAATTTAATAACAATATTAACATTATAAAAGATATAAGAAATTATTATGAAACTGAAACTAATAATTATAATAAGAAGTTAAGTAGATATAAGAATTATATTAACATAGCTGAGATAACAGAAATAATATTATCATCAATAGCAACAACGGCAACAACAACATCAGTATCATTAACAGGTATAGGATTAGCTTATTCTATACCAACAGCTTTTGCTACAGCAACTGTTTGAGGTTCATTATCAAAAACAATTAATACTAAAACTAGAAATAAAATTATAAAGTATTCACAGAGTTATATTTTAAGTAAACAGTTTAGTGATAAGTTCAATAAACTATATACTAAATCAATGAATGATAATAAACTAGATAATGATGAGTATAATGAATTTGTTAAGTTATATGAGGATTATAAGAAGAATAGGAAAAACAAGCTGAGTATTTTTTTAGATTAAAGTGCTATTATATTAGTGCTTAGTAATAACAATGTTTTTAGTAATAATAATATTAGTATTAATATTTATCGATTAATATATAATCAATGTTAAGATGGGAGTAAAAGTAACAAAAATACATAGAGTAATTAAATTTAAACAAGATTATATATGTAGCGATTATATACAAAACAATACAAATAAAAGAGCAACAGCTAAAACTGAAGCAGAAATGGATGTAAGGAAATTAATGAATGACTCATTATATGGAAGAATGTGCATGAATCCTCTACAGTTCTTTCAAAGCAAGTTCCTAAACGATGAAGAAAAGATAATGAAAAGTATAAGTAAACCAACATTTAAGAATATAACTAGATAAAGAGATTATAGCCAAGTAGAATATATAAAGAAAAAAATAGAATATGATTCTCCAGTATATGTAGGTGTTACTATCTTAGAATTAAGTAAATTGCACATGTATGATGTATTCTATAATATTCTACAACCATCCCTCAAAGACCTAACACTTCACTATATGGATACAGACAGTTTCGTATTAAGTTATAGTGAAGGTAAAGTTAGTGATAAGCATATGGACTTAAGTAATCTAGACATATCTATAAAAACTAATAATAAAGTCCCCGGCAAGTATAAGCACGAGCTGGGAAGTAGGATTATTGAGGAATTAATAGCACTGTCCCCCAAAACATATAGCTTCAAAAATTATCCTGAAAACACTAAAGAAAAAGGAATAAAGAAGCATACTAATGCTAGGCACATAGATTATTATGATGCATTAATGAATAATACACAGAGAACAGTAGATGAATGTAGAATACGAAAAGTTGGTAATAACATGACAACAACAAAAACAAGTAAGTTTAGTCTAAACACATTTGATGATAAAAGGTTTTATGTAAATAATATTAAAAGCTATCCTCATGATGATAATATATATCTATTCAAAAGAGATTTAATAAAAATGATCCACCAAGCATCAGTGAAACTGCTTCGCAGATCATTAGATGAAGACAAACACCTACTGGTTAACAATATTCTAGAACTAACCATTAATGATGATAGAAAGTTAATTGAAGTTGCTATTATATTATATAACGAGCTTTGCTAATTTTTATAACAAATAATTATAGAACTAATTCATTCATTACATCCATATGGTTGGTAGTTAGTATTTTATAAATCATTATCTGAGCAATATATTTTTCCATAGTGTCTCCCATGATTGTATTCTTATGTAGTGTAGCTCCAGCTATTATATTTTTATTATATTCTAAAAATTTTATTATCTTCCCAGCCCCATCTACATATTTAGAATAAGTTGAAATTATTAAATAAACATGATTTGGTTTCTTAATATGATCAATAAACTCATCTATAGTATTACAAGGTCTTTTACAAGCTAAACATCTTTTTAGACTAAGAGAGAATCTGTTTTCATTATCCATTTTTACTCTTATTATAATTTTTTATTACATATAAAATGACTAAACTAGATAAACTTATAGAATTAAACAATCTAGAAAAACAAAACAGAAGAAATAGATTAGAAGATAAATTAAAACAACAAGAATATTATGGTGAAAAAGAAGAGTTATTTGATCCTCTAACCAAAACTATCAGTGAAATTGCTTCGCAAATAAACGCAAGCAATGAACAGAATCTAGCATTAAGTGAACAAACATTAAGAGCAATAGATTGGCAAAATCAAGAGTTAGATAAACAAACTAAGATGATTGAAGAAACTGCTTCGCAGAACGAGCAAGCTGGTTCCCAGTTTAATGAATCTGCTTCCAAGATCGGTGAAAAGTTAAAGTGGACCATAAAAGAAACTCAAGATATAGCACCAGTTTATGTTGATACAAAAACAGCCAAACTTCTTCATGACATGGGGGCTCAAACTAATCCTCAATTAAAATTAGAACTCGTAGATTTACCTAGTAGGAGATATAAAATGAATGGTGTTGATATAACTCTAGAGCAGGGTGCATTTTTAGTTAGGGATAATGTATATGAGTTTTCAGAAGGATTTACTGATTTTCTTACTAAAACAAATGTAACATATGATGATAAGGTTGAGGAAGATGAAAACAAAATTAAAAGGTTTTTAAAGAATATTAGATATGATTTAGGAAAAGGGGATAAGAAAAGCGCTAGATATAGAACAATAAAACGTATAATGGTGGTAAGAGAGGATATATTTTGCAGGGGATTAAATGGCAACCCAAATAATTTAATCTGCGAAGCAGGTTCCCTGATAGAAAGATTAGAATTATTAATACTAGAAACAAAAGCTGGTCATGATGGGTTATATGATGAAATGCTAGATATATCTAAGCAACTATTATCTATGAATATTATTAATCACGAGCAACTAGATAATTTTGTTTTTAACTATGGTAAATGAATAATGATAGAAAAACAACAACAACAACTAGCTAAAGAAGTATTCAGTCCTCGAATAACAAAGTTTAAAAAAAAGAATAATACCACTATATAAAGATGAAACATGGTCAGCTGATTTAATTGATAAGTCATCTCTAAGTAAATATAATATTAATTATAAGTTTATATTAACAGTTATAGATATATTCACAAAATTTGCATGGTCTATTCCATTAAAGAATAAATCTGGTTTATCTATAACTAATGGTTTTAAAACAATCCTATCAGAAGGACGAAAACCAGAAAAGTTATGGGTAGATAGAGGTAGTGAGTTTTAAAATGAAACATTTAAATCTTTACTTAAAGAATATGGAACCGGCAAAGCCGCTTCAGGGATAGAGCTATATTCTACTTATAGTGATTTAAAGGCTGTGTTTTTAGAGAGATTCAACAGAACATTATTAGACATAAATAAACCTATGTTCATCAATGGCGATGGTAATTGGGTAAATATATTAAATGATGCTGTTGTAACATATAAAAATACCATTCACTGAACAATTAATATGACAACAGTTGATGCTTCTAATAATCCTGATAAAGTTAAATACACTTTTAGTTTTAAGAATATTAAACCTAAACTTAAAATTGGTGATTATGTTAGAAATGTAGATAAACGTAATATCTTCTCTAAAGGTTACACTTCTAATTGGAATAGAGAATTGTTTAAAGTTAATGAAGTTCTAAAAAACACAACCACCGATTTATAAAATAGAAGATATTAATGGTGAGATAATAGAAGGTAAATATTACGAACAGGAATTATTAAAATCTGAGTTTGATTTTGAATGTAATAATACGGTTTTAGAATCATTAAATATATTTCCTAAAATAAATAATGACAAGAAACAGATTCAATCAGGCTAAACACAAATCAACATCAACATCAGCAAACAACTTAACACTAAGTAAGGCTCGTGGGTTATTCCTAGAAGAAAATGATGATATTGATATAAAGGATACCTATAAAATTACAAATGTTCATCCTCCTAGAGATGAAAAAGATGTTGTTAATAAAGAGTATTGTGACAATAACTTATTATCCTCTTCTAATAAAACAGACATTTTAAGTAGAAACATAACTGAAATAAGAAAGGGTAACTTTGATAAAGTTACAACTAAAACATTACAACTAAATGAAACACAAGTTAATGAAGAACTAATTAATGAGTTTATTGAATCAACAAATGAAGTCAGAAATACTGTTAAGTTTTGTAACAAAGTTGCTGCAGATACTATCTCTAAATATAATCAATTAAAGCAAGAATTTGATAATAATAAATTTAATCAGAATATAACTAACATACACTTAAATGAAATATTTACTAACGGTCTGAGAGAAATGAAAGAATACAATAAATCTCTTAGAGGTGTTATAGTACAATATATAATTGCTATACTTTTACAAAGTAGGTTACTTGATAATAAAGAGAAAGATAGACTAGAGATGCATTATAGTTTTAATCAAGAAGATATAATGAAAGAAATAGAAAGAATTTTTACTAATGAGAATAAGCAAAGCAGTGACCAATCCAACAGCACCGAGTGAGAGATTACTATATCCAGATTTGTCATCAGTATCAGAAAGATTGACAAACGAAAAGACTCAAGCTAATAATAAATTTAATAACAATATTAACATTATAAAAGATATAAGAAATTATTATGAAACTGAAAATAATAATTATAATAAGAAGTTAAGTAGATATAAGAATTATATTAACATTGCTGAGATAACAGAAATAATATTATCATCAATAGCAACAACGGCAACAACAACATCAGTATCATTAACAGGTATAGGATTAGCTTATTCTATACCAACAGCTTTTGCTACAGCAACTGTTTGTGGTTCATTATCAAAAACAATTAATACTAAAACTAGAAATAAAATTATAAAGTATTCACAAAGTTATATTTTAAGTAAACAGTTTAGTGATAAGTTCAATAAACTATATACTAAATCAATGAATGATAATAAACTAGATAATGATGAGTATAATGAATTTGTTAAATTATATGAGGATTATAAGAAGAATAGGAAAAACAAGCTGAGTATTTTTTTAGATTAAAGTGCTATTATATTAGTGCTTAGTAATAACAATGTTTTTAGTAATAATAATATTAGTATTAATACTTATCGATTAATATATAATCATAATCATAGCTATAATCATAATCATAACATAATATAATCATGGATATAATCATGGATATAACCATAATCATAATCATAATCATAATCATAATCATAAACATAATCATAATCATAAACATAAATATAAATATAATCATAATCAAATAGTTATCTTTTCTTTGTACCTAAGTATAACCCTCTACCTTTTTGTACTACCTTTATACCTTCACCAGTAGTTGCAAATTTAATTAAATCAGGTGTAGCCGCTAGAGCTGCTTTAGGGTTTCTAGATGCAGCTGCACTTCCTATTTTACTTGCTTTTTCTAATGCTCTTACCGGATTATTAGCTACTTTCTTTCCAAAGTTACTGTAGCCTTACCAACACTTTTAAAGAAATCTTTAAGTCCTTCTGCTTCTATTGTTGCATCACTAACAGTCATTGACTTATTTCTCTTACACTTAACACAATTACCCTTTAACATTTTAGTTCCTTTTGAAGTAATAAAACCTCTTATGTTATTAATACCACTATAATGTCTACCTCCAACACAATGTCAATTAGTTTTGAACTTAATTAAAAGACTCATTTCTATATATAAAAAATAATGGCAGTCAAAAAGTATAATCCCTTTGTTATTATTAAGCCTAAACCCAAGCCTAGGCCTAAGCCCAAGGTTAGACCTAAGCCTAAGATTGAGCTTGAAGCTGAAGGCTTAGCTCTAGGGAATAAAAAGAAATTAGATATTATTTATGCTAAAGGTTTTGTTAATACTAATAAGAAAGAGTTGGGTATTAACAAGAGTAACAATTAGAGCTGACTAGCTATAAGTATAAGTATAAGTATATGGTTATGGATAAGTAAAAGTATATAATTATAACAATAACTATATTATACTATAATTATAAATTGTCGCTAGAGTTATATCTAAAATTATAATTATCGCTATAGTTATATCTTTGACTTAAATTATAACTACGATATAATACCAACCATCTTATTACAATCACTATTCACACTAATAACCTTTCTAGTTAATACTAATGCATGACATATAACATCTGCAACTGCAGCACTAAATTTAAAATTAAGTTGTATTGGTTGTGGACCTATATGATCCCTTTGATATCTAGTATCGAATACATATATTCTATAATTACTTTTGAATGTTCTATGATTTATATATGGTTTTATATTATGTGGTAACCCATTATAATCTTTATTAAAGCTGACAATCTCTTTAAAAGCCTCATTATAATTATTGGTACCATAATTAGTATTCATTCTATCCTCAGGATAAAACTCACTACCAATCTTACAATAACATTCAGTAACATTCATTATATGAAATGTACTTGCATCATGAGTTTGTTCATTAACATTATTAATTTCAAAACCAACTATTATATATTGCGGTCTTTCCATACCACTTTCCATAACAAGATCAAACAAGAAATTATTAGCATTGGGTACATTCTTATGAAATGTCTTTCTTTCACAATAGCCAAAGTCTACATTATTCTTTTTACTTACACCCTTTTGCACATTAATTCTATTATCATTACTAGGATCAATACTAGGTACACACCATGATATATCTCTAATTTCTATGTTACCATCATTAGCAACTGCACCAGGATTAGCATTAACTCTATATAGAGCTCTAACATTATTATTTGTTTTTAATAATAGTTTAAATCCTAAACCATATATAATCTTTTCTAAATCATTTACAAAACCAAATAGATCACTCATCTTACCCATCATATACATATGACCTCGTTCTGCAGCAATATGGTCACCTTTAAGTTGACTATCTCTATTATCTATATTTCTAACAAAACCACTCTCATATTCATCACCAGTACTAGTTAATAACTTATACATCAATAGATTAGGATGACAATGATCTATATATTCAATAGTCCTACCACCACTAGTTTCAAGCTTAATTGAACTAAACAATGCCATCATACCATAATTAACTAATCTGATATTAGCATCATTAGCAAATACACCACCAGCATCATCTGATACAACAAACTCTATCTCTAGATATGAATCACGCAAATTTAAGTGATTCTCTTCTCTATTGAGTATGATATTAATAATGGTATTAACCGTATTCATTGTTGCTAGATTATTAGGTTTATGTTTTATAATCTTACTTTTATGTATATCATCATTATAACCATAAGTTGTATCCAAATTAAAATCCATTTTTATTAGATAAAAGATGTATAATTATGACTATAACTATTACTATAATCAAAGCTATAATTATAACTAAAAATATAATCCAATAATTGAATATAAAAAATGTCTGATAGTTTAATCTTATATGAACTACAAAATATACACGAAGCTTTAACTAAAACTAAAGAAGAGCATACACTTAACTTTAGAATGATAAAGCCAACAGAAAAGTTTAACTTTAGTGAACCTATACTTAATACAACAAAATTAGGTTTAATTAGATTATCTGTTTATAATTTGGTGTTTAATGTGAATAAGAGAAACAATCAATTCTTATATGCTAGTACTGTTATAGAAGATGATGAAGCTTTACCTCGGGCTCTTATCTCTAACACTAACCTTAACCCTATCTCTACCTCAAGGCCAAACATTACATCTATACTTAATCATAATTATTAGGGAATCCTGTTGCTATATTCAACTATTACACCGGGAGCATATGAGTTAACTGATATAGCAGAATTAATAAAAGAAGAAACTGATGGTAATGTTATAATAGAACCTGATAAGAATACGATGAAATGTTTAATGGAAATAAAACAAGGAGCACTCACCTTTGATATAGAAAACTCACTAGCCTCATTACTAGGATTTAGAAAAATAATTTATAAAAAAGGTAGATATAAATCTCAGAAAATTATTGATATTATGGGTTTTAGTACTATTAACATTCATTGTAATGTGATATCTGGAGCTAAAGATAATGGTAAAGATACAGACATACTTTATACTTTTAATCTAACTGAACCATGAGGTTACTTGATAAATATTATACCAACTAATATCTTGTATCAAAATGTAACTAAAGATAGAATAGAATATATAGAATTTCATATTAAAGATGAGCATGGAAGACCTATAGACTTTAATGGTGATGTATTAAGTTTTACTTTACATCTGATTTAGCCTTAGACTTAGACTTGGGTTTAGACTTGGGTTTAGACTTTACTTATACTTATACTTAGACTTAGACTTATCTGTGAAGCAGGTTCCTTGATACCCATACTTTTATTTATACTTACACTGATACTTATACTTAATTATAAAACTCTCCGATCCCAATTAATTCTTAGTTTACCATTAATATTTTTTTAGTTTCAATGACAATATAATTATAAGGCTCTTTCTATACCTTATTACATATATTAGCAAAGTCATTATAACTAAGTTCAACATTATTAAAGAAATCTTGATATATCGACGCTAGGACTTTACCTCTCTATTCAAATAAAATAAATAGATTACAGTTCTCTCTAACACTCTGCCTATCCAGAGAGAACAGGTTTTGATTAAGATATATCATATTACAGTTATTATGTCTACCTCTACAAAAGTATTCATTAATAACTGGTTCTTTAGCTCTAATATCATCGAATATCATTAGTTTCTTTAAGTCTTTGGGTAGTTTTTCGGGAGATGGTAAATCTTTTATATCTTTAATAAATTCAACATCTGCTTTTGGGTTTATTCTTTCTATACCGTGGTACCGATCACCAGTAGGTCCAATGATGTATAGCTGATCAAAGTATATACTAGCTAGAATTAGTTTTTTTAATAAGAATGTCTTACCACATTCACTAGGACCAGATATTATACATCTAAAGTTATCTTGGAATGCGGCCTCAGTAATTATATCATCATCATTTAGCCATGAATATAGATCATCATTTATGTTTACAGAGATATTGTTACTAAGACATTCTTTGTTGTTAGGTTTAGCTCTTTGATGTTTTTCACCAAATAGATATATAAAATTATCTTTATCATTATCATTATCATTAACACTATCATTATCATTATCAATAACATTATCATTATCATCAACAATATCATTATCTTTATCCTTATCATTAACATCAACATTATCAATATCTTTATCATTAACATTATCTTTAACATTAATAATATCTTTATCATTATCATTATCCTCAACATTATTAGCAAAGCTACTTCGTAGATCATTATCTTTATCATTAAAATTATCTTTAACACTATTAATATCTTTATCATTAACATTATCATTAACATTATCATTATCAATAACATTATCATTAACATTAACATTATCATTAACATTACAACTTAAACAAGAACACATATTATATATTCCTGGATATTTACATTGATTAACTAGAATATTCAAAGCACTTTTAATTGTAAATCCTCTATCAATAAGGTAGATCATATATAAACAATAAGCCCCACAATAAGATTCATCATATTGTTGTATTCTCTCATTAGAGCCCAGATCAACATATTCTTCTCGGAATAATGGTGGAGTTTCTACACCAAAACTGTCAAAGTAATATGTTGGACCACCTTCTCTTCTTATAACTAAAACCCAATGTGTACCTTCAGTTTGATGTAGATTTACAATAATGTTAGAGTTAGGTTCACTTACCATTTCTGGTTTATCATCTCTCATTACAATCTCAATTGGTGTTAGACTTATATCTTTACCTATATCTTTTATTCTGATATCACTCATAGCATTATTATCAATATTAAATTTATTATTGAATTCCTCAAAAGTTAGGATGAGCATTTTTATATAATAAATTTATTAAATCTAAGTCTAATTATAAGTCTAAGTCTAAATCTAAATCAAATCTATATTTATTATATAAAAATGGAAACAGGTAGTGCAGTTTTATTTTTATTATTATAATTGGAATTTGTTATACAATATATGATTCAAGACCAAGTAAATATACAAAACTAGAAGAAAGCTTTGGTGGATTTATGAATAGGAGTCTAATTAGATTTGAATATGAAAAGTCACCACTACATAATATTGTTTATGGTGGAACTGGTACAGGCAAAACACATTTTATTAGACGCCACTTTAAGTTATACTCAATCCAAAACCAAGATCAAGATCAAGATCAAGACCAAGTTCAAGATCACGTTCAAGATCAAGTTCAACATCAAGTTCAAGTTCAAGTTCAAGATCAAGTTCAAGATCAAGATCAAGTTCAAGATCAAGTTCAAGACCAAAGGACCATAGTTACAGTTTGTAGAGATGATAGAGACTGGATAGATCCTGAGTCTAATAAGTTTTATACTGGGTTTAATAAATGTGATATAAATATGATCACAAAAAATAATATGCATAAATTTCAAAATTGTGTTATAGTATTTGATGATATGGGTGATAGGTTAAATAAGGATATAGGTTATTATTTTACTGAAGGTAGACATTATAATATTCAAATGATTGTAATGTGTCATAAACCAGCTCAAATAATTAATACAGCAAGAATGAGTTGTGATACTATTTATTTAACAACCTATAATGGACCTGACCTATTTAAAAACTTTAATGAGATATATAAATGTGAACATGACTTCAATAAAATAATTAGTGAATTAAATAGTAACTATTATAATTATACAGATGGATTGTCAGATGAACTTCGTTATGGTATAATTAAATACAATAAAAAGGAAAATACTTTTATTATTAGTAGTAGTAATAGAACAATGATATATGATTCAAGAGTTGGTTTCCTTGATTTAGAAGCTCTTAGTTTATAAGATGACTTAGAAAGAGAAGATATAAATAAACTTATAGCATATATGAAACCACTAATGATTAATGCAACAGATAGAAAGGTCATTAATCATGATAATTATCAGTTTTATTTGAATAAGCTTCTTACTTTAAATAATATTAAAATTCAGAATGATGTTTTAACAAAAGAGATGATTAAAGGAAAGGGTATGAAAATTTTATCAAATATTGGTGGAATTATAGGCGTGGGTTTATTTATATTTAATTGTTTTTATCCCAATTCAATATCAAGAAATGCTGGAACTATAGCAATGGGAGCAAGCACAATGTTGAGTAGAGTAAATACATTAGTTAATGTTGGATATGGAGAAGAGTTGGAAGGTGAAACACGGACAAAGTCCGATCCACGAAGTGGTTACACCAATGGTGAAACACGAAATACAATACCAGAAGAATATATAGATCAGGGAAGCAGTTTGGTAAACCACGAACAAAGTTCGTATACTGATCAATATAATTGTGACTTCGTCAATGAAGAGATGGGAATTTTGAATAGAAAGGGAGGAAGCATTTTAAACAAACTATATATAAATAATGAAGAATTTAGAGAAGAGATTATAATTTTTGTTAAAGATAAAAAAAAATTAGACCTTGATTTGATTTTAGATGAGAGATGTAAAACTAATACACTCAATACTTTAGGAAATAAATATTTAACAGAGTGCATCACATCTAAAGATAATACTAAAGATTTAATTGAAATCATGGCTAAATTTTACCCTGTGAAGGATTAGGTAGATATTAAAGTTTACCCTATCATAAATGCTTTTACAGTGTTTAGAGTGTAACTATAAATGTGGAAACATTGCTGTTTTAAAATATCATTATGAATCATGTCATAAAGATAAAACTGATAAATGTATGTGTGGTAATATAATATTAAGTGGTATTTGTGCTAATGATTTTTCCCCATGGGGTTGTTCTTTAAAAAATGAATCTAGTTCTATTTCTAGTTCTAGTTCTAACCCTAGTTCTAATTCTAATTCTAATTCTAGTTCTAACCCTAGTTCTAGTTCTAACCCTAATTCTAATTTTAGTTCTAACCCTAGTTCTGGTTCTGGTTCTAACCCTAGTTCTAGCGCTAGTTCTGGTTCTGGTTCTATCTATGACTATAACTCTAACTCAGATCCTAACCCAACCCTAACCCTAACCTTATCCCTAACCCTAACCTTATCCCCAACCCTAACCTTAACCCCAGCTCAGAAGTATTAACTAGATGTTGTAATAAGTGTAATTATATAAAACCACTAAATAATTTTGATGAGGGTAAGTATACATGTAGAAGTTGTACTTCAGCTAAAGTTAATTGTTCATATTGTACTTCTATTTTGAGATATGATGGGATACGGGCTCATGTAAAGAAACAACATCCAGATATAGAATTGACTAGAGGATTTAGTAGAAATTTAACAGAAAGATCAGCGGAGCTGGTTCCTAGATCTGATATTACCCAAACTGGGGAAAGTTGTTCATGTAAATACTATAATTTTGTATCTTTTCTTATTAATAATGGAATAATTAAAGAAAAAATAAAAGAAAATATAAATTTATTGAAAAGTATAGAAAATTTGAAATAAAAAGTATAAAAAAATATAAAAATATCAAAAAAGAGGGATTCACTCTTTAAGAGCGAAAAAGAACGATCTTTTCTACTGGGGATCACTCCGAATAAGAGTGAATCACTCTTTAAGAGTGAAATGTAACATTTGCTTTGATTTTTTAATTTTTGCTTTATTTTTGGTTCCCATTTTTAATTTTTATCAAATTTAGAGCTAATATATAGTAGTGGATAAAACAAGGGATTCAGCAAACAGTAAAATTTGGCCCGATTCGACATGCGCGATTAGCGTTAGGAGAAAGGGATAAATTTTACTGGTGGTTGAATCCCTTGTTTTATCCACTACTTCCGGGCTCCGATGATTTAAGCCAATATAAGCTTTGTGTTCATCCTAATCCAGCTGTGAAATCATGTTTAAACAAATTTGCTCAGATTGCGAAAACGTTTCTCTGTACCTATGCTTCATTTGTAAACAAAGTCCATCATTTTCTGCAAACTTTTGTGAGTTTTCTTCGAACCGCAATTTTTCAAATTGACTACGACCGCAGTGTTTTGCTTAGATTTGCTTAAGTGCAGCAACAAATCCTACCTTTAGTTTCGTATTCGATTCTTTTGTAGGCGGGTGACGTTGCTGTTGGTACTGAGTTGTTTATACAAGGAATTCTTTTCTTGAACGTTTTAATGCCTTTCTCACCTTTTCCTTTAATCAAATCCAAAAGGTTGCGCTTTCTAGCTTCCTTGGGTGGTGGGGATCACCAGATAAGTCTGTAAGGGTATTCCGGCCTAAGTTAGTTTGGACTATAGGTAATGATGGTGCTGCGATCGGAGGATGTCAGAGATTCAACCAGTGTGGGTGATCTTCACATAAAGTTGTCTCAAAAGACTTGTTCGGCACGATGTCATCACTGTGCTACCTATTGTTCATTGCTGTTTTCCGGCAACAGTTTCAAAATTCATACACGTTTTGCATCAAAATCTTCATTTAATACCGTGAAAAAATAAACCACTCATCAACCTTTTTATTGTTCCGACCCCACTTGTGGGGGGAGGAACTATATACTCAAATGGGTTGTTTTGTTCAGACAATTTTGACCGATGTAAATATTTATCGTAGAGGAATGTGAGTGGTAAAATTAAAAAGCTCGTCCAGCGTAGATTTCGAAAATAAAATGATTTTTTCGAAATTCGTATTTTTGGAGGAGTTATCGTGGTTTAAATTTTTGTGTGAACACGTTATATTTCCATGCTTTTGTTCACATTTAGCGTAATTTTTTGTTTAAATTAAGGCTTCTCTTTAAATTTTTTTAAAATTACATTTCCCGCTACAAAAGTAAACCAATAGACCGACAAAAGGCTAGTTCTGGTCTCATGGCGAACTTTACTATAAAAATAAACTCGATTTCAATTTGAGAGCTGTTTTTTTAGTAAATTATCATATTTTTTATTGTTTTTAGTCGCTTAGAGTCTAACCACTTTTCATATCGAAGTTCCATTAATGACAAACCGCATTTGCAGTCTAATGATACCCAATGAACAAAAAATTCGCTTTCAAGGAATCACTCATGTTTTTTTTCTTTGACTCTGATTTTTCGAAATTTTTAATGAAATTTTTATTATTTTTTGAGATTTTACTAAATTTTGGGAGTCCTATGGCATAGACTCGTTAACTATAAGTGCAATCGGCTTCCTCATAAGCATTAAAATTACCTATATAAAGCTTTGAGTGGACGGCTATTGGCTGCTAAGACTTTAAAAAATACTTTTTGAAAATTATTATTTTTTGAACATTAACCGATATGAAACCTTTTTTCCTGAACAGTAAGTCAGTTTCATCAGTAAAAAGACCCCTTCTTTTTTGCTGCGACCAAACTTATTACGGTAATTGGTTTTGTCGGATAACTATTGGTTTTATGACTTCGATGCCATGAGTTTTCATAATTTCAAAAAAAAAATCGGATTCTATTTTGTAATTTTGGCTCTTTTTGAACTCTTATCTCATTATCCCAATATTGATAGTTCCCATTGGCTTAAAGAAGACGTCCAATGAATCCTAGATAAATTTTTCAAAGAAACGCTTATGGATTAAAAGGTTTCAACACATTGTTCTTGCACTTTTCTACTGAATTTTTTCATGTATCTTGTTGTTGTTTTCAAGATCATAAGACTTATTTTGATGTCCTGTTGATGACTGGTGATTGACAAACATCCTTGCTTTTTCCTCAAGGCATTAAATAGCATATTTTTGATTTCCGTTGAAAGCTATTGAATTTAATGGCGTTGATATAACGGTGTTGATTTTTTGAAGTCATACTTTTAAAAAAAAGAAACCCACTGTTGTTAAAACGTTTTATGAGTTTGGAAAAATTGTTACCAAACTTTTTTTTTGCTGGCTTTGATACTTTTCTCGCTAAATTTTTTTTTTGAATTTGCTGTTTTTGCCCTTTTTTTATTCTTCATGTAGTTGTAAAATGCTGACTGGTGTCATAGGGTTCTAATTGCTGTTTGAACAAATGATGTTACTCAATGCAGTCGGTTTATAGCAATTAGTAAAAAATTTATGATATTGCTCCTTTTCAAGGTTTTTTATACCTTTCAGTTTGTGTTCTTTTCGTCAACATGTAACTTATTCTCATTATTGAGAGGTTCCATCCATTTCCTTTGGTTTATGGATATCATAAAAATATTGTGAGTGGTTAATATTTGTATTTCTTTTTCTCTTCCTTAAGCACATTTGCTAAATAATTTTTGTTTTTGCTTATTCAGTTGTTTGTCTTTTTCTCCTAGTCTTTCTAATGGCAGATCTTGTGAGAGAAATGTAGATGAGCTGGGGTCGGAGCATCATGTGCGAGCGCACATTAACGAGCATCCTTGTTTACATAGAAATCAACAATAACCCTTTAATTAAAAAAGTTGTGCTTTTGGTTATTGCACGTGCCCTTGACACAGAATTTGAATATATGATTCTTCTGTCCAAAATATACTTCCGACTGCTCAGCGGTTTTTGCTGCCCGTGGTTGTTTTTTTGAAGAACTGAGAATTCAAAGTATCGATTTTCAAAATTTGTTAACCTAGTTTTCTGGGTATATTTCTTTATAAAATCATTTTATTGATTTTTTGCGTATTTATATCCATATTTTGAACATTTTGCTTCCGTTAGTGAAAAAAAATGAAGTCTGACAGCCGATTACCATGGCAAGTTTCTTCTGAGTTAAATTTGGCTATCAATTTAATTAATGTTTATCCATAAAGTACAATAAATAATACCTCAGACTGCTCACAATGTTTGGCGCCCGTAGTTCTATTTTTTGAAACTGTGAAGAATCAATGTCTTGAATTTCAAATTTGGTTCAGCAACTTTTTTTCGGTTTTTGTATCGTTTCAAATACTATTTACTGTTTTCTTTGTTAAGCTCCATATTTTGAAGGGATATAGTCGAAGCGTATTTCGAAGTTTAATAAACGGCTGGTAGTTTATTGCTATCCATGTATAATTTGTCTGAGTTAATTTTGGCTTTTGTATATCTTTCAATTTTTATATAGTTGCCTTTATCATCTGATCAATTGATCAAAACACAAATTTTTAACCAAAAGGGTTTTCTCATAGAATTGTATGTGCAACAGAGTTTTTATGAGCTTATATTCTTCCAAAATTTTGCTACATCGCTTTTTGCAACTATTTGGCAATTAGAGTTCAAACCAAACAAGTCCAAACTTACGTGAAAAAGCGTGTTATGCGTTACCCAGGTCGGTTGCCTTCTAAAAGATCGTTCAGTTTTTTTTATTATACTGCGTAGATGTAAAAAATTAGAGTAATTTTCTCCTTATTACTTTTTTATAGCTTCAATACCCAAGCTGAAATTTTGAAGTTGTATCCATAATTACAAGAAATTAGTTCACTTTTTCTCTTCACGTTGAAGTAACAAATTTTCTCGGCATGCAACTTTGAGCTTAAAGTAGCTTTCTGGTCTAAATTGAAATGTAGTTGCTATTATTTTCGACATTTGGAGACATTTGGAGGGAACGTGAAATATGAGCAATTTATTTGAAGTAAATTGCCGAAAGGAGGGAAAAGTGGGGGAGGAGCAATGAAATAGAGAAAAAATAAAACGATGTCTGGATAATAACATGGGCTTCAAGTTGATTTCAAGTAGTCTACTTAATAAATTTGACTGCAGATAGAAGCAAGCACCTGAAATTACTGAGTTCAAAAGAAAGTTGCGGCTTGTCAAAATTAGAAAGTGATCTATCAACCAATTTTTGCTTATTTCCGCTCATTTTTGTAAATAAAGAAACCGGAAAACTATTTTTTTTGTTCAAGTCGAAGTTGTCGAAAAAAGAAAAATAAATTACTCTCTCAGCTATGAGGTTCATTTGTGTTAATTTATCCAATTTATTCTGAATAATTCTTTTCAAAGAATTATTTGCGTTAAAACTGTTAATCTGTTACCAGGACCCAAATTTGTTGTTACGCTAGTTTATTTTAATGTTCTTTTTACTAACTTTGAAACCCTCTAATGTCAACAAAACAAATCTTCCATTAATAAACTTCGAATGATCTTCCCATTTTTCTGTGGATTTATTGTTCGTTCGTACATTAGTTTTCTTATTTTCTTTCAAAACAAAATCTAATAAACATTTATAACGTGATTTCACTGAGCTGAGACAAGTAATAACGATTTGGCGTGCGTTAATTTATTAACTTTATTAACTTTATTCCCCTGGGTCTGGAAAAAAAGATGCAGATATAATACTGGAATAATATTTGCATTTCTTCACTTTTCAAAGCAGTGCCCCAGAAAATCTTTATTCTTGGGCGGCTAATGATTTCAACCTTGCACATTACTTTGCGAAGGGTACTTTTGATCAAGTTATTCATCGGGAAAACGACCTTTAATCAAAACCAGGTAAGTTTGCGTTACTTTGTTCACGTTTTTTTTCATATTATTGCAGCAATATCGGTGAGTTTTATATGCAGTATTAAATAAATATTAAATATTAAATGATCGAGCGGACCAAAAACAAGCATTATGTTGAGTCAAAAAATTTTGGAATTTTTTTTTCAAAGTTTTTACTGAAGATTTACATCTATTACACCTATTAATACAGCTCAGTAGTGCGGTTATAACAATCATTTCCTTTTTAAAAACGGAAACAGAAAATCCACATCAATTCTAAACCAGAGCTGGAATCATTCTAACCAAACGCTGATCCAAAGAAACTTCCGAGCAGTTCTATCTCATCATTTGCAGTTTGCAATTGACAAGAAAGCACTATTACAGTTTACACTACATTATGTCAGAGACCGAAACTGCTTATTCATAATAAAAGCAGAAAAATGTAAGGATAATACTCTGATCATGTCAGATGCAATAAAAATATCAAAAGTTTCAATCTCTGAATTTGTAGTTGATAGCGAAAAAACTGAAAAGACCGGCATTTGGGTCCATCTGTGCGAGCAGATGCAAAACCTGGATAGTTTTGTCAAAAAATTTTCAAAAATTTCAATTTTGGCAGATAAGATCTTTGACTGGAGTTTTTCTCTGGACTAAAAAAGCTAGAGTTTATTAAAAACATGATTATTTCTATACGTTCATGAGTGCTGTATTAGTTGTTCTGGGTAGAAAAATTTCAAATAAAAACGGTAAATCAATCCGTGCCGAACTCCGAGTCTATTTCATTACTTACCAAGTGTCAACTCAAATCCTTATCATTAAAGAGTCATAGATTGACTCAATTCACTTTTTTAGCTTTTCAGATTTGGGGCAATTACAATTTTATATTTGTAGGACTTTGGTCAATTCTGAATTTTCTGCCTTCCAGACTTAGTCGCATCGTCCAGGAAGCAGTCAGAACAACGCCAGGAGAACATCGGAAAAAAGCAAAAAAGAGGCATTTGGAAAAGCGCCAATTTAGACAGGAAACCGCCTAAAAAAAACATCGGAGAGCGTCATAAATGGTCGGAAAGTCATCAAAATACCCGGAAAATTGTCAGAAATTGTCGGAAAATCCTCAAAAAATCCCGAATTACAAAATTTAGCCGGTTTAAAAAATTTTTAAGCTTAAATTCCTTTCCATTCTTTGTTTAGAAGTAATGCCCCAGCTATTTGATCTCTGTTCGTCAATTCTTGTTATATGAGCCACTAGTTTATACTAATCGACCAGACTAAAAGTGAATAATGGTTTGTCTGAATGTGACAAAATTTTATGGGATTTGATTAATGTTTTTTGAATTTTATATATTCCATTATTAATCCGCACATCCAGAAGTAGGGGTTGGGGACGTCGTTATTCTTTAATTATTAAGGGCATCAAGAAGTAGTAATGATCACTTGACGGACAAGCTAATAGACAATCCTACAAAGTTTATCAATAATGCATTTGCTGTGAAAGATGTCACTTTGATGTCACTAAAACAAGTAACAAAAATCTCTCAATTGACGATCGCATGAGAGATTGTGATTTAAGAAAGCTTCTTTTGGGTTTGTTCAAGCAGCGAAAAAGATTAGAGCTGATCAACATCATTTTCTTTGATTGAGCCATAGACTCAGGAAACGAAACAAAATGATGCCACTAAAACGAGTTTTTACAACTCAAGAATGTCTATACCAAACCATAGGAAGGATAGTTTTTCTATCATTTTTAATGTATTGGTCTCCCATTGGTTCCTATCGTAATCATCAGAATAAATGACTGCGCTAAAGTCAACAATAGTTTGCCCAAGCAATTTAGGGGCAAAAAAGTAGAAATATATAAATTAATTGGCCTTTTTTCCATTTTTTTTTAATTTAAAGAACAATGTTCTCTTAATGAAAATATTCAGTTCTTCCTTTGCAGTTATTCGAAAAAAATATCTGATGTGATTGCGATTCAAATATTCATAGTATTTTGAATAAAACTATGGCCGGAATTTTGCTAAAATTCTAAGAATGTCTCCTGTATTTTCCTCGATCATAGTTATTTTATATTATCCTGTCGAGCTAAATGCGGATATATTTGAGCTTATTGTACAGCCATTGTTGATCAGTTCACCCCATGGAAAAGCGAAAGAAACCATTTAAGAAACTTTTGATGAAACGCAGCGATAAAAATTTATCCGTTCCCTCTAGTGAGCACAAGGGATGTGCTGTTTAGCAGTTGAAAAAAAAAACAAATTTTCTAATGCACTTTCAGGCTAATATGCCTCAAATTAAAATAGTTGTGACTTCGGATAAACACTTCAGGGGCCCGTTCCGGGCTCAGTCAGTTATGCTTACTGTACTTAGAAAGTAGAGCAAACAGTTTTCTTGTGTGTTTGAGTGAATCGCTGCCCAGTGAAACAAAACTTGAAAAAACTTGACAAGTCTTTGCAAGATCATATTTGTCTTTACACAACTTTTCGAATTTTTTATATTGAATATTAATCCGCACATCCAGAAGTTGGGGTTGGGAAGGTCGTTACTCTCTAATTATTCAGGGCACCTACAATGAAAGTGTTCTTGAGAAATCATGATAAGATCTTAATAAGTTCTTAGCAAGTCAGCAAGAACTTATCAAAATTATTCAAGCTTTATAGGAGTACCCGGTTCCAATGCAACACGTTTATTATAATAGATATGATTGCAATTTGAAAAGGGGGGGTTAGTGAGCATGGGGGAGGAGTCAGCGTGCTTGGGTACGGGTGGAAATGAGCGGAGGGCGTGGAAATGGGGGGCTGAAGTGGGGAGTGGGGTTAGGTGGGATGGTCATACTCTACAAACCACCCTTGACAATATGAATTTATGTCTCTTAAACAGTTTCTGTTAATCGCATACGTAAATCGCTTGTTGTACTGGTGCTCCTTTGCGTTTATTCAAATTTTGCAAAAAAAAAATCAATACTTTATAGATACTTCGCTCATGGATATAGAGTCCCGTACATAAATGGACTACCCAACAACTAAGGTTGCACTACAACTAAAATGATCAGAGAGGCTTGAAAAAACTATTATAGCTAGTTGAACTCTACCGAGTGTTGAGTACAAATCTCAAAAGTTAGCTGGTACTATCACGTTTGAAAGAAAATTTTTAGCATTCGAGGGTAGTTCTTTCACCTTTTTTAAAAACATCTTGAAAGAGTTTTCTAAATGTTGAGGGTTTTCAGGGATTTTTAAGTGGACGACAATCCCACATGGAGCAACCGATTGCACTACAACCTGCTCAACAATGTGTGTTCTTCTTCGCCCCTTCAAAGGACAACTGTTGCGCGGAAAGAACAGGAGGTAATTGTTCAACCTCCAACAGAACCATATTGATTAAACATTGTAAAAAACTTTTTTTCATTATGCTTTTTTGAAATTTATTTTACCAAATTAAACAAAGTTAAAAAGTTTCAACAAACATTTTTAAAATAGTGAATATCGGCTAATATATTCACTGAAACTTTAAAACGCGATAATTATCGTGTTTTAAAGTTTCTGAATTTTAGCTAATATTTGTTCCGACCCACTTTAGTGGGGGATGAGCTATATACTCAAATGGGGTTTTTTTGTTCAGACAATTTTGGCCGATCGATATAATCATCGTAAAGAGTTGTGAGTGGTATCATTAAAAAGCCCGTCCAACGTAGAATATGGAATTAAAAAGATTTTTTTTCAAATTTCGCTCCAATTTTCAGTTATGGAGGTTTAAAGCTTCGTGAAAATTAGACGTAGTTCAGCGGTTTTTATTCACATTTTCAATATTTTTGACCTAATTTTCGTCGATTTTGCTAAAAATTGTTCAAATTGTTAACTGTAGTGTTATTGATTTTATCTCTAAAGATGGAGGAGGGTTGCCGAATTGCTCGATCCCAGTTTTTTTACTACAACTATGTTAAATTTTTCAAAAATTCGACTTCTTTCGGGATCAAATTTGGAACTAAAATTGCTTTTTTTTCCACTTGCTTGAAAAGAAAATTTTTTAGATTTTAATGGGGCGCAAATTTTTAAAATTTTTCCGCTATGTAAATGTTTTCTTATGTATTTTCTTATTTACAAGAAATTCAAATCAGGGCTCAACTATTGACAGATACTATTTACATTAAACGTGGCGCAACGAGATTATATTGTGGTTTCAGAGTTAAGCTCTTGTTTTTTATGGCTCTGAATAATTGTTTTCGTAAAAAACTTTTTTATGTACTTTGCTTTTATTTGTTATCTTTTCTGTAGCCCATTGACTTATTGTCCCCGGTCAAAGCTCCACTTAGTTTTCAGGAGTCTAAATCAACCTAGACTATTCTTTCAGTTGTCATCTAATGTATGATATGACTTTGAATAAATTTGTTTTAAGAAAGTATCGGTTAATTTTTGAACTTTGCCACTACTTTATCTGATTTCTCTCAACTTCGGGCGCAGTCTCAGTAAAAACAGGCCAAAACCTATTTCTTTGGGGTTATAGATTAATGTCCGTAACGGTTTTATGTTTAACTAATGGTCTCTTTGTTTTGATACTACGCGTTTTCTTTTTTTTATAGCATAATTGCATATTTTATGAGTTCTTTTTGTTTCCTTGTCTAATTCTGCCATTATAACAAATCCTATTGAAGGAAAACATAGCAGGGAAGACGCACAGCGGTGGAAAGAGAAGTATCTGGATATGTTTTTGTTATATATTTTAAGCTCTTTGTGCTGAGACTCAGACATCGGCCCTTTTTTGTTTTGCCCATGTTTCTCTTTCTTTTTGTTGTCGTACGTCATACATTCACCTGATAAGGATAAGTCTCAATTACTTCCCCGGGTTGTATAATATAACCTAGTTAAATACTTCAGTTTATAGCTGTTTGTTTCAATGAATTAAAAACTGAAATTAAAAAATTTTTATTCTTTTGTATTCTTTTTTGCTTTCATTTTTGTAACCATGTAAGTCAATCCCACTAATTAGAATTCTCAGTCAGTTTTGATGATTCAAACATTTGTTTTCCGCTAGTTTATACGTTGTGACCGATTGCTTCGGCCATTAATTTCATAAAAACGTTTTCAAGATTTCTATACTGCTCAATTTTTGTTTTTTTTTGTTGTCGTGTCTACGTAGTCCTTTCATAATGAGGACTCTATTATGTTAAGATGAGGAAAAAGTGACAGTAAACAGTTCTTGCAGGTAACATCTTATAATTATACTGCCTTTTGATCTTGTTTGAAAATTTGGCTTTTTAAAAATTTGAAGATATTTTGTGTGGTCGTGTCTCAGTCTCATTATTAACAGGCGCAATTGGCTTCCTGGCGTATTGCAATTCAATCCATCGCTGTTTGTTGAATTGTTAATTGTGTTATGACTATTGAAAATATTGGATTTCAAAAACATATTTGGGTTTTTGATCTTCGTCACTTTTTTAAATAGTTTTTCGCTCAATTTGTAGCTCATTCTCTGTAAGCACAGGTCACAACCTGTTTCCAGTGAAATAAAAATTAATCTCTATAACAGTTTTAGCTTCAAACACTTGCTTCTCGGCTTTGCTACATCTGTTTATACGAGATTTCAAAAAATATTTGAGATTTTTTTTATATTTGTACATTTTATAGGATTTTTGTTTTCTTTTTAATTTATAACCATAAACGTTGGTCTCATTGGCTCTGAAATTTTTCGCAATTGTACATTGGATAATTACTTGTCTCAATTGCTACATATGGAGATATAAACGAACATGATAGGGATTTCATTTGATATCTAACGACATTAATAACGGTGAAATTAATTGTTTTCAAAAAAAGAGACGTATTTTTGAGCTTTGCACGTCTTTGCTCTCTTTTGCCGACTTGAGAACAGTCTAATCATTTGCATTGAGAATAGGTCCCATATCTTTTCTAATGAAGTATAGGTTAAATTGTTTCGTTCAGGTTTTATCTGATTCGTGTTTGATTTTGTAATAATTTTATTTATTATAGATATCAAGTTTTGGTCGTAAATATTGTTAGTTGTTTGATATTTGGTTGGGGCCTTTCTAGTAGTCATATTTTCATCAACAATCATCGGCCCTCTAGGGTGGCGTTAGTGTAATCCATTGGTTGTTTATGGAACAATATGTATGTTTTTGAAAGTTTTCTATCTCTTCACCATTTTGTAGCCAATTAAATCAAGAATTTGGATGAGCGGGTCGCAACCTTATGTGCGTACGAACAATACCGCGCCTCCTTGTCACTATTTAAAACTTTTTGCTCAAAGTTCGTAACTTTGTTTATATTGCTAAAATAAATTTGAAAAAAAAGCATAGCGAAAAAAAAATTACAATGCTTAAGATTTTTGCCATGTTTTGGCTGATTATTCTGATGATTAACGGTTTGCTCATAAAAACCAGCAATAAGCCATTTCTTTTGACATTTCTGTTAGCCCTAGATCCTGCACGCAATTTCATAATTTAATTTGGGGGCTAGTTGGATCTCTTCTATCTTGCAAAACCATTTAGAACAGCAGTGTTGACAGATTCTTGCTAATTTTAGTCGATTTCACGCATTTTTGTTTATTTTCGGATCCTTTTTGAACTGTTGTTTTTTTTACTTGGGAACAATTGTATCTATTTAAAAACCTCAAAACAATCACAGATTGGTACTAATGATCTTATCACAGCTGTTTACAATCCAAAAGATTAAATTATATTGGGTGCTCTCTTTCAGTTCACATAAATTTGGTTTCTTGATGTCAATGAGAGGGAAACTGAGTGAGGTTTTCAATCACACAGGAACATTACGGTAAATGGTGCAAAAAATGGTGAAATTGTTAAGCTTCAACTTCAAATTACTTTTATTGTAAAGCTAGTAATTGCTGACTAACAAATTTTCCCTTTTTACAATTTTTTTTGACACGAGGCAGTTTGACTTCCCATTTTGCTGGTTTTTTTTCTTGAGTTGGTGGCAATTTCTACTAAAGTTGATATATGTGTTCTAATGGTTCATCAATTTTACCACTGGAACCATATAATGGATTTACATTAGGTTATGTGACTTGATTATGTGTTTTCATTTGGATATACTCGCCGATTAAATGGGAGTATACAAAGAGGGTTTAGCTTTGATGTTCTAAAGATAAAAGAAATGGAATTTAAAATTTTATTATAAGAACAGTTTGGGTGGTATGATACAAATAGAGATTTAAGTAAAATTGATATCATATGTTATATTATTTAATAACCAACAACAACTGTTGGTAACTTAAACGAGAACTGTTTGACAACTGTTGAACAACTGTTTGATAACAACTATAAGACTGAACAATTGAAGAACGAATATCAGCTAACTAACTGATTGATATAAAAATGTGCTTCCTATTTATAGTCAGTAATATGGGAATTAATTTCCCATTTAAAAAGTGGGATAAAACATCCCTTTTTTATTTTGGGACAAAAGTTCCCTTTTTGTTTTTGGGAAAAAAGTTCCCATTTTCAGTACATCTCAACCGGCGACTAAGCAGGTTTTATTGTGACTGGCTGGATATACAAGGTTAGATAGAAACTTATATAAAATTTACAACAGTGTTTATAACAAACAAAATTAAGAGCAAAAGTTTTTAGTTTTGGTTTCCTTAGAGTTCATTGATCTTATTTTGTAAAAATTTGATTCGATTCAACAAATGTGCGTTTTTCTTCTTCTCTCGTAAAAAATTTTGTTCGAGTCCTAGTGTGTAAGTGTCCCTTTCATTGTTGAGATCCGCTGTTATAAACTGATATGGGACTGTTAAATTCTGTTTGTCAAGTGCTATGTTTTTTAGGCGATACGTTTTCAATTTCGAACTATAAGATTGAACATTATATATATTTCCTTCGGGTAATATTCTGTATTGTAGGCCCCAGTCGAAATTTGGGTGTCCTCGGAATTGTCTACTTCTTGTTCTTTCCTCATTGAACTTCTGCCTTTCTAGTCGTTGACTCATGGTGAGGATTCGTGGTTAGATAGGCTTACTTTTGCTGTAAGTTTTAAATGTGTAGCTGTTGGGGCAATCGTTACTTCTGTCATGTCGATTTTTTTCTCTCCTCTCCCGGTATTGAGGTTTTGCACACTTTTTCCTGGTTTGGCTTGTACTGGTTGTTGCTGTGGTTGTTCCTGTTGATGGCCCATCAGTTCTTCAAAGGTGTCTGGAAGAATGAAGTCATCTAGATCCGGCATGTTATCGTCACCTTCGTTACCTAAATTCTGAAAATAGAAACAACATAAGTGTGTTTTATGGATAAGATCTTTATTTATATACAAAAAAAAACTAATTATTTGCGTTTTTCGTATATTTTTTATAGTCATTATTGCTTTTAGACGGGACAAATTGGATTATCTCCATTTTTTCATTGTTTTCATTTCTCTCATTTCTAACTGCACTATATAATGGGAGCGGAATATGTGGATATAAATTAAATTTCGTTTCTTTCATTTCAGTTACTAAATGCTCAACTTCATCTGGCTGTTTCTCATTGGTTGACTCACTTTTAAAGATAAAAGTCATAATAGACGTGAACAGAATATTGTATGTGGCAAATAAAAAGATTTTGTCAAAATTAACAGAAGCTCCAGTTATTTTATGTATCTGTAGGGCTTTTACAATTGTTACAACAATTTGGATAATAAATTTCAAGAAAAGAAAAGCGGCAAAATAAATTGCGTATTGCTCTAATATAAATTGTGTATAACCGAACATTTCTATATAGCGGTTATCAAAGAAGTTAGGAGAAATAAAAGAGTCTAAGTAGACTGTTCTCATTGGATAGTTAAGATAAGGTCTATCCTCACTTTTAAAATTATCTTGTGAAACAACAAGTTCTTTAGAGAAAGTTTGTATAGCTTTTTTCATTTCGTTGTTAAAGTTAATTCCGCGCCAAAATTTCTTTAATTCTTGATCAGTAAATAAATATATTTCATCGCTGTCCTGGAATTTGTATTTGGTTAATCTTTGTTGAGCAATATTAGGCTCAAAAACAGATGGTCCTTTGACTCTAGTTATACTTGGTGTTAATTCAACCCAGGAGTTATCATCTTCAATATCTAGTCGAAATAAATTATCGAGTCTATCTACACACGATCGTTCTTCGGCGCTAGTATACGTCTTTCTGGTAATTGGATCAACGAAATGTATTTTATTTAGATACATTATTGGAATTCTATTATAACCTTTGTTGTCCATTATTTGTAATGGTGAAAAATATTGTGGGCAATGATTTAGCCATGCAAGATTATCGTTTGTCTCTAAGAACATTGAGCGATTATTTGTTAGTACGAATCCAGCCATACGTGGATTTTTATGTGAATAGACTAGATTTGTTCTTTTGATAGCACGCTCTAACTCACAATCAGTTTTTCTCATTTGTAAATCTAAAAGTTGTAGTCTTCTTATATTAGTATATTCGTAATAATCAAATTTCGTTCCCATATGGGCTTCATAATTTATTCCTGATTCCAAATCAACACTTCGTTCTCCATCTCTGTAGGAAGTCCGTTTTAAAAAAAATTTGCCTTTTTTGCCATTTATATAAGTATTTTTTACAACACTTGAAATTGGCTTTTTGCTTTTCCTGTACCCATATCGAATCCTCCTTCGTAATATATGTATAAAGAGCTATAAGGAGTAGGATAGACTATTTTGTTTGAGTCACAAATTGACTGTGGATTATTATAAATCTGAAAAAAGAAGGCACTTCGTGGCCCTTTAATTGGTTGCGCACGTCTAATAACAGCTTCTGTTGTTTCAGGCTCAGTTTCAAATTCTCTTACTATATAATATTTTCTATCCATTTGTATCATTTTTACTGGAAATGTGTGTAATTCTTCTATTATACAATTATCTCTATTTTCCCATGTATATGCATATGGATCAGTTGATCCACTATTACAGCCATTTTCGTTTAGGCTACAGGGCAGGGGAATATTATAGTGGTTATTTACCGTTCCATCTTCTAAATTTACTAGTAACTTGATATCTTGCATATATGTCTTGTAAGCATCGTGATAGATCCATCCTGTTTCTGTGCACTCATTACTGTATTCATCAATAATGTAGCCTTTATTTATTTCTGTTTGTTTCTATACATTTTTTGTAAACGGAACTTTGTGAATGTTAATAGTTGCAGAGCCTGTTTTCTTAGCTTCGAGACATTGCTCGGCAGTTAATATAAAATCGGAGCTAATAGTTGCTTGTGTAGCGGATAATCCACTATCGTCAAAATTATCACAATACCACTTTAGGCGTTGATTTGTAGCTTTACACATAGTGGCTTCTGATTTAGTCTTATAACTGCGCTGCATAATAGTAGCGGTTGCCTCACTTACTTTAATTTTTTCGGTCTCGATATCACACGGAGCTATTTTGTTTAATGAATACATTTTATTAGAATCCATTTTAGAGCAATCGAAGTGTCCTACTTTTACTTTCTTTAGAGTATTTTTAAATTCGGATTCTGCATTTGCTCCATTGATTGAGGTTAGTGCGGAAATTATTAGAGGTACAATTACAGGTACTCTTATATTGAAAAGATAGAAATTTGCTAACAGTGAAAGAAGAAGAATTATAAATTTACTTTCTTCAATTATTTCGTCCAACACTTCTGAATCGTGCTTGGGGAACTGAAAGCTGGTTAGCTCAACTGTTTGTTGCTCTGAATTCATCTTAATATTGAATTATTTTAGTGAAGGTATGAATGCTTGAAGGGATTTTATATTCGAAGTTGAATTTTAAGACGGCGAATAGACTTGATGTTTCTTTCTCTAGAAAAGTCTCTGTGGTTAAATCGGAAAGGAGGAAAGTAGCGTAAATAAAGCCGAAATCATTGTGTTTTTAATTCCCTATTTACACTGTGGAAAATGGGCTGTTCCATCACACTTTAGAAATATGTCTCAAAAATTCCCATTTTTATTGGCTGGGAAGATATTCCCGTTTTTCAAACCAGTTTGCGCAATTTCATTGGTTTTCCTTGTTTGGGATTATTTATCCCATTTTTTTATTCAAGTTTTCGTTTTTTAATGGTTTTCAGAATTGGAATTTTTATTCCTTTTTTTTTATAAATGCTAGATTTTGACTGGCTAATAATAAAAATTATTTTGTTCTGTAAGAATATTTTCGTGTACTAAATGTTTTATTTCTTTTTATCTTTTAAAGCGTCGCATGGAATAGGATCATTAAACAATTTTGTAGCAACCACTTGTCTGCCTGACCTTCTGGACTCAGTAGGACATAACTTTTCATTTACTGATTCCCTAGCTAAGGGGTTGTAGGTTGTGTAGTAATGACTTGTGAACTACTCTGAAAGTTAAAGGGACTTATATCATGTGCTAATGGTTGGGGGGAAAGAGGTGTTTGTGGATAACTAAGAGGTCCTCTTGGATATGGAGTAGATATATGCTGGGGCCTAAATGACTTACTAGGCGAAGTAACTTGTTGTTGTGTATTAAGTAATGTTCGGAGTCCTAATGTGTCAATGCCGGAATCAATCGCAGGGTTATTGCTACTACTAGTAGTAGTTTTAGTAGAAGCAGTAGTAGTGGGTCTATTATTTGGGGGTTGCGGCGGCGTTTCAACATTGTTGAAAACTGGCCAAGGCATATAGTGCATATTATTACTAGGTTGAGTAGTATTAAATTTGTCTATGTAATGCCTCTTATAGTTATCATAGAATTGTTCGGGTTCAGCATATACAGTAGTATAATCGGCAATAAGGGGTTGTATTGCTCTTTCTTTCGGAAAGTATTCTACTATAAGATTTCTATGCACTACCCTTTTTTGTTGGGTCTCGTCTCCTTGTATTTCATATGTTGTATTAGTTATATATTTTGTAACAGTGTATGGACCGGACCGAAGTGATTGTAGTTTCTTAGATATAAGTAAGTTTTTAGAAATGATTCTCTAGTAGAATTTTGCTTCCAATGCTGATTGGTTGTCCGAGTTTAAATCTATTTCTTTATTCATTGGCTTTATTTGTAACTTGACGACAACGAGTATAAGTGTTACAATATATGTTCTTAAAATCTGTCTCACGTTGTAGTACAGAACTGGATAATCTATTTTGTAATAGATTATCTACCTTTTCGTTTTTACACGAATTTTTACAATGTGTATGTGACGGCAAGTCCTGACAATATTGAGATATACAATTCTTCATTTTATCCCGCAGCAATCCTAGTCTAAGTGAAATAGGTATTTGTGGTTTTACTCCGAATATAATTTCGTACGGCGTATAACCAGTACTATAACTCACTGCTGTATTATGCGCAAATGCAAATTTGTCAACAAATTTTGCCTAATTGTTTCCAGTAGTGTTTAGAAAGTGCCTGAGATAGTTTGTAAGGTGCTTATTTTGGATTTCTACTTTCCCATTAGTCCAAGGGGAATTTGCCGTTCGTGGCCTCAGTGTAATTCCAAGCTCAAAAGTCCAGTTTGCAAAATCACTACTCAAAAAGGCAGTACCATTATCATGTACTATGTGCTGAGGTATTTGGAAGCTAGTTATAAGTTTCTCCATTTGCTTTATAGTGTCGTCAGAATTACCGGACTTAACAGCATATACTTCTACATATCTAGAGAAAGAGTCTACAACTACAAGACAGTAGTGCTTGCCATTACTGGAAGGCCGAAAACGTCCTTTATGGTCGATATGTATAGTATGGAAGGGAGTTGTCTCCAATTCGCCCCATTGCTGTAAGGGTGCTTCGTTTAAATCATGTCTTTTACTTTTATTTTTTTGACAATCTAAGCAATCGTGGATTAACATCGTAACCCATTTACACATTCCAGGCCAATAAAAGAATCTGGATATATTATTTAAATTACTAGCATCGCCACGGTGGCCACTCATAGGGTTACTATGCGCTAGCTCGAAACACTTAAGAAAAAATGAGATAGGAATACACATCTTTAGTTCGAACGAACCGTTCTCATTAGGTTTATTGAGATATAGTAGTTTATAACTCTCATCTAGTAGTAGTAACTTATATATATACTCTTGTAAGCTTTTAGTGCTTTACACTGTCGAGTCATATAGTAGTGTTCAGGTTCGTTGCCTGATTCTATCCATTTCCGTTCTATGTGTAATACAGGGTCTTTATTTTGTTCTTGTAGTATAGTGTCAATATCTAGTTGTGTCTTCTTACCAAATTCGGTTAACTTCGTTAGCAAATCAGAGCAGTCTGAGTTAACATTCTCGTTATGCAGTGCTGTTGACTCTATGATAGTATAATTCTTTGTACGCTCTTTGTAGATTTCCTTTGCCTTCTCTAGTGCATGTATCAATGTTGGATCGACTAAATTATCTATGACGTCACCAAATCCGTCGTCATTATATCCTGAGTCGTCCAATTGTACATAATTTACTTCTTCTTGTATTTCACTATATATATTATCCAATGGTTTACTATCTGTGAGCTTAACTATTTGATTTATATTTTTGCCAAATTTGAAATAGTCGGCTACATTATGTATAGCATTACAAGAGTCTGTAAATCCTTCGGGTGCGTCAGATAAACTAAAATCATTTTCTGATATATTCATTACTTTTCTTGTTCCACCCTGTATTTGTGTTTTTATAGAATAAGAATCGTTAGACGAGTTTGTTTTATCCTCTTTGTGCAACACAGAGTAAGAGATTGGCTTTAAATCCGAAGTGTAAAAAGTTATATCTTTAGGTATTGTTTTATGTTCAATCTGAAATTTCTTTGCTTCCTCTATTGGGACTTGTCTACTCGGTAAATCAGGAAATGCTATTTTCTTGCCTTCGGTGTATATAATTTTCAAGTTCTGAAATTTAGTTAGGACGACTTGATATTTGAAAAATCTGTGCGAAAGTTGTCTGCGCCTAGGCCATAAAAATAGTATTGGCCTGTGATCGCAAATAAGATATATAGGAAATGGGGAGCCCATTAAATAGAATTCGTACGTTTGTAGTGCGGATATTATTCCGCATAACTCTCTAGGCTGTGGGGACATTTTCTGTTCAGCTTTGTCGAATACTCTAGAGTTCATTGATACAATTCTCTTTCTATCAGGGAATTGTTGTGTAAGTATACAATCAGTGCCTAAGTTCGACGAGTCAGCATGTATATGAAAGGGGTAGTTTGCATTTGGAATTGCTAAGGATATATCATGTGCGAATTTTTCTTTTTATATATTGAATACTTTCTCGTGTTTTTCTTCCCATTTGAAATTTACATCGCCTCTTGTTAAAACGTACACGGGCTTAGCATCTATATGAACATTTATCACATAATTTGAGTAGAATACCATTGCTCCTAATACGCTAAAAACATCAGTCTTTGATTCCGGGGTCTTTAAATTCTTAATGTCGTCAATACGCGATATAACTGGAGAGAGTGTATTTTCTGATATAACGTGACCGAGAAATTTCACTTTTCGTAAAAAGAACATTGTTTTATCCGGTGCGGCTTTTAAGTTAGCCTTTCTTAATAGAGCATGACAGTCTTTTATTATATTGAACATTTCCTCTTTAGTATTAGATTGTAGTAGTGTGTCGTCAATATATGTGAAAGCCTTCTTTTCTTTTATAAGTGGTCCGAATGCATAGCGCATTGATTTACTAAAGAAGTTGTGTAGTGGTTTCAATCCGTAGAAGCCGACTTGATATGTTTACTGTCTTACTCCTATTATAAATCCTGTTAACTTTTGTGTCTCGGGAGTTAAGGGCACTTGATGATAAGCACAAGAAAGATTGCTGCTTGTAAAATATGATCCATTTACTCGGGTTATTAGAATTTGTATTGGTTCTAACAGCCAACTTGAGTTACTAGTGTCAGTAATAGCATTTAGATAGCGAGCATCTATTACTAGTTTGACGTAATCCTTCTTAGGGAGAATTATGATTGGTTTAACGAACCAGCTATTCATATCGTCATGTTCATCTAGCTCTCTTATAATCCCTGCTTGCATTAATTCGTCCATCAGTAATTCGAGTTTATCCCTTAAATGAAAGGGTATTTTACTAGGTCTTTGTTTTTTAAATCCGGCATTCTTGATTAGGGTTATATTAAATTGTTGTTAAGTACGGCCAAAATCATATTTATGATTTGAATATACATCGTTGTCTTTAAGTAGTATATCTGCAAGTCGGAAAAGTTCGTTCTCAGTTAAGTCAGTTTGTGTAAAATCGAATTTTTGTAAGAATTCCGTTTTATTAAAATGAGTATTTTGTCCAGCATGTACATTGGTAGTAAATTTATCTGTTAATTCTTTTACTTGATAAGCTGAGCGGAATGTTGGAAATTGTTCCTTTGATTTGGGTTGGCATATCCTTTTTGCCTCTTTAGAAAAGTCAGTTGCAATTCCATCCTCGTTTTTACATTTCTCTACTAGTTCTCCTGCGGATAGCTCCATTATTTTGGCGATATGCTCGTCAGTGAGAGGACAATTTTCTATATTATTTATTAATTGTAATTCTTTGCCACTAATGTATACATAAATAGTTATTCATGTGTGCTTAAGGTGTTCCTCTAATTCCTTAGCTATTCTTTTCTATCATCTGGGGTCTCCGCCACATGCTATCTTAGGCATAGCAACACATCTTATGCCGTCAAGCATAAGTGTCTTCTGTAGTTCGCAAAATACTGAACAAGTTCTACTTGCTTCGTATGGGGGAGAGTTTTAATATTCCTTTATTAAATGGCTATATATCATTTGCTGACTATACTCATCTTGAAAAAGTATTAGTTCGTGGTCTGCCTCATTCTCCGATCCAACACTTTTAATGTATTGTAGAATATTTCTCTTTGAGTTGGGATATCTTTTAATAAGGGAGGCAGTAAAGCCGTTGTCTAATAATAAGTCTCTAGATATAGTATGAATAATGGGCATATTGGCGTCGAATATTGAATGCTCGTAAAAGTTAATATACCTAATGCATTCAGCGGTTAGATCAGTGGATTCGGATATAGTATTTGTAGTTGTATATAGCATAAAACAACTATCAAGCTCTTCGCATCTATTGATAACAGAATAAGTGAATACGTTACAGTCGCGAATACTATATTTTTGTGCGTTGTTTGTAATATCACATATAGTAAATCCAATTTTCCCTTTATTTAGTGTAACTTGATGATTTTTGTGGTTTCCAATATGTAGGGGAATATGTTTTTCTTTCTTAGTACAAATAGTATTTATAAAGCACAAATCGGTTTTTACTGTAGTCCTATTAGGTACAAAAGGAAAGCCTTTCGGAAAGATATCTTGCTCACTACACTTATGCTTGTAAAGAAATGTAGACTTAGGTGGGATATATAGAGGCTGATGTATTATCACTTCATTCAATTTAGAGACTTGGGGATATTCCTTTTCATTATTTAGCGAGCCATAACTAAACACTCCTTTATCGCTAGTCTTCAGTTCTACTGCCGGAATATCAAAGTATAGTGCTTTAAAAAATGACAAAAATTGACTCCTATTAAATTAGAGGTTTTCTCCTCAGTAACCCATACTCTATGATTTGCTTTATATTTCCCGTCGGTATCAAAGTATGAGGTTAGTATAGTGTAGCCTATCGTACATATTTCAGAACCGTTATAAGTTCTTGTTTTATTTCCTGAAGTCTGGATGTTTATTTGTTGCCCCACCTGATTAAGCTCAATAAATGTTGGGTAATTTATTATAGTGCATGTTGACCCTGGATCTATCATGAATTCTATTTCTAAGCCATTATGTTTTTTATTGTCTCCGGTAGCAAAATGAAATAAGTTCAAGAAAATTCGGGCTTTCGTATTTGATGTCCTATTCTTATTTTTCGGAGACCGTATTAGTTTAAAGGAAATAAATCTGAGATAGCGTCACAATAATCAACATTGTTTTCTTCTTGTTGTATCCAACGAACATTGTTTTCATTTTGTGTATTATAAGACTATGTGTCTTGTTGTAAAGTAGGCTTTATATTACTATGCGCTTGATTTCTATTGAATTGGCTGTTTTCACGCTCATAGAATTGTTTAGCAGCATATTCATTTTGCCGAAATGAATTTTCTCGGGGAAATCTTTGGTCATATTTCTTATTTTGATTAAATCTATTGCCGTACTTGTAGCTGTTCTGGTTATTATAGAAGGAGTTTGGGTTTTGGGTTCGATTGTTATAAGTATTATTTCTACTATTGTATTGATTGTTATTCCAAGCGCCTCGTCTGTAGTTATTACTAAATGTAGCCTTGGTTTCTTTTTGCTCTAATAATTCCTTTCCAATCTTTTGCAGCTCGTCGTCTAACTTCTTTTTGTTACAAGTAGAAATAGAATGTCCGTGATTTATACAATACTCAGAGAATCTAGTATTATTGGCTCGTCCCTTTATATTCGGGTCTCTATTGAAGTTGTTTGTACCTTGTATGGCACTAACTTCGTTGCTTTTTATCAAGCTTGTAAGTTCCTTAATTTGAGTCTCTAAGGACGATATTTTGTCCGAAGGTTGTTCAGCCGAATTCTCATTAATGACTATACAAGTTAAATCTTGTGTTATTGGATGTTCATTTAAATCATCCCAACTTTCGTTAGGTTTCTTGATACGCCGTTCATGGCCTTTTCTCTTTAGTGAGGGGGGTTGTAGTCCCCTTATAGCAAATTCAATATATTTCTGTTCCCTTTGTCTAGATTGTATTACTGCTTCTTGAGCTCGATCAGCATTAGCTACATTTGTTAAATCTTCTGGTCAACCTTTATTAACAGCGTGCTTGACTCTATGAAAATAATTTTTTATTAATTCACCTTCTTGTCTAGAAGCATTTTATACTTCTAATCTATGCCTAATATTATCACGACCGTCGGTAAATCTATCAAGAAAGTCGCCTTTAAAATCGTTTAAGACTTTAGCCTCATCAACGGTATTAAACCATTC
Organism: Convolutriloba macropyga; assembly: GCF_964194025.1. Lineage (NCBI taxonomy): Eukaryota > Metazoa > Xenacoelomorpha > Acoela > Convolutidae > Convolutriloba > Convolutriloba macropyga. Next base: position 26,329,181 of record NC_134479.1, read on the forward strand.
TAAGGCCGTATCTGTTAAAATCTGTTCTAAGGCCGTATCTGTTAAACTCCTAACGAAAATTTTACTTTTTGATCAACAGAATTCCAAAAGTCAAGAGCACTCTGACTTGGATCGTTACCTGAAAATGTAGTTAAAGATACATTACTCAGAGAAATAGGAGCATCAGCCATTTTCATTTAAAATACTTGGACGTTGCCAAGTCTTTATTTTATCGAGGATAAGTTAAGTATTTTTGTAAGTACCAGAAACGACTTTAGATAGTCTAAGAATTACGTCCTCTGAGTACAATTTATTTTTATTTGAGAACTTAGAAATTTTGTTAAAGTCAGATAACTGACGAAAGATAGAAAATTTTAGAAATAGCTGATACAATTTTAACATAGATTTTAAAACAAAGTGTTAAGTTCCACTTATTTAAGTCAGAACATAGAAATGAGACAACTTGGAAATTTTTTCTAAGTTTTTTTTTGCCTCGCAGCTGATTTTATTTAAGTTAAAGATTAAAGTTAGAGTCCATAGAACATAGAATTTACTAACCTTGAGTGAGCCTCAATGGTCGCACCAATTTATACTCGCCGCTTAAATGAGGTATACAAAGAGGGTTTAGCTTTGATGTTCTAAAGATAAAAGAAATGGAATTTAAAATTTTATTATAAGAACGGTTTGGGTGGTATAATACAAATAGAGATTTAAGTAAAATTGATATCATATGTTATATTATTTAATAACCAACAACAACTGTTGGTAACTTAAACGAGAACTGTTTGACAACTGTTGAACAACTGTTTGATAACAACTATAAGACTGAACAATTGAAGAACGAATATCAGCTAACTAACTGATTGATATAAAAATGTGCTTCCTATTTATAGTCAGTAATATGGGAATTAAATTCCATTTAAAAATTGGGATAAAACATCCCTTTTTTTATTTTGGGACAAAAGTTCCCTTTTTATTTTTGGGAAAAAAGTTCCCATTTTCAGTACATGGAGAACATTTGAGGTTTTCCCGCATTTTTCGTTTATAGTCTGATAAATTATGCTTCCAGTTTGCAGGTGCAGTTGAATTGTTGAAAAAGGGTTCAAAAGAACTCAATTTTTAGAAGACAGTTTAAGTTTTTTGTGGCTTTGATATTCTGTTTTTTTATGTCGTATAATTTTTGTTTTCGCTGTGTTTTTGATCATTTCGTTAAATTTTATTATCTCTTAATTTCATTGCCAATAGTTCTCATTGATTTTCTAGAGAAGCTTTATTCAACACTTTAAGCAATTTTAGTTGAGAGCTAAACGTTTATATCACTTAAATTTAAGTTGTTTTTTGATAACTAACTAAATTTTTTCAATTTGGCCATGTTTTTCTATCCTTTCGTCGACTATTGGCTAGTGTCACTAGTTACAAGTCCATTTCTTATACCGAACACGGAGTTGGATTTTAGTGTTTTACTTTAACTCTAACGATTTATTCTCTTCGATACTGTGTGCACCGGTTATACCATTTGTTCGCGTTTTGTGCGGTTTGCAGTAAATATTGACTGTTTTTCGTCACATCGGAAATGTTTTAGTTTAAAAAATTACAAAAGTCATCAGCCCTCTATTTAGGCATTTTTCAAGTCAATTAGTTTATTTAGTTGATAGTTAAAGCAAATTAGTACATTGCGTTTTAATTTAGAACAAAAGAAGCTGCTCACTGGCAATCAGGGCTTTTAGCAGTTGATGATTTGACATTATCAACGGTTTTCTTTGATGTTTACCTGTTCTCTATTATTTCAAGCAACAAATTTTCACTGCATCTATTCAGCTTGCAAGGTGTGCAATTTTTGTTGTTTTCGTTCATTTGTTTTTCAAAACTTTTTTCAACAAAGCTGTTGTGCGACTTTCCTCGCCACGCGTTTTTCTTAGTTTCGTCAATTTGATTTACTTGTTTATGGTATTTTTTGAAATCCTTTTTTCTCTAAAAATTAATTTTCAGTTTCTTGGTTCTTGTTATCTTTCGCGTCTGTGGAGAAGTACGCGATAATTGCTTGTGCAAAGACTGTTATTACCGTAAAAATGATGGTAACCAAGTCATGCATGAAATATCTCGGTCAGAAGAAACGACTTCAGTGACCACTTCCTATGTCATAACTGTAAAAAAAAACTTTTGAGATTTTCCGTTATTAATGTTTTTGTCTCAATAAAACAGTCTTGAATTTGAAAAGAGCGGACCTCATTCGCCCGCAAATGTAAATTAATTCATTAATTATTCATAGTTTATAGTTGATGTACGTAACTAGAGTATCATTTCTTTTTGAAAAAAAAAACAGTTTTGTCGAATCTCGCTTCCGTTTATTGTTATTTACATGCCTTGTTGTGTTTGCCATTTGTTAGCTGAATCGTTTCCTATCTGAAGCCATTTTTTTGAAAAATATTTTGAGTTTTACAGTAGACTATTTTTGCTGTTTTCAGTGACGTTATGTTAGGTTCATTTTCACCATGATGCTCTATTTCATTTGAGAACGCGTAATGTGCACTTCACCAACATTGCATTTTGGTAATATTTAACACAACCCATAAATGCTGAGATTTTATATTTCTCGAATATACAAGTCAACTCTTACTTTCTATGATTAAATATCTGGAAAGTTTCCTTTGCTTCAAAATCTTCCTAGTAGTCAGCGAAATTAAGATTTTGCGAGAATCCTGCAAAAAATCTTGAAAGATAATGAATAGTTTTTCCATTTTTCCTGCAATTTTCCTGCAAGAATTGAATTCTTTGTTGCAATAATCTTGCAACACTTTGCATTTTTCTTGCAAGAATGTTGAAATATTTTGAATCCAAATTTTTCTTACCCGCAAGGAAGAGGGTTCTTGTTCAAAACAAGATGAACAATAAACATGAAATATCTAAATTAATTTCGCAAAAATCTTCTCCCTGCTTGTTAAAAGCCAACTTTTTGAGACACTTCCAATATGATATGTATTTGTTTATCATTCTCGTTTTTTAAATTGGTAACCAGAGCTATAATTAGTTGATTTTAGTTTCTTTGAGAATGGTGAAGCTGCTCCTAAAAATCAGCTTCAGAAAATGAGAATTTATGTAAAACTTGCGTTTTTGGTTCGTTTGTTGTACCTTTATAAAATAGGTAAAGAATATTGCCAATAAGGCCTTCCTGTACTTTATCATGTGTTTCTTATGAGATTTTTCATTAGGGGGTCATTGTTACGTAGTTATTGGCAAATATGAGAAGCAAGTAAATTTACTCGAATATATGAGTACTCCGTTTTTTAACTTTAAATACAGCTTTCAAAACTGATTTCGCTGATACCTTTTTCTGCCTTCTTTGAGCATTTAATACTATATACAAGGGAAATGAGAATGCCTTTTGAAAAAAAAGTCTTGTCCAATCTTGCTTTCTTTTATTGTTCTTTACATGCGTTGATGTGTTTTCCATCTGTTAGCTGAAAGTTGACTTTTTGGTGTTTTCAGTGACGCTATGTTAGGTTCATTTTCACCATGCTGCTCTATTTCATTTGAGAACGCGTATTGTGCACTTCATCAAAATGTTGTGATTGTATTTTGCATTTAGCTTAGTGGTTACGACTTGCTGCGCAAATTAAAAGTTACAAGTAGCCACGCGGAAGTTCGAATCGCATATGAAGTATACCTTGTTTGCGGGATTTAAGCTGAAAATATTATTTCTCATGCAGTATATTTAACTCAAAAATCAAGACTCGCCCGGGTAATTTGGAACAAGACCAGAGTACTGGCCATCCTATAAAACAGAATATCTCTAGACTGATTCACCGCTGATTTAATCTGCCACCAACCTCCGGGTTGTCTGAATCAGTGATCTTATTTAATGTTTGTTTCGTTGAAATTTATAGCGAAGATTTTGAGGACAAAAAATGGGCTAATATAGACTTTCTTACTCGTCTTCTTCAAAAAGTTATTAACAATTGTTTTTCATGAAGTTCGACATTTTCTTCACCTAATTCGACGGTTCATTAAATTTTTGTGAACAAATCAGAATATTGGCATTTATTTCTACACAGACTTATAAAGTACTTTATCACGGCAACAAAATGGGCTAACTTAGACTTTCTAACTCGTCTTCTTCAAAAAGTTATTAACAGACGTTTTTCATGAAGTTCGACATTTTTTCACCTAATTCGACGGTTCATTAACCCGTAATCTTAATTCTTTTTCTTTTTGTATAATTCAGTGGTATCAGCGACTTTAAAACGAGTAGTTTGCAACCGGCGGCGTTGAAAAGGTGCAATTGAAACTCATTATTCAATCAATCAGACATGCCATTAACCTGCAAAAATCTCTTCTACCGCAGAAAGAAGAACAAAGACAGGCCAAACCAAAAACTAAACAAAAAAGGCTTCCTTGTCATCTGTATCTTCCTCCTCTCCATTCTGGGTTGAAGAAGTAGATCAAATTTTTATTATTGCAGCACAAATTTCTGTAATTTTTTTCTTGTGCGGAGCCTTGATAATATTTACACCGGTTGAAAAGAAGGAAATAAGTGGACAAAACAGTGTAATTGCGGTGTATTTCTAAGAGTGTAATCGCTTCAAATTTACACTTTTCACTCTTTTCTCCACTAAAAATTGGACGAAAGAGTGTAATCAAAAGTAATTTTTAAGAGTGTAAAAAGAGTGGATTAAAGAGTGTAAAGAGTGTAAAAAGAGTGTAGTTTTCTTAAAATTACGCTCTTACACTCTTTTCCCTGCTATTTAAGAGTGGAAAAGGCTTTACACCCTAATCTCGCTTAATAACGGTGTACTAGGGGTGGACACCTCGGCCCGGGATCATGGGGTCTGTGGCAAAATATTTGTTATTATTGTGTCTTAAAAGTTTTATCATGGGGTATAAAAAATCATCACGATGACTAAAAATTTTCATTATGATTTGTTATCATGGGGTCTGAAATGTCACTTCTGGGAGTTCTATAAAAGATTCATGTCAAGGATACATTCCAATGAAAAATATCACAGTAAATATCACATCTTTAACATCTGCAACTATCTGCTCGGTAAACAATCGTTTCTAGCTGGTTGTGAAGAAAAAGGCAAAAAAAATTAAAAAGTTAAGTTTCCTTTTTTTTATTACGTAGCTGTCGAGAACTGGGTGCAAAAGAACAATCACACGGAAGACTCGCCAAATGGAGGAAACCGTCGAAAGAAAGATCGACGAAATGAAACCAAGGCACAAGCAGACAACAAGGAATTCGACTCTGTTGCTTTGGATATGCTCGAGAAGAACCAGAAGGAAAAGGTTGGTGCTTGCATCTTCTTTTTTCTTCTTTTACCTAAAATTCTTTGTTTTTATTATGCCCCAGTTCTTCACTCCCTATAAGCTTTAATCTCATCATTTCACGTCTCTAACTTTTCACGCCGGTTTTAATTGTTTTGATGATTGGAACTATTAGCATTTTGAATAGGGAATATGTATGGTTTGATGTGGTTTGATATAAATATGTATGGTTTAAAAGTTTTTATGGATGAACACGCAAAATTAGAGATTCATACAGTTTGGGGAAAGAGATTTGGGACGAAAACATAGTTGCGTGAAATGCGCAAATTAAGTTTTACAAGTACCCAAGCGGTAGTTCGAGTCGCATATAAAGCGAACCTTTCTGGCGGTAGTCAAGCTGAACATATTATTTTTATGCAGTAATTTTTACCCGATGATCAAGAATAGCCACTGTAAATTGTGGCATGAACAGAGTACAGGCCATCCTGAAAACAGAATGTCTCTTATTTGATTTAGCGCTGATTTGCTCTGCCACCAACCACCGAGGGGACTAAATTATAAGTCCTCTTTTTTCTCCACCAAAATTTTCCGCATTCTAGACAGAAAAGTGTGTTAGCATTTGAAAGCTCATTAAGTGCGAATTAAAATCCAAAAATAAATAGAAATACAAGAAACTCCCAACCCTTCCCTTCTCTTTTGCTCCTACAAATACAGATACACACCTACAAACACGCACAAATATACGCACACCTACACGCAAAACAATACATACACGCGCCCCTACACACACACACATTCACTTACATAAACACCCACACACACACACACACACACACACACACACACACACTTAAATATACTTTCTTCGATTAATTGGCTCGCATAATTTCGTCGGATTTGGCAGTCCAGATACTTTGAAGATTGCTCCAAAAAAATTTAAAGACGTTAATACTTAGAAAGATTCCTGAAAATAAGATAACTTTGACATTTTTGGATACAATCTGTTTCGGTTCCCACGTCTTTTTAATCCCCAATTATAAATCATGAATTGTTATGCAGCACGTTTATTAGTGAAAAATTTTACGTGTACTTACGGGAATTTACATTTTTGCCCACTAAATCGAGGCTGAAACTGAAAAAAAAATATTTTGATTCAAAACTTTTGACACTTTTCAGCCTTTTTTGTCACTATTCTATTTGTCAAACAAGGTTTCTCCTGACCTGCAAAACAATTGTTTTTGGTGTTGTTTCCTGGTGTTTGACAAGAAGAAGTTGTTTGTAAAGAGAATATATTCCAAAGATTATAACTGAAATTTCAAATTTTTTGTTATCACTCTACAATTCTGAAATTTTTTCTGAAGATATTCTTGATCTTCTTTTTTTTATTCTCAATATCGTAAAAATCATTGTTTAAGCGCTGTTGCTATTTTCCGTTTAGCAACACAGTGATTGTTTTTTGTACTGATAATTGTTATTATTCGCTGAAACTCAGGTAATAACTATAAACCTTCAATGGATATGTTTCTTGAAAATTTAATTTTTAGAATCATGAGAAGAGTTATTGTCCTTTTTCTTCTGTGCTCTAATTCTACCTCAAATTTAGTCTATGTTTGAAGTCTAGACAGCGCAATTTTTTTTAAATACCTGTAAGGAATTTTGCCAGATTTTCATTCGGTTCTTTGATATTTGTTTCAGAATTTGCTCCGTTTTAATTATTTCTCTAAATTGACTTCACATTTTTTCAAACATTTGAGGTTTTCAACACTCAAATGTATGAAACTCGTGAGCTTTCAGTTGAAAATAAGTTCCAAAGTTCCAGCTGAAGTTGCTGAGTGGGCATGAAAAAAATGATACTTCAAAGCCTCCAAAAAGTTGTTTTTGATGTTCATAAAATTGGACGAATATTTTTAGAAATGGCATTGTTCTGAGATAATAATATTTGTGTCCAGTTAAAACTTTTTGCAATAAAATATATGTAGTTTTTGCGAATATACAAAACGCACAACTGGATTCAGCAATTTTTTCATAAAGTTTAAGGTCATTTTTGAAATTAAGGTTTTTATCAGGCACACCTAATTTGATGTAGTGATTCAAGAGGTGGTTTTGCTTCTATAAATTTTCAACTTGATTTTGCGGTGCAAAAGATTGGTACAGTTTACAGTAAATCTGTGAGGACGATTACCGAAATTGAGTCACGAGACACAAAAGTAAGAGATTGAAAGTTAGATTATATCAGAAATGTGTATAACAAGTCTTTCACAATGCGGAAAGATTAGCACTAGACGCATACGCGAACTGCCTAAAAGATCTTGAGTAAATTGTTGATACCAATAAATGCGCTTTAGCTAAAATATTCAATCAGACGGTTGGAATAAAATGGCAGGGCAGAAGATATATGACAAATTGTAGAAAAATGCTTACAAGAATTGTAAGAAGTAGCTAAAATGGGGTCAAGGTTATATCAGATTTGATCAAAACTCTTTTTTTATAAAACAATTTAATCCAAAAACAGAGTTTAGTGATTTCTTCTAATTGAGCCGCATCAAGGCCAAATTCAAGCAATGAGAGCTACCTAAGCTTCAATAATTTTACTTCATCCTACAATGAATCTTATAACGCTATCTAGCTGTTAAAAATGCTCAAGAATTTCAAATAAGATACGAATGAACCAGTCTAGATTATGTCATTTTTGAAATTTTTTTATTGCACTTTCTTTCATATTTGCAGCTGCCTATGCAACAATGTCCTAACTCAATTTCTTCTCTTTTTGCGGTATTGAACTATGTTGGAACCTCTTGTTTCGGCATGGGACCTCAACAGAGAGCATGTCTTTTTTAAGAGAAGAAAATTCCCAGTGTTGATAAAATTGAGCAACAGACAGAAGATGTTGATGGCAAGTGTGATGTCAGTTTTGTTGTACATCTGTTTCCTGGGTGCTTGTGTGATGACGTCAGTGGAGAGTGTGAAGAGTGTGATCAAAGCCAGCACCACTCCTGTCTCTTCCACTTCTATCAAGTTCCAGAGACACAAGTACAACGCACCTGGTATGAAATTATCAATCAATTTATTGGGTGCTTAGGTATAGGCGTCCTGTATCTGAAAACTGCTGAAATTTAAGGATAAAAACGCCCACGAAATTGCACTCGCTTCTTCAAAAATTGCAATGTAATGAATGCATGCCAACTCGCAAAAACACAATTAGCCAGCCACTGTCATGACCCTGCATCATAAACATATATGAGTAGAAAAATAGGGCATTTACTATCATTTTTTAAGCGAATTGTCTACATTTTTTGGTGAAATTCGCTGCCGAAATTGGCCAATTAGCCCAATTTAATGCTTTGTTGACTAACTTAATGCTTTGTTAATGCTTTTCAAGCCATCGTAAATACTGTTTTTCACAGAATATTGTAAACTCACTCACTACTGTTTCAGCCATAATTCTGCTGTACGTGGCCAATACCACAGAGACAAGTAAGAACCTGAGAGATTATCACTGTGTCTGCAGATATTCAAACAATGGAGGTCTCACCGATATGTTCACCTCAACTATTCTCGGAATCCGTAAGTAACTCCAATAACGACCATACGAATGCTGGCCAGGTAACTAGATATGTTGAAAGAAGGACTTCGCTGAAGTCAAAAACGTTATCAACACCAACAGTAAATGAATACGAAATAAACTTGCAAAATAAGCTTGTCGCGCTAAATAACGTTGATATTTAAACAAAAAAACTCTTGAGTCAGATTATTTTGCACGACTTTAATTGACAGCAAAGCAGACACTTTTTAATACGAAACGCATCAAAAACACATCCAAAAATTGTGATACACATCAAAAAAGTTTAGTCCTTCATTAAATAATGAATGTTTCATTTTGTTCAGTAGCATAAAACAATCTTTTAAGACACTGTCATTCTTTCTGAAGACACTTCAGAAGCGTTCGCAAAGAATTTAACATTCTACACAATAGTAATGATTCTGCTGTGACTTGCCCTTTATCTGCTTGTGATTTAGTTGCCTAATATTTTTCTTTAAAAAATTTTCCCAGGAAATAATTTATTTAAGATTTTTTAAGATCTTTTCGAGCTGTGTGAAAAATTTTTCATAGTCTATCATGATAAAATCTTGAAGAAGTCTGCTTGTTTCAAGTTTTACATGATTTATGAAATAAAAATTTTTTTCATTGGGTCAGTTCAGAGATCAAAAGATGGTTAACTTTAGATGGTTATCCTGATTGTGTTTAAAAACCGAGTCAAACAACTGACAGATGAAATAATTAATTACAAATTATCTTTAATAAAAAATGGTAAAATATTTTGCTAATCTTTTGTTACCGAACTTTTATCCTCGAGTTATAATAGATCTTATCTAACTCTGCACCCCCTGCTATATTTCATATTTTTTCTAGATAACAAGCCCCCGAAGAGGAGGTGTCAGTATGTGACAGACATAATCACTATTGAAGACTTCTACCGCACTGCTATTCAGAACAACCACTCTCTTATCAACGTCAGAAACGAACGCATGAACAAGTTAGTCCAGTTACGTTTTCCACTATTTTGAACTAATTTAACAAATATTGATCAATATTATATTATAGTCCGATCACAACATTTAATATGTTCAAATTCCCTCCTATACGTTTTAACTTTTTAGACAATACTTGAAAACAAATTTTTTTGGTTTTTGTCAAAATGGTTCGACTTCTTTTGACCCCGATCCATTTAACCCTGCGTCTTAACCTCATATGATTTAACCCCTCTATCATTTAGCCTCTCAGTCATTTCACGCCTCTCCTCTATCATTTCATCACACAAAAACACAGGTGTCGATACGAGCACACTCGGCAGCGTTTGGCACCTGTGAATTCGAGCCGAGTCATGCAATCAAAAAGTCTTCCAGGTCAACAAACATCAATTAACTTGAAAATTACTAGCCCTATTTGACATGAGAGAGCACGAAGATGAAGTTTTTCACAATGACCCTCCTTGTAGGGAGCAGCATTCTATTTTCTTCTGGTTTGTTTGTGCCAAACTGCAAACTGGTTTCCTTTTTGCTGTTTATCACGCGGATGCTTATCTTCTCTGTTGAACGCTGCAGGCAGGTATTGAGGGGGGGGGGCGTATTTAGCTTCTGCCCAATCAAAAACCCAACGCCAATGAGCACACGTCACCGGAAAATCTTACGTGGGGGGTGTTTACGTTGACAGGTCAGTAGGTGGCTAAGGGCGACGTTAAATGTAAAGGCAGGAAACAGTTCATAGGACATCGAGCCGCAGCTGCCGGGTACACATTTGATTAAAAGACAAGAGGCCTGAGAGCAAATGTGCAGCCGGCTGTTTCGTTGGCCGCACAGTAATTGAGCCTTTGTTTTGTGTCAGAGTGATAAAAAGGTACTGATAAAAGAGCAGATATGAAGTATAACAACAGTACAAATCGGACGGCAGGTGAAAATTTTGCACGGTGATCTTTAAACTTGATGCAGTTACCGGAGCTGAAGTAAAATAAGTTCCTGTTGAAATTGAAAATAAATAAGATTTTGATAGCCCGACCCGGCTCGACTTGAGAGGTGGCGAACACTGCCGAGCGCGATAGTATCGGCACTTTTATTTTTCCCGCCAATCAGCAGTCGACTTTAGAGGCATTTTTTGCCATAATCAAGCAGATAATTTGATCCTATGTCCAGTTGTTCTGAATTCATGAGGAAATCAACGGGCCGCTGAGGCAAAACCACGGCCCGGGAGGCTTGGGCAAGGGATCTTTCATTATTTAAATAGTTGTGATTTTAACAAAGATTAAAATTGGAGTGAAATGATAGAAGAGTTAATTGATTGGGTGGTAAAATGACAGAGGGGTTAACAAAACTTGGTTGAAATGATAGGGGTTTAAATAGATAAGGGTTTAAAAGCAGTACTTCCTGATCAACTCTCGTTGCAATGAGAACAGTTGCATAACTTGGCAGTGAAACAATTTGTTAAGGCCCGCTTATTACTACGAAAATTCGAAACAGCAAAAAAATTCTGTGCTTCAATTTCCCTTTTACGTAATAACTTGACGAGAATCTCAAACAGAGTTTTGATTTTCTCAAAACGGTTTGACTTCTTTTCTTCCCGATTCATTTAAACCTGCAAGTCTCAACGTCAAATCATTCAACTCCTCTATCATATAGCCTCTCTATTGTTTCACCCCTACATCTTGTCATGCCACAAGAACACAGGAGCTGATAGGACCGCACTCGGTAGTGTTCGGCACCTATGTGGTCGAGCCGAGCTATGCTCTCAAAATGTCTTCCAGGTCAACAAACTTCAAATTTTTTGAAGATGACTAAACTTATTTGACATGAGAGCAAGAAGAAGAAAATTTTCACAATGACCCTCCTTCTGAAGCGCAGAATTCTATGTTTTCTGGTTTGTTGGTTTTTTTTGTGGCAAACTGCAAACTGGTTTATTTTTTGCGGTTTATCACGCGGATGCTTATCTTCTCTTGAACGCTGCATGCAGGTATTGAGGGGGGCGTAATTAACTTCTGCCAAATCAGAAACAAAATGCTATTGAGCACACATCACCGGAAAATCGACGTTGCGGTGTTTCCGTTGACAGGTCATTAGGTGGCTAAAGCCGACGCTAAAAGTAAGGGCAGGAAACAGTTCATAGGACGTCGAGCATCAGCTGCCTGGTAAACATTTGATTAAAAGACAATACGCCTGAGAGCAAATGTGCAGCCGAATGTTTCGTTGGCCGCAGAGTAGTTCAGACTTTGTTATGCGTAAGACTGCTAAAAGTTCCGATAAAAGAGCAAATATGAAGTATAACTACAGTACAAATCGGACGGCAGGTGGAAAATTTGAACGGTGATCTTTAAACTTGATGTAGGTTCCGGTGCTAAAATAAAATGAGTTCCTGTTGAGCTTGAAGATTAATAACGTTTTGATTGCACGACTCGGCTCAACCTGAGAGGTGCCGAACATTGCCGATTGCGATAGTAATGGCACTTGTTTTCTTCCCGCCCACCAGCAATCGGCTTTAAAGGCATATTTGGTCATAATCAAGCAAATAACTTAATCCTTTGTCCGGTTGTGCTAGTGTCATGAGAAACTGTACAGGCCGCTGAGGCATAAACATGGCCCGAGAGGCTTGGCCAAGGGATTAGTTAATTAGTTTAATAGTCGTGATTTTAAATGAAAGATTAAAATCGCGGTGAATTGATAGAACGTTTAAATGATTGGGTGGTTAAATGACAGAGGGCTAAATAAAACTGGGTTGAGATGATAGGGGGTTAAATAAATAGGGGTGTAAGAGCGGGACTTCTTAATCAACTCTTGTTGCAATGGCAACAGTTGCGTATCTTGCGATGAACTAACTTGTTAGCGCCCGCTTATTACTACGAAAATCTGAAGCACTGATGAAAATCTGTGCTTTGGCTTTTGACTTTCTTTTTCCACTACTCTTTTCTCGCCACTGTTGCTATATAAAGAGTGGCGAGAAAAGAATGGCGGAAAAGATAGTCTAATCAGCTTCTGCCTGATGTAAATTGTATTGCAACTGATTAAAAACATTACCACATGGTTTTTACCACCCTCTCGCAATTTCTCAACAACTTGGCTCCACCTCGCTGATTTGAAACTTCTCGATCGCGATATTGACCGCGTGGTTATTATTCATTTCAGTGTGACAGTGGTTAATTCACCATGAAACAGTTTTGATTGATCATTTTTTCCCTCCTGTCCAGCCTGCGCGGCGGCCTTATAAAATAGTCGGGCACTGTTCATATATGAAACATCAGCAGGGTATGAAATATCAAAGATAGTTCTTTTCATCTTGAGGAGTAGAAGGGATTTTTTAAACAGTTGCTCTTTTGTCTGATAACAATTGCTTCCTCCTTCACAATTGTTCATTTTGAAATGACAAACACACATATAAAATTGTCCTAGATCAAAAAAGCACGAGAAACATTACGTGGCATTCACGATCAAAGGCCCCGAGGACTGGGAGATGAAAGAGCAAGTGGAGATTGCATGCACTCATAGAAGTCACGCTCCGGTTCACAGAACCATGGACCATCAGACACAACAAATGCATAAGACATCCACAAAAGGTGTGTGGATTGACCGGATTTACATTTAACTAATTTCTTAATCAATTTTCACTTAGGAAACCTATCGTGGAAACCTATCGTCATGCACTTATCGTGCATATTACTAATGGGTTCTATAATTCGAATCCCCTCAGGTTAGACTTTTAATTACCCCGATTGCAAGTGTTGTTTTCTCACAGTGTAACGTGCCTTATGACAAGAAATGAATTGCAAGTGCCGTTCTTAAACGAAAGGGGTGTTGAGACATGAAATTAAAGATCTATTCTGTTTTGCCCCCCCCCCCCCCCCCCCCAGCTTGGTGGGCTTATATCTTTTAAACCCCAGGCGCACGTGCTATTTTTTTACATAGTAACGTGCTATATAACAACATAAAATTTGTAATTGGGCTGAGTGGCTTCAAACTCAAATCAACTTTGATGTTTTCCTTGATCTAATGGTTCATTCTAATTAGCAGTCCAATGTAATGGGATTTTTACAGGAGGTCTTTATATGTTTTACCTTCAAAAATAAAAGCAAGTTAAGTTTTTTCATGAGCTAGAAAAACATTTTCTTTTCCAAAATGCTGCAACAGATTAGCCAAAACTAGTTATTGACGGGCTCAATGTTATTATGAGTAGCTAAATTGATATATTGAGAATTTGTAACAAGACGAAGAGAAAATATTAGTCATTATAAAATAGTAAAATTATCATTGTCAACATTGCAACCGTTCTCTCAATTTATGTTTGGTTGACTTGGAAACTCACTTTTTCATGTTGGCTCAAAAAAATGGATTCAGTGAAATCCAGAAATCCAGCTGCGTTGGGTCACTCAGCATTAAAAAAAAACCTGCAGTATTTCAGAACAAAACTCGTAAAAAATTAAATAATAATAAATAGAATTTATCTAATTCTTCGATTCGTCAAGTGAATAGCAGGATTAATTTTTGTTGTGTTTAATTTAAATTGTGAAAAAAAGAAACATATCCGAAAATAGCGCTAATGAATCAAAAATATTTTTAGCAAAGTTCTTAGCAACAAGACAAAAATTGACGTATAACTAAATCTAAATTCTGATGATTGTTTGATAATCGTCGACCTTTTTGAAAAAACTATTCAAATGGATTTTGTCCGACTATTTGATAGATAATTCATCAGTGGGGCATATTTTTATAATGGAAAAAAATAGATGAGAAAAAAGTATATGAGTTATCTGTAAACGGATTGTTTTTTTTATATTTTTGCAAATTACTGCCTCTTCTTGTTTAACACAAAATTAATTTGGAACTGATTTCTTTGGAACTACAATTTAGGGAGTTGCTCTTTATGTTGCTCTTTATGTTGCTCTTTATGTAGGGAGTTGCTCTTTATGTTGCAAAAAACTTGAGAGTGCAGCTGGTTTTATATTTTAAAAAATTTTTATCAAATGAGGATTGTGATTTTTATCAGTTTTCATATTAAAAAACGCTGTAATCAGAGGTGTTCAAAAAATGCTTCAGTTTGAGCTTTGCAAGTCTGATCGTCAAACCAGCCGTCTTTTTGTTCTTTTTAAACAAAATTAGTTGAGCTGCATAGCTCTTTAGTGAAAGAGAAGTTTATCTTGTACGACTCTTGCAAGTTTCTTAAAGTACGTCCTCTTATAAAACCGTCGTCTCCAACTGACTGCAGGATATCTTGCGACACAGTTTCTAGGCGACGGTTATCTTGTACGGATTCACAGTAACTTTATTAGTGTAGTGGTCTAAATTGTTGTAGAGTATAGGAACAGCGTTTATCTTTTAAAATTCTTGCAAAACTGCTCCTCCTTCGACTGTCTCAACAGATATCTTCAACGTTGTTTATTAAACGTAAACTGCAGTGAATGCAGAATTTTGTAGAACTCCAAAAATGCAACTGCGTTGGGGTCACTGAGCAATAAAAAACTGCAGTATTTTAGTACAAAAAAAACGAAAAAAGTAGAATAAAAAATAGATTTTAAATAACTCTTCGATTTGTCAAGTGAATAGCAGAAATACTTATTATTGTGTTTAATTTAAATTGTAAAGAATTGAAATATATCCCAAAATCACAAAAAGCACTAATGAATCATATATAAATTTATCGTAGCAGTTCTTAAGTTCTTAGCAACAAGACAAAATTGACATAATTAAATCTAAATTCTGATGATTGCGTGAAATTCGGTGACCTTTTTGAGAACTATTTTCTAAAGGGTTATGTCCAACTGTTTGATAGGTAATTCATCAGTGGGGATTACTTTTACAATAGAAAAAAAAATGAGGAACTGTAAATGAATTATCTATAAACGGATTGCATTTTTTATATCTTGCAAATTACTGCCTCTTCTTGTTTAACACAAAATTAATTTGGAACTGATTTCTTTGGAACTACAATTTAGGGAGTTGCTCTTTATGTTGCTCTTTATGTTGCTCTTTATGTAGGGAGTTGCTCTTTATGTTGCAAAAAACTTGAGAGTGCAGCTGGTTTTATATTTAAAAAAATTTTTATCAAATGAGGATTGTGATTTTTATCAGTTTTCATATTAAAAAACGCTATAATCAGAGTTGTTCAAAAAATGCTTCAGTTTGAGCTTTGCAAATCTGATTGTCAAACCAGCCGTCTTTTTGTTCTTTTTAAACAAAATTAGTTGAGCTGCATAGCTCTTTAGTGAAAGAGAAGTTTATCTTGTACGACTCTTGCAAGTTTCTTAAAGTACGTCCTCTTATAAAACCGTCGTCTCCAACTGACTGCAGGATATCTTGCGACACAGTTTCTAGGCGACGGTTATCTTGTACGGATTTACAGTAACTTTATTAGTGTAGTGGTCTAAATTGTTGTAGAGTATAGGAACAGCGTTTATCTTTTAAAATTCTTGCAAAACTGCTCCTCCTTCGACTGTCTCAACAGATATCTTCAACGTTGTTTATTAAACGTAAACTGCAGTGAATGCAGAATTTTGTAGAACTCCAAAAATGCAACTGCGTTGGGGTCACTGAGCAATAAAAAACTGCAGTATTTTAGTACAAAAAAACGAAAAAAGTAGAATAAAAAATAGATTTTAAATAATTCTTCGATTTGTCAAGTGAATAGCAGAAATACTTATTATTGTGTTTAATTTAAATTGTAAAGAATTGAAATATATCCCAAAATCACAAAAAGCACTAATGAATCATATATAAATTTATCGTAGCAGTTCTTAAGTTCTTAGCAACAAGACAAAATTGACATAATTAAATCTAAATTCTGATGATTGCGTGAAATTCGGTGACCTTTTTGAGAACTATTTTCTAAAGGGTTATGTCCAACTGTTTGATAGGTAATTCATCAGTGGGGATTACTTTTACAATAGAAAAAAAAATGAGGAACTGTAAATGAATTATCTATAAACGGATTGCATTTTTTATATCTTGCAAATTACTGCCTCTTCTTGTTTAACACAAAATTAATTTGGAACTGATTTCTTTGGAACTACAATTTAGGGAGTTGCTCTTTATGTTGCTCTTTATGTTGCTCTTTATATAGGGAGTTGCTCTTTATGTTGCAAAAAACTTGAGAGTGCAGCTGGTTTTATATTTAAAAAAATTTTTATCAAATGAGGATTGTGATTTTTATCAGTTTTCATAATAAAAAACGCTGTAATCAGAGTTGTTCAAAAAATGCTTCAGTTTGAGCTTTGCAAATCTGATTGTCAAACCAGCCGTCTTTTTGTTCTTTTTAAACAAAATTAGTTGAGCTGCATAGCTCTTTAGTGAAAGAGAAGTTTATCTTGTACGACTCTTGCAAGTTTCTTAAAGTACGTCCTCTTATAAAACCGTCGTCTCCAACTGACTGCAGGATATCTTGCGACACAGTTTCTAGGCGACGGTTATCTTGTACGGATTTACAGTAACTTTATTAGTGTAGTGGTCTAAATTGTTGTAGAGTATAGGAACAGCGTTTATCTTTTAAAATTCTTGCAAAACTGCTCCTCCTTCGACTGTCTCAACAGATATCTTCAACGTTGTTTATTAAACGTAAACTGCAGTGAATGCAGAATTTTGTAGAACTCCAAAAATGCAACTGCGTTGGGGTCACTGAGCAATAAAAAACTGCAGTATTTTAGTACAAAAAAAAACGAAAAAAGTAGAATAAAAAATAGACTTTAAATAATTCTTCGATTTGTCAAGTGAATAGCAGAAATACTTATTATTGTGTTTAATTTAAATTGTAAAGAATTGAAATATATCCCAAAATCACAAAAAGCACTAATGAATCGTATATAAATTTATCGTAGCAGTTCTTAAGTTCTTAGCAACAAGACAAAATTGACATAATTAAATCTAAATTCTGATGATTGCGTGAAATTCGGTGACCTTTTTGAGAAATATTTTCTAAAGGGTTATGTCCAACTGTTTGATAGGTAATTCATATTTGGGGATTTTTTTCCCAATAGAAAAAAATACATGAGGAAAATGTAAATGAGTTATCTGTAAACGGATTGCTTTTTTTATCTTTCAAATTACTGCCTCTTCTTGTTTAGTACAAATTTTCTTTGGAACTGATTTTGTTTTCCAAACTACAATTTTGTAGGGAGTTGAATTATGTTGCAAAAAAATTGAGAGTGAATCTGATTTAATATCTAATAAAACGTTATAAATGATGATTGTGATTTTTTCAGTTTTCGTAATAAAAAACCGCTTTATTCATACTTGCTCAAAAAACGCTTCAAATGGAATTTTGCAAATCTCATTGTCAAACGAACCGTCTTATTATTATTATTATTATTATTATTAATATTATTAGTTGAGCTGCATAGCTTTTTTCCTGGAAGAGAGGTTGATCTTGTACGACTCTTGCAAGTTTCTTAAAGTACGTCCCCTTATGAAACCGTCGTCTCTGACTGACTTCAGGATATCTTGCGATACAGTTTCTAGGCGACGGTTATCTTGTACGGATTTACAGTAACTTTATAGGTTTAGTGGTCTGAGTTGTTGTAGAGTATAGGAACACCGTTTATCCTTTACAACTCTTGCAAAACTGCTCATCCTTCGACTGTCTCAACAGATATCTTCAATGTTGTTTATTAAACGTAAACTACAGGGAGTGCAGAACTTTGTAGAACTCCAAAAACCCAGCTGCGTTAGGGTCACTGAACACTAAAAAAACTGCAGTATTTTAGTTCAAAAAACGAAAAGAGTAGAAGAAAACAAAAGAGAATTTAAATAATTCTTCGATTTGTCAAGTGAATAGCAGAAATACTTTTTATTGTGTTTAATTTAAATGTAAAGAATTGAAATATATCCCAAAAAGCACTCATGAATCATAAATAAATTTATCTTAGCAGTTCTTAAGTTCTTAGCAACAAGACAAAATTGACATAATTAAATCTAAATTCTGATGATTGCGTGAAATTCGGTGACCTTTTTGAGAAATATTTTCTAAAGGGTTATGTCCAACTGTTTGATAGGTAATTCATATTTGGGGATTATTTTCCCAATAGAAAAAAAAATGGATGAGGAAAATGTAAATGAGTTATCTGTAAACGTATTGCTTTTTTTATCTTGCAAATTACTGCCTCTTCTTGTTTAGTACAAATTTTCTTTGGAACTGATTTTGCTTTCCAAACTACAATTTTGTAGGGAGCTGAATTATGTTGCAAAAAAATTGAGAGTGAATCTGATTTATTATCTAATAAAATGTTATAAATGATGATTGTGATTTTTTCAGTTTTCGTAATAAAAAACCGCTTTAATCATACTTGCTCAAAAAACGCTTCAAAATGAATTTTTCAAATCTCATTGTCAAACGAACCGTCTTTTTATTATTATTAATATTATTAGTTGAGCTGCATAGCTTTTTTCCTGGAAGAGAGGTTGATCTTGTACGACTCTTGCAAGTTTCTTAAAGTACATCCTCTTATAAAACCGTCGTCTCCAACTGACTGCAGGATATCTTGCGACAAAGTTTCTAGGCGACGGTTATCTTGTACGGATTTACAGTAACTTTATTAGTGTAGTCGTCTAAATTGTTGTAGAGTATAGAAACAGCGTTTATCCTTTAAAACTCTTGCAAAACTGCTCATCCTTCGACTGTCTCAACAGATATCTTCAATGTTGTTTATTAAACGTAAACTGCAGGGAATGCAGAACTTTGTAGAACTCCACAAACCCAGCTGCGTTAGGGTCACTGAACACTAAAAAAACTGCAGTATTTTAGTTCAAAAAACGAAAAGAGTAGAAGAAAAAAAGAGAATTTAAATAATTCTTCGATTTGTCAAGTGAATAGCAGAAATACTTTTATTGTGTTTAATTTAAAATGTGAAGAATTGAAATATATCCCAAAAAGCACTCATGAATCATAAATAAATTTATCTTAGCAGTTCCTAAGTTCTTAGCAACAAGACAAAATTGACATAATTAAATCTAAATTCTGACGATTGCGTGAAATTCGGTGACCTTTTTGAGAAATATTTTCTAAAGGGTTATGTCCAACTGTTTGATAGGTAATTCATATTTGGGGATTTTTTTCCCAATAGAAAAAAATACATGAGGAAAATTTAAATGAGTTATCTGTAAACGGATTGCTTTTTTTATCTTTCAAATTACTGCCTCTTCTTGTTTAGTACAAATTTTCTTTGGAACTGATTTTGCTTTCCAAACTACAATTTTGTAGGGAGTTGAATTATGTTGCAAAAAAATTGAGAGTGAATCTGATTTAATATCTAATAAAACGTTATAAATGATGATTGTGATTTTTTCAGTTTTCGTAATAAAAAACCGCTTTATTCATACTTGCTCAAAAAACGCTTCAAATGGAATTTTGCAAATCTCATTGTCAAACGAACCTTCTTTTTATTATTATTATTATTATTAGTTGAGCTGCATAGCTTTTTTCCTGGAAGAGAGGTTGATCTTGTACGACTCTTGCAAGTTTCTTAAAGTACGTCCTCTTATGAAACCGTCGTCTCTGACTGACTGCAGGATATCTTGCGATACAGTTTCTAGGCGACGGTTATCTTGTACGGATTTACAGTAACGTTATAAGTTTAGAGGTCTAAATTGTTGTAGAGTATAGGAACAGCGTTTATCCTTTAAAACTCTTGCAAAACTGCTCATCCTTCGACTGTCTCAACAGATATCTTCAATGTTGTTTATAAAACGTAAACTGCAGGGAATGCAGAACTTTGTAGAACTCCAAAAGCCCAGCTGCGTTAGGGTCACTGAACACTAAAAAACTGGTATTTTAGTTCAAAAAACGAAAAGAGTAGAAGAAAAAAAAGAGAATTTAAATAATTCTTCGATTTGTCAAGTGAATAGCAGAAATACTTTTTATTGTGTTTAATTTAAAATGTAAAGAATTGAAATATATCCCAAAAAGCACTCATGAGTCATAAATAAATTTATCTTAGCAGTTCTTAAGTTCTTAGCAACAAGACAAAATTGACATAATTAAATCTAATTTCTGATGATTGCGTGAAATTCGGTGACCTTTTTGAGAAATGTTTTCTAAAGGGTTATGTCCAACTGTTTGATAGGTAATTCATATTTGGGGATTATTTTCCCAATAGAAAAAAAAATAGATGAGGAAAATGTAAATGAGTTATCTGTAAACGTATTGCTTTTTTTATCTTGCAAATTACTGCCTCTTCTTGTTTAGTACAAATTTTCTTTGGAACTGATTTTGCTTTCCAAACTACAATTTTGTAGGGAGCTGAATTATGTTGCAAAAAAATTGAGAGTGAATCTGATTTATTATCTAATAAAATGTTATAAATGATGATTGTGATTTTTTCAGTTTTCGTAATAAAAAACCGCTTTAATCATACTTGCTCAAAAAACGCTTCAAAATGAATTTTGCAAATCTCATTGTCAAACGAGCCGTCTTTTTGTTCTTTTTAAATAAAATTATTTGAGCGGCATAGCTCTTTAGTGAAAGAGAAGTTTATCTTGTACGACACTTGCAAGTTTCTTAATTTACGTCCTCTTATAAAACCGTCGTCAATAACTGACTGCAGGATATCTTACGATACAGTTTCTAGGCGACGGTTATCTTGTACGGATTTAAAGGATTTTTATAACTTTTGTGGTCCGAGTTGTTGCAGAGTATACAAGAGCGACGGATATCCGTTAAAACTCTTGTAAAACTGCTCCTCCTTCTTCTGTCTCAACAGATATCTTCACTGTTTTTTGTTAAACAAAAACTGCAGGGAATGCAGAACTTTGAAGAACTCCAAAAATCAGTTTTTTTGTACAAAAAACGAAAAAAGTAGAATAAAAAATAGAATTTAAATAATTCTTCGATTTGTCAAGTGAATAGCAGAAATACCTTTTATTGTATTTAATTTGATTTGTAAAGAATTGAAATATCTCCCAAAAAGCACTCTTGAATCATAGCAGTTCTTAAGTTCTTAGCAACAAGACAAAATTGACATAATTAAATCTAAATTCTGATGATTGCGTGAAATTCGGTGACCTTTTTGAGAACTATTTTCTAAAGGGTTATGTCCAACTGTTTGATAGGTAATTCATCAGTGGGGATTCTTTTTACAATAGAAAAAAAAATGAGGAACTGTAAATGAATTATCTATAAACGGATTGCATTTTTTATATCTTGCAAATTACTGCCTCTTCTTGTTTAATACAAATTTTCTTTGGAACTGATTTTGCTTTCCAAACTACAATTTTGCAGGGAGTTGAATTATGTTGCAAAAAAATTGAGAGTGAATCTGATTTTATATCTAATAAAATGTTATCAAACGATGATTGTGATTTTTTCAGTTTTCGTAATAAAAAACCGCTTTAATCGTAGTTGCTCAAAAAAATGCTTCAAAATGAATTTTTCAAATCTCATTGTCAAACGAGCCGTCTTTTTGTTCTTTTTAAATAAAATTAGTTGAGCGGCATAGCTCTTTAGTGAAAGAGAAGTTTATCTTGTACGACAATTGCAAGTTTCTTAATTTTAGTCCTCTTATAAAACCGTCGTCAATAACTGACTGCAGGATATCTTACGATACAGTTTCTAGGCGACGGTTATCTTGTACGGATTTAAAGGATTTTTATAAGTTTTGTGGTCCGAGTTGTTGCAGAGTATACTAGAGCAACGGATATCCGTGAAAGTTCTTGTAAAACTGCTCCTCCTTCTTCTGTCTCAACAGATATCTTCAATGTTTTTTGTTAAACAAAAACTGCAGGGAATGCAGAACTTTGAAGAACTCCAAAAATCAGTTTTTTTGTTCAAAAAACGAAAAAAGTAGAATAAAAAACAGAATTTAAATAATTCTTCAATTTGTCAAGTGAATAGCAGAAATACTTTTTATTGTATTTAATTTCATTTGTAAAGAATTGAAATATATCCCAAAAAGCACTCTTGAATCATAGCAGTTCTTGAGTTCTTAGCAACAAGACAAAATTGACATAATTAAATCTAAATTCTGATGATTGCGTGAAATTCGTGACCTTTTTGAGAACTATTTTCTAAAGGGTTATGTCCAACTGTTTGATAGGTAATTCATCAGTGGGGATTACTTTTACAATAGAAAAAAAAATGAGGAACTGTAAATGAATTATCTATAAACGGATTGCATTTTTTATATCTTGCAAATTACTGCCTCTTCTTGTTTAATACAAATTTTCTTTGGAACTGATTTTGCTTTCCAAACTACAATTTTGCAGGGAGTTGAATTATGTTGCAAAAAAATTGAGAGTGAATCTGATTTTATATCTAATAAAATGTTATCAAACGATGATTGTGATTTTTTCAGTTTTCGTAATAAAAAACCGCTTTAATCATAGTTGCTCAAAAAAATGCTTCAAAATGAATTTTTCAAATCTCATTGTCAAACGAGCCGTCTTTTTGTTCTTTTTAAGTAAAATTAGTTGAGCGGCATAGCTCTTTAGTGAAAGAGAAGTTTATCTTGTACGACACTTGCAAGTTTCTTAATTTAAGTCCTCTTATAAAACCGTCGTCAATAACTGACTGCAGGATATCTTACGATACAGTTTCTAGGCGACGGTTATCTTGTACGGATTTAAAGGATTTTTATAAGTTTTGTGGTCCGAGTTGTTGCAGAGTATACTAGAGCAACGGATATCCGTGAAACTTCTTGTAAAACTGCTCCTCCTTCTTCTGTCTCAACAGATATCTTCAATGTTTTTTGTTAAACAAAAACTGCAGGGAATGCAGAACTTTGAAGAACTCCAAAAATCAGTTTTTTTGTTCAAAAAACGAAAAAAGTAGAATAAAAAATAGAATTTAAATAATTCTTCAATTTGTCAAGTGAATAGCAGAAATACTTTTTATTGTATTTAATTTCATTTGTACAGAATTGAAATATATCCCAAAAAGCACTCTTGAATCATAGCAGTTCTTAAGTTCTTAGCAACAAGACAAAATTGACATAATTAAATCTAAATTGTGATGATTGCGTGAAATTCGGTGACCTTTTTGAGAAATATTTTCGAAAGGGTTAAGACCAACTGTTTGATAGGTAATTCATCAGTGGGGATTATTTTCACAATAGAAAAAAA
This sequence comes from Convolutriloba macropyga, assembly GCF_964194025.1. Lineage (NCBI taxonomy): Eukaryota > Metazoa > Xenacoelomorpha > Acoela > Convolutidae > Convolutriloba > Convolutriloba macropyga. Next base: position 26,352,998 of record NC_134479.1, read on the forward strand.
TAGATGAGGAAAATGTAAATGAGTTATCTGTAAACGGATTGCATTTTTTATATCTTGCAAGTTACTGCCTCTTCTTGTTTATTAAAAATTTTTTTTGGAACTGGTTTTGCTTTCCAAATTACCATTTGTAGGGAGTTGAATTATGTTGCAATGAATTTGACAGTGCATCTGATTTTATATCTAAAAAAAATTTATCAAATGATGATTGTGATTTTTTCGTTTTAATCATTGTTGCTCAAAAAAAACTTTAATATGGATTTTGCAAATCTCATTGTCAAATGAGCCGTCTTTTTATTACTTTTAATAATATTATTAGTTGAGCTGCATAGCTTTTTTTCCTGGAAGAGAGGTTGATCTTGTACGACTCTGACCCTTAAAAGTTTCTTAAAATACGTCCTCTTATGAAACCGTCGTCTCCGAGTGACGACTGCAGGATAACTTGCGATACAGTTTCTAGGCGACGGTTATCTTGTACGGATTTACAGTAACTTTATAAGTGCAGTGGTCCAAATTGTTGTAGAGTACACGAACAGCGATTATCCTTTAAAATTCTTGCAACACTGCTCCTCTTTCGACTGTCTCAACTCATATCTTCAATGTTGTTTATTAAACGCAAACTGCAGAAAATACAGAACTTTGTAGAACTCCAGAAATCCAGCTGCGTTGGGTCACCGAACATTTTAAAAAATTCTACAGTATTTCGGTACAAAAAACGTTAAAAAAGTAGAATAAAAAATATAATTTATCTAATTCTACAATTTGTCAGGTGAATAGCAGAAATACTATTTATTGTGTTTTATTTAAACTGTGAAGAATTGAAATATATCCGAAAATAGCACTAATGAACCATAAATAATTTATCCTAGCAGTTCTTAAGTTCTTAGCAAAAAGACAAAATTTGACGTAATTAAACCTAAATTCTGATGATTGCTTTATATTCGGTGACCCTTTTGAGGAATATTTTCAAATGGGTTATGTGCAACTATTTGATAGTAAATTCATCAGTGGGGGAATGTTTTCACAATGGAAAAAATAGGTGAGAAGAATGTAAATGAGTTATCTGTAAAAGGATTGTTTTCTTTTATAATTTGCAAATTACTGCCTCTTCTTGTTTAACACAAATTTTCTTTGGAACTGATTTCTTTTGCCAAACTACAATTTTGTAGGGAGTTGCATTATGTTGCAAAAAATTTGAGAGTGAATCTGATTTTATATCCAATAAAATATTATCAAATGATGAATTTAATTTTTTCAGTTTTCTTATTAAAAGGTGTAATCATAGTTGCTCCAAAAAATGATTCAAATTGAGTTTTGCAAATCTGATTGTCAAACGAGCCTTCTTTTTTAAAAATTATTAATAATATTAAGTGAGCTGCATAGGTTTTTTCCTGAAAGAGACGTTGATCTTGTACGACCCTTGCAGGTTTCTTAAAATACGTCCTCTTATGAAACCGTCGTCTCCGAGTGACTGACGGATACCTTGCGATATAATTTCTAGGCGACGGTTATCTTGTACGGATTTAAAGGATTTTTATAAGTTTTGTGGTCCGAGTTGTTGCAGAGTATACAAGAGCAACGGTTATCCGTTAAAACTCTTGTAAAACTGCTCTTCTTTCGACAATCTCCACACCTATCTTCAATGTTGTTTATTAAACGTAAACTGCAGAAGATACAGAACTTTGTAGAACTCCAGAAAACCAGCTGCGTTGGGTCACCGAACATTTAAAAAAATCCTACAGTATTTCGGTACAAAAAACGTTAAAAAAAGAGAATAATAAATATAATTTATCTAATTCTTCGATTTGTCAAGTGAATAGCAGAAATACTATTTACTGTGTTTTATTTAAACTGTGAAGAATTGAAATATATCCGAAAATAGCACTAATGGATCATAAATAAATTATCCTAGCAGTTTTTAAGTTCTTAGCAACAAGACAAAATTTAACGTAATTAAATCTAAATTCTGATGATTGCTTAATATTCGGTGACCCTTTTGAGAAATATTTTCAAATGGGTTATTTGCAACTATTTGTTAGTAAATTCATCAGTGGGGGAATGTTTTCACAATGGAAAAAATAGATGATAAGAATGTAAATGAGTTATCTGTAAAAAGATTGTTTTTTTATAATTTGCAAATTACTGCCTCTTCTTGTTTAACACAAATTTTCTTTGGAACTGATTTCGTTTGCCAAACTACAAATTTGTAGGGAGTTGCATTATGTTGCAAAAAATTTGAGAGTGAATCTGATTTTATATCTAATAAAATACTATCAAATGATGAATGTGACTTTTTCAGTTTTCTTATTAAAAAAAGGTGTAATCATAGTTGCTCCAAAAAATATTCAAATTGAGTTTTGCAAATCTGATTGTCAAACGAGCCCTCTTTTTTATTATTATTAATAATATTAGTTGAGCTGCATAGGTTTTTTCCTGAAAGAGACTTTGATCTTGTACGACCCTTGCAAGTTTCTTAAAATACGTCCTCTTATGAAGCCGTCGTCTCTGACTGACTGCAGGACACCTTGCGATACAATTTCTAGGCGACGGTTGTCTTGTACGGATTTACAGTAACTTTATAAGTGCAGTGGTCCAAATTGTTGTAGAGTACACGAACAGCGGTTATCCTTTAAAACTCTTGCAAAACTGCTCCTCTTTCGACTGTCTCAACAGATATCTTCAATGTTAATTATTAAACGTGAACTGCAGAAGGTAAAGAACTTTGTAGAAGTCCAGAAATCCAGCTGCAGTGGGTCACCGAATATTTAAAAAATCCTACAGTATTTCGGTACAAAAAACGTTAAAAAAATAGAATAATAAATATATTTTATCTAATTCTTCGATTTGTCAAGTGAATTGCAGAAATACTATTTATTGTGTTTTATTTAAACTGTGAAGAATTGAAATAAATCCAAAAATGGCTATAATGAATCATAAATAATTTAATCTAGCAGTTCTTAAGTTCTTAGCAAAAAGACAAAATTTGAGATAATTAAACCTAAATTCTGATGATTGCTTGATATTCGGTGACCCTTTTGAGGAATATTTTCAAATGGGTTATGTGCAACTATTTGATAGTAAATTCATCAGTGGGGGAATGTTTTCACAATGGAAAAAATAGATGAGAAGAATGTAAATGAGTTATCTGTAAAAGGATTGTTTTTTTTTATAATTTGCAAATTACTGCCTCTTCTTGTTTAACACAAATTTTCTTTGGAACTGATTTCTTTTGCCAAACTCCAATTTTGTAGGGAGTTGCATTATGTTGCAAAAAATTTTAGAGTGAATCTGATTTTATATCTAATAAAATATTATCAAATGATGAATGTGATTTTTTCAGTTTTCTTATTAAAAAAAGGTGTAATCATAGTTGCTCCAAAAAACGATTCAAATTGAGTTTTGCCAATCTGATAGTCAAACGAGCCCTCTTTTTTATTATTATTAATAATATTAGTTGAGCTGCATAGGTTTTTTCCTGAAAGAGACGTTGATCTTGTACGACCCTTAAAAGATTCTTAAAATACGTCCTCCAATGAAACCGTCGTCTCCGAGTGACTGAAGGATACCTTGCGATATAATTTCTAGGCGACGGTTATCCTGTACGGATTTAAAGGATTTTTATAAGTTTTGTTGTCCGAGTTGTTGCAGAGTATACAAGAGCAACGGTTATCCGTTAAAACTCTTGTAAAACTGCTCCTCTTTCGACTGCTGAGGATAAAGAACTTTGTAAAGGTTAAGACAAAAATTAATCTACATCACACTTGATTTGGCTTCCGTTATAAATCAGTCGCCAATTTTTTTACTATTAAGCTTCTGAAATCATTTCACTTTACAAGACCTTATTGAATTGAGAATCCCACGAAGACACTGAGATCTTCACACACACACCTCTGCATTTAGCGCTTGAAGTTACAGGTCTGGTAGACTTTAAAAACGCAGTCTCAAAACTCAGTAAAGAACAATCTGAAATCATTGAAACTATTGTTTTAGATCACCAGACCACTATGATTTCGGGCAGCAAACCGTATAACCCGAAAACCAATCTGAACAAGATGTTGACAGAAGGCACGGATGAACTATCAGATCATAAGTCGAAGTCAGTTCCAGAAAGACATAAAAGAAACACAGGTATGAAACGTATCGGCCACCTTTTCACCACTAACATCAGATTCACATAAACCAAATTTTATTTGATGGTCACTGAAAATTTAAAATTCATTCCTTTCTAAGAGCCAAACAAAGGTCCAACTTTACGCAGAGTTGGCAATACAAGTTATGCTCTCGCAAAATCTATCAGTTAAAACATAATCAAAGAAAATTGAAATCTTGTTCACAGATGATTCCACGGTTCTGGACGAAGCTGATATATTGCAATCATTTCGGAATCCAACGTCGAGGAGTCGCAGGAGCTCCCAGACATCCGGAATAATGCATGGAACTGTTAGCATTGAGTACATGCTGCTTCCATCTTATGAGACTATGTTCAACCAGTAATTACTCATTTTCTCTCTAAACTCTAAAACTTAAGTTGACTCTCCTATGCATTTGTTTTAACAGATACGTGGTAATTAAACAAACTGTACTTCACCATTTAAAGCGAATCTGAATATGATAAAATTGCTATAACTAGCAGCATTGCGGTATCTTAAGAATTGAAAGCTATATTGTCTCCGTCGTTCAGATCAGATATAAAAATCAACAAAAATGCCGTCAATACCCTCAAAATTCAAAATTTACTGAACCGAACATGAAATTGTTTTCCTCGGGTTGCATAAAATGCATGAACAATAGTGAAATTAAAATGACGAAATGTTGAAAATCAGATGGAAACTTTTTCGTAGCAAATTTGATGAATCTGTATATATTCAGCAAAATCAATAGCTTCATCTCCATTCAGAACAAACGAAAGTTGGTTCTTCGCGAAATTATCTTTCAGACACTTCACTTTTATATTAACTTTCAGTGAGAACAGGATGCACGCTATCTTAACACACAGAGGGACGAAGAAGACAGAGTTTACTGAGAGCAGTTTGAGCAAGACTCTCCACATATACCTGTTGATGAGTGAAGTTGACGAACAGGGAAAACGGAAGTCCCTCCTGGATACCGAGGTTAGTAGCACTTTGTGTCAATTTATAATTTGTCTTGTCCGTTGGTTCCTCTTGTCCCTTCCTCAAGCCAAACTGCCTACAATGATGCAGCTACTAAAATATCAAAAGTGCTATAGCGTAAATGACTATGAAAAATTTTGAATTTTTTCAGGTGGATTCGGATATCGTATAAGGTAATTGAGCAATTTAATTAATTTTTTTTGTAAAAAAAAAACATTTACAAAAATGCTGCACCAAGTTTGATTATGATTTCTCCGTCGGTCATCAGTGCGCACTCTCAGGAGTGGGGTAAAGCACCTTTTAATTGTCGGTAAGTGAAAAGCAATTAATTTTGAATCACATTGATTTCGAACATTGTTAATAACATTAGTTAAAGTTCTTACAAGCTTAATGTACGTCTCAAAATGATTTCTATAGTTTTTTTTTACTGGTTTATCTGTAATTTTACTATTTATTTTTTAATTCTAAACTAAATATTATTGGACCATTCGGTAATTGATCTCGTTAGTTATTCGATAACTCTAACACCATATTTTGGTAAATTGAATTCTTCTTACTGTTTCTCCTATTTTTTCCATCAAGTGCTTCTACTTTCAATCAAGCCCTTTTGAGGGGACCTTGCTAACTGGTACCAGGAAAAATTTTAAGATTTCTAAATTAAAAATTTTCTTCATTTGAATATTAAGTTTTTGGTTTGTAATTATGGATCTAACTTTCTCAAGTCAAAGCAGCACAAGCAATCGCTGCCTGAATCTGTTCAGAGACTTTCCAACTAACTTATAGGGACTCTAAAGAATGCTTTCAAAAGCATATTGTCTTTCCAATTATAGCCCCCAGCTCATCCAGCAGCCCAATTCCCTCAAATACTATAAATATACCCCGTGATTTAAAGAAATCACCCTGTAATTACACCCTGGGCTATAATTTAGTGTAGGCTATAATGGGAAAGACCCGAAAATACCTCTCACTTTTTATCATGGTGTCATTTGCAGGAGTCGTACAAAATAGTGCCGGGGGGTGCGGGTGAGTCTGGAAATGTGAAGCTAAAATTCGAGTGGAAGTCTCCGATGGTGTGGAAGATCAAAACATTCATCGCATCTTCACCCTGGTTTGTTAAACATATTCATTATGCTATTGACGAGAAATACACTTTGGTAAAAACATATAGTTTGAGTGAACAACTTTAAAATATATTTCAAAACAATTTGGGCTGCTTAAAAAAATATCATTTCATCCCCGTCTTTAACTATAATGGCAAGGTTTAGGATCAATTTAATGATCTTAAAGTCATGGTTCAGAGAGCATCTCCTTGGGTTTTAAAAAAGAACCATGAAGTAAATTTCAGGGAGGTTTCTGGTGATTTAAAATATTTCTAAGAAGGTTTTACCTTAACTTCTTAAAACAAGTTTAAATGATTATTTGCTCCAGGTACGCCGTGACAGTAATTTGCACAATGTTGTTGACGTTGGCAGAGGCTGTGAATGTTTCAAGAAAGATCAAAATACTCTTCATGGGAGGAACAATTACAACAGCTCAAGTAGAGGTCAACAGTCCCATCTTAAGGTCAAAGAGGATGGGAGGTGGAGGGAGGAACTCTATTTCCTCACAGGGAACTGGATCAGTGGGAAAAGGTAGCAAGCTAGCCTGGGTTAATCTATGAAATGCTGTGAACAATGAAAAACCCATTGTAAGAAATGCGATTAAAAAAATTCATCGGCATTGGCCGTATTTCATACATCATTCAAGACGGAAATTGATAGAGGTGGAATGGAAGCGTTTTTGCTATCAATTTAGCAGCGAATTTTTGTAAGGATAGTAGTTATTAACCTTCTTTTCTCGTCGACGCTTACATTTTTAAGCAACTTTTTTTCGCTACGACCTTGACTCCGGAACACGCTACTCAAAAAGTGATAATTATATTGTTAACCTAACCTCATATCAGCTAAAATTGCCGAAAAAATGATGAACCAAACTAAAATAAAACCAAGCGTTTGCGTTTCAACAAAGCATTGTTATTATTACCAGCTCAGCTGAATCAATATCGAATGTTATCAGTAAAATTAATTGTGTTAATGTTAACAGAATTAATTTCAATAGATGGATTTGAACTATGTAAGTGCGTGATACCTTGACTTTTCAAACATTGAGTTTTTGCAGCTGCTACGTTGAAATACAAATATTACAGATCACTTAAACAAGTCTTGCTTAATCACAGTCTAATAATTGTTGGGATTTCAATACCCAAAGTTATCGTAAATCCAAATTCGTCTTCAGTCCTTATCACAGAAAGTTCCAAGAATAGCAAAACTGTGCACCGCTAAAGAAGCAAATATCCTTCTTTGGACTTCGCACCAATATCAAGGTCTCCTCAAACAATTAAAAGATGAGTTAATCCCTGGGAACGCCATTCAACGGTCGTTTACTCATGTGGCAACTTTAGAAACAGATTGCGACTTCGAAGATGACCTCTGTTCTTTCAGCGTTAATTGAGTTCAACAATTATAATTTGAGGTAAGGCGTAAAAAAAGCGTGGAAATGCAAATTTTGAAAGATTTTGTTTTCATTTTTTTTTAACTTGCACGGAAAAAAGTTTCAACCGCTCTCCTCTGCTACCGCTTACCAAATTGATACGCTACGAAATGTCGAACCTTCATTGTCGAACTGCCAAAAAATCCAAAACAACTAAGCTAGAAATCGCAATCTAGCAAACTACGCGCTTGCAATTGTTACCTAAAAAGTTTCGAGGCCAAAAAGTTGAGAAGTGTGACTAAAAATCCGGGAGCATGACATTTGACGAAAGTTAGAAAACTACGTTCTAAGGAATCCAAAAATTTCATGCTGCTACAATACAATTTTCAGTAGTACAGTCAGACAAACTTTCAAAAGAAAACGCAGCTTTGTCCATAAATGCGGAAAAAGTTAGTTTGAAACCGAAAATAAATTTGTTCGTAAGAAAGAATGAGTTGTGTTTTAGTATGCTCAGTTACTAAACTAGAGTGCGCATCACAACGTTAGAATTGTGTAAGTTTCCAGAAAATGGAACAAAACTACCTGAAAAATACCAAAATTTTGATTTCAGACTTAGTAACATGTCTTTTAAATTTTACTAAAAACTATAGAGAAAAATAGTTTGTTTGCTGTCCTAATAATATGCAAAATTAGTTGCAATTTTGAAAAATTATGAACAGAAACTCTTTTTAGGGCTAAGGTTTTTGCAATACTCATTAATCATAGACTGCTAGCAATTTTGGAATACAAATACAACGAGGAAGATGGGGGTTAGTGAAACGGGCAGCGTATAGAATTACTGAATTACAGTAAACAGCGTTTCTGATAAAGTTTTGCAGGAAAACTGGAAATTTGAATCGAAGTTGACGTATAGGTTGTTACACACAAGCATAAAATATTATAAATTCTCTCATATAATCATAGATAGCTAGCGTAATGACGCGTTTCTAAGTAACTGATTCAAACTGAAGAAGTTGCTTTATTTGATGGCTTTGACGCCTTTTCAAAAATCTATAGGCGTGTGTAGCTTTTTGGGAACATGTTGTATTCAACAATTTTGAAAGTTCGCACAATAAAATGCTAACCGACTAATTTTCGGAAGAATTGCTATCGAACTGCAGCCTGCTTCAATTGGGATGGGGGAGGGGGAGCCTAAATGGGACTAAGAATTTCAAATAGCCCCATTAGAGGTTAACATATACCACTATTAAGATTTAAAGTGAAAATGGCACAAGTTTCGGCGCACATTTCATTTGAATTTCATTATTAAATTGCCGCCAATTGAGTTCAGCTGCTTGAAATTGTGATTGAGAGAATTTTAGATCACGCGAAACGCAAAAAGTCAAGGGCGTAAAAGTCACTCGAAAAGTCAAACGGTCAAGCGCAAATTTTGCATAAAAAAGACACACAGGTTTACAATAATTGCAATGAACTTCGTTCAAGAGCAATTAAAATGTTATTTCGCATTAAAAATTTTATCTGAAAATTAACTTTTCTTTTGTGCAAACCGTTTCAACTCTCGATTTCATCAAAAACCACCGAACGTTACTATGATGTTGCCTGCCAAAATTTTTGCTGTCACCCGGCGCGTTAATAAAAACAAAACAATACAAAGAAACTTTTGCATCCAGTTGAATCTGTATGGTGCCCAGCGTAATGAACTGCAGTTTATTTAACGCAGCAACATTATTAGTCGTTAAAAATTTTGTACTAAAATCAGTTAACACACTCAATTAAGTCAGGTTGACTCTAAGTCTAAAATCGTTTTCGAACGTTTACGTACTTTTCTCTAGATCTCTTTCAAAAAATTGGGTTCGCCTCGGCTTTGATAGTCACGATACCTTTGGCAACCTTACAGTTAATTATTTCATGACTAATGAGATCAATCAAAAAACGTCATATATATTTGTTACTGCGACTACAAAGGAAAAACTCCTTTACGTTTCCCCGACGAGGATAATTTTATCAATTTCAGAAATTTATTACATAACAATTAAAGCGCTTTTAAGTTCTTTTTTAACAGATTTAATTTTCACTAAATTACATATTTACTGATTTTAAACTGAATTCTGCATGGTCAAGAATATTTTATCTCCTTATTATTGTTGTACATCGCCTATTATTTTGCCCTGAATGTGGTTTTAATTTTGTCATCAGTCGAGAATGACTTCCTAGAAACACATTCAATACATGCATCTAGCTCATAGTTCATCCAAACATTATCTATGAGCATACACAGCGTAAACCCCTAGCAAGAGCACACGAAGATTTCCGCCTTCCATTTCTGGCCTCACAAAAAGCTTCCAAGATAGGCCAATCCGTTACAGAAAAGTAATTAAGTCAATATTCAAATCTATTGATAAAGCGGCGCTAACTCATATTATTAAATTTTCGCAGCAAATTTGTTCACCATTTGCAGGTCAAAACGGTTCTGCAATTAAAAGCGAGGCTGCTGGTGGTGACGACAATTTGTCCTCTACTGGGTCAAGTGGGACGCGTGACTGTCTAGGTCAGCCAAGTTCTTCTGACAGACGTCGGCGACCTTCGTACGTTGAGATGATGAACACAATCCTGAGTTGAACAGAGTTTGAAGGACATATTGAACATTGTTGCCAAAATTTTTCAAATTTTAGGGGCAACGGTACAATAAAACCTGGTTACTCTAATATTTGTATATTAAAATCTGACTGTTTGTGAGCCGAAAGAAAAGTAACATTTATTCTTTGCAGTAAATCAAGTTCACAAAAGTAGACGTTCAGTTCTCAATTTTCAATAAAATACCATTTTGGAGAGTATATTTATGATTTTGCTGATCTATGAATCCACGCGTAATGATCAGGTCTTTGGTGTCTCTGATATCAGCAAACATAAGAAGCATACCAATGAAAATATAGTAAAAAGATTCCTGGCTTAAAGTGATCTGTTCAACTTGATCGTGAAATTCTTGAATTTAATATACTATTTTTAACGGAAACCAGTTGATGCTTGATATCATTTTTCTTCAAAAATATTGATTTTCAGCTTTAGAAAAACAAAAGAGTTCAGAAACGTGACGATATTGCTAATGGGCATTAAAGGATTCTAAACTGCATTAAAATCTGGCTGCGTGAAAATAGCTCTTCAAAGACAAACTTTAACTATCTACAATTCGACCCTGGACATTTACTTTTGTCAGCAAGATTGCTGCCTTTTTTATTTGCTGAAAAAGCATGCCAAATGATGAATTCAAATTCCATTAATATATTTATTGCTTCTCAAATGTTACTCTCTATAAATCAACATCCAGTTTTGCTACAATTTAACAGTTCAAGAATATAATCCGACCGATAGAATCCACAGCAAAATTGTATACGTACGTGAAACAAAACAGTTTCCGCGCCCGGTCCAGGCTAGTAAAGAGTGGCAGTTTGCAGCCTCCTCTCCCCCCGCCCCCCCCCCCCCCCCCCCCAAAAAAAAAAAAAACTAACATAACCGGCAATTTTTGCGGAAAATAGCCGCCGTTGACAAGTTAACACACATCGGGATTGAAACAAAAAAAGAAATAAAGAGAAATAAAAAGAGTTCTAATTTGGCGAGCAGTTTCAGTTAGATTCTAAAACTATACTTACTTCAGCTTTTTAACTGGAATATATAAAAATTAATACTAATGTCGGCAAGAATTGGCTCTAATCAACTTTCAGAACATAATGCACTATGGCTTAATGACCGAGCTTTATCGGTTTATCCCTTTTCTTTTTTATTTTGCTCTTTTAAGATCGTCCGTACACAAAACATTGCGTGATTCAACGAGTAAAATAATTGAAAATCCATTCAGTTAAAACACTGGGTGAAGTAAGTCAGGAGTCAAACGTGACTTACACTTTAGTACCAAAAAGCTACGTACAGCATAATTTGTGCGCTTTAAGCGCTAATTTTGCTCAAAACGTTTGATTGTCGGAAAGGCGTGAACAAAGGCGTGAAAACTTTTGAAAAGTTTTTCACGCGATTTGATTTTCATTTGCTCCGCTTACACAGAAAAGAAGGTTAAGCTGCTTTGTTAATTCACTGTTTGCCACGCCGTTGCGATTGGAAACGCCCAATTTTGATAGTCAGAAAACAAAGTAACTCAGCCTAAAATCAAGATAGCAGTATCAAGACAGTATACAGCATGCATACAAGCTACTACAAAATAAAGTAACAGGCTCAGGGCGTCTCAAGCGAAGGAATTCTTCGAGTTGTTCGGAGAAATTAAACGAGATTCCGTGGCAGCATTTTGATTTTTCACAAGCAATCACTCATCTCGAGATGTACAAAACATCAGATGAGCTGTTTGTTAGGTGATCAAACAAGCCTAAAGGTCTAGTTCGCTCGGAAAGGATGAAAAATACGAAAAAGAATTTCATTTTCGAAAACTTATTTTTCAACAAGATTATGCTTCAGTGCATAAAGCAAAGATTGTCAACAGATTCTTCAAAGAAGAGGAGCGAGAGGTACTGGAATGGTGGGCAAATAGATCTGAACTGAATCCAATTGAAAGCCTATGGGCAATTGTGAGGCAAAAATTACGAAAACCGAGAGAAATTTAAGAAAAATTGGAAGAAAAATGGTCAAAACCTTGACCCAGATGTCCTTAAGACCCTGATTTATTTTTCTGAAAACTTCATAAACTGTCTACCATATATTAAAAAAACTAGGAGCCTAACTTCCTGTTATTAGAGAAATGATTTGAACTCAAAGTGTTGTATTATTTGATTTTTGCGCAGCTTTTTAAGAATTTTCTTGGTGTACGTAGCTTTTTGGTACTATAGTGTATGTAAAACGAAACAAGTAATCAAAAATAACGAAGTAAAGAGAAAACATAGCAGAAGATGTCATATAAAACGGTTCAGAGGAATTGGATGAAAAACTTCAAAGCTCCTTAACTGACCAACAGAATATTAAAAAACACAAGTCAAATAAAAAAATTACATATTGAGAATTAGTGAAAGATTTGTGTTTCAGATATTCTTGTTGTTAAGGTAACCACAAACGGTAAGTTACTGGACACAAATGACAAGTATAAGCATAAACCACAATAAGCGAATTTTTTGTGGTTTATGCTTATAGGCACCCAAATAAGCATAAACGTGGAAGAACGTTTATTATGAAATCTCTCAATATTTTTTGCGTTATTGTCCCCAGAATCATTTTTGTTTCGTTGTAAAAGATTCGAGCACCAAGCAGCAAAATAGGTTACTGATTAACTGGCAGTTTTCGTTAAAATTGAAAAATTGCTGCCAGTTTTATTTCAAATTGAAAAAAGTGATACTTTAATTAGGTTCAAAAGCAATAACTTCTTCAACACTGGCAACATCCTGCCAAAAACTACGAAATGGCAAACAGCAAAACTGCAATAAAAATTTCATGTCACATGGGAGTCAAACAGAGTGCACAAACTGATCCAAACAGAAGAATAAATCAAAAATAAAAAAGGTGCTAAAACTCAAGAAGATTTTTAAAATAGCATCTGTCAAGCTAACAAATATACGTTAAAATAGTTATGTTGCCTCCTCACAATTTTTTGTCTTCAAAAAATACTCTGGCTCGTTAAAAGTTATCCATTGCAGCAAATTGAAGCCTGAAAATAGTTTCATTAGTCAAATAATGCCAAAAACCTGAAAACTGTTTCAACAAACTTAAAAATTAGCAAATAAATTAGCAAAACAAAATAAATGACATCCAGGTAATTTTTGAGTTGTTAAAATGCTACATGAACAATTTTTCAAGCCTGAACAAAATGTCTTCAATCCATAAAATCAGAAACGGCTGAAAAAGGCCAAAAAATTGGTTTAAAGGCCAAAATCTTACAAAACAAACATAGCAGGACAAATTCTGACACATTTCAAAGACTTTTTATTGACTAAACAAAACGCAAACAAACTGATCCCCCAGAATGTACTATGGTTTACAAAAACTATTTTAAAAAAATCAGATAACTAACAGTTAAAATCAATGTCAAACTGTTGGATGTGAACATGAATCAACTAGCGAGGAGGCAAATTTTTCTTCAAAGACTTTCTCAAATCACTTTACACTCAACTCACCATTATTTGACGCCGCCAAACCACCCGCTTTTTCGACCACTTCCTGTTTCGGCGTTACCAAAATGAGCACCTTAATTTTACTTCAAAAATCTTGAAAACATGTGAACAGATCTTTAAAAGACAGCTCCCCAATACCATTCAATTTATTTGAATTGTAAACAATAGCCGGAAGAAATCCGGAAACAACTTGAAGTAGAACAGTGACCATACTCACGCATATTTTTGAGCATCTTGAAAAACATTCAAAAAATAACCGCAAAAATGGCATTAGAAATCTAACTGCAGAAAATGATATGGCATCTGATAAAATTTACGTTTAGTTGATACTGAAAAAAATTTTGGCGATTGCAACTGAATATCATTTGGCAGATAACTTAACAAAATGTGTTCATATTGAGAAAATCAAGGAAAGTGTAATAAAATGACGGACGAACAAAATATTTCATATGTATTATCTACAAAATGTCAAAATAAAACTTTCTGAGAATTTTTCAAATTATTCTTCTGATAAACCAGCCACCAACACAATACCCAGTGTAGAAACATTATATAACAATCAAAACAAGCTAACAATTTTTTTTAAAAAAATAGAAATTGATAAAATTCAATCCGGTTAAAAGTGTCACTTAAAAACAACAAAACCTACACACCAGATCTTAATTGAGAATTGACCAAAAATACTTCACTAAGAATGAAATCAGAAAAAAGACAAACAAAAGACAAAAAATCGGTAAATTTGTTTTTCAAATTTACTCAATTTTCGGTGACAAAAACAACTCAAAATTAAAAGCAATCAGTTTCACAGCGCAAAAAACAACTAGGATAACTAATTACAACCACACAACTCCACAAATGCCGTAAAAAACGAATACGTTTATATAAACTAAAAAATCTTGGAGCAAAGCAAAATGGTTTCAAAAAATAGCTGAAAATTGAATCCTAAAATATATTATTTGCTTCTGATAGTCAAAACAGCTTCCAAACATACTACAACTGATTTAGATAACTGAAAGAAACACCTCAGATTAAAACAATTGGAGTGAACACTTAGAAACTCTCTCAAAAATAGCGCTCTCTCAAAAATAGCGCATGAACAGAAAACTACTCTCTCTTCTCTCTGCTCTTCATTTCATTTAGTCGCTTTACCTAAAGTTAATTCAGTTTTCACACAGTTTTCTTAGTTTCCACGTTCGGCATTGATTTTTATATCCTGTTTTAAATACACTCCAAAAAATATCCATCAAACAAAAAAGACGCTCCACCAATACTCATCTTCGAGTCGTAAAAAAACAGAACACCAATACAATCCAGTTTATTTGGATTGCAAAAAAGGAGAGCGCCTAAATAAAAGCCGTTGAGAGGCTGACGGCGGCTATTAATCAAGAAATATCCAAAACTACCCGAAGACCAATTAGTCCTCTAATTCATTTAGAGAGGGATCAGCAGGGCAGATAATCTTGACTCCAAATGATTTCCTTAAATTTGTTTTTAGCTAAAACCGAGGTCGGGTCCACGGATAGAGTTCTAGTATGCGATAAAAACATTCGGTACGCACAGACTTTCTCCGAGTTTTAATCTTGAAAAACACTATTGTTTACTCCAACAAAATATTAGAGAGAGAGAGAGACTTGGGGGGCGTTTACTGCATCATCGGTCGTGTCACTAAAAACAGTCCAACAAAAAATTTCGAAGAAAGCCGACAAAACAATCCCAAGGCAAAATGTTCCGATCTACAGTTGAAACAGTTCAAAAAACTATCTAATAAATAAATAAATTTTAAAAAAAAACAGCAAAAAAAAAGAACATTCAAAGAATTTTCATTGACTAAACGAAAAACTAGACCTAGAACGGACTATGAGGGAATTGGAAAAACAATTTAGAAAAAAATCCTATCCAAAAAATCGAAAACATACCCGGCAGATTGCCGGAAAATAGCCGCCGTTGATTCCAATAAGCATGATTGGGATTGAACGAACAGAATATATTGAAAAAAAAAAGATTTTTGTACAAAAATATTTTTGAAGTCCGATTTATTTTGATGGCATTTCGTAGTTGAACATACTTCTGTTTCTTAGAGAGAGGCTATAGGGGCTACTAACAATACCAATAAGCATTAGCGATGGTAACTAAGACCTATAGGAACGATGTTCAAATAGCGGGCATCTAAAATTGGGCTTTATGGGTTTATCCCGTTTCTATTTCTGACTTCAATTTTTTATACCGACTCTGTTCATTTTGAATTGCTTTGCTTAGCAACTGATGTCCAAACTCACTTTTAGCAGAATGAGAGAAGAGAGAAACTAGCCTAGAGAAGTCAAAAAGACTTCACGCAAAATGTCGAAAAAGCGGCAAAATGGTAAAGCGAAAAAAAGTTTGACGAAGTAAAAAAAAATACGAGCGCAATAATAGCCGGCTGAGAAGATGAGGGCGGCTATTAAAAACTGAAAATCAAATTGAAATTGCCGCATGTGAAAAAACCACTAGCGAGAAAGCGAATTTTTGTTCAAACACTTTTTTCTCACTCTACTTTAAAATTAGAGCAAAAAAATTTCACGCCGCAAAACCACTCGCTTTTTCGCTCCATTTCCGGTTTCGGCGTGACCAAATTCACTACTCCAATTTGACTTCAAAAATCATAAAATGTGTGAAAAGATCTTAAAAAAAGACAGCGCCCCAATACAATTCAAATTCTTTGAATTGTAAAAATTCTGTGAATTGTAAAAACAAAATATACATTGTCTCGGACTGTTTCGTCTGGTTTCTTTGGACTGCCTGTCCAAAGAAAATAGGTTTTGCGTTAGAAAATTTTTCTTTTTAGAAATTCTGACTATTAAAGAAAACATATAAAGAACTTCCGTTATTTTCAAGCAGACCAATAATAGCGGTGTCCGACCTGTACGAACTTTCAAGAAAAGCCTCCTCTTTCTTGCCTGATAACCATTCATCTGGCCAGATCGCTTGAGATAACTGCAGACGATACTGGAAGACATGCGTCCCACCTCAAGGAGGGTACGGTATGCACATGTCCATTCTTACTAATCTCTCTTACTTGGCTAAAAAATATGAATTGAAATTGTTAACTCGATACAATCTAATATAATGACAATAGCTAATATACAAAATAGAAGATCGACAAATGAATTGATATAATTTCATAATTGTTAATCATTAAACTTTTATACGATAGCCCTCTGTCCAAGAATATGTGCAAGTTACTTCAAATTTTACTCCAAGCAAAAATTGTGAAAAGGCCGTGAAGAAATCTCATCAATATTCACTTATATCAAGTTACACTCAAAACCGTTAGTCTTACTTCACTGTAAACAGATATCAGGGAGGGACAAAATAACATCCAAAATTCTCTTAACTCTTTCCAGCTGCTTTCCTTTCATTTCAAAGAAGACTGAAAAGTTTCATTTGGTTATTTAAGTTTTCAGTTCTTAGCGTTTCAGAACTTTGTTTTCTTATCCGATTCGAACAGAGTAAAAGGACAGCAGCCAATTTGTATAGTTCCATCCAAACATGAGGGACACGCAGTAGAAAAAGAGGGTGGGTAACATGGGGTAGAGGAGCAGTTGTGTACTGTGTAGGATACTCAGACTGCTGTATCCTAAGAAGGTTATGTAGACATAATAGCCCAAAGCAATCACCCACAGTGAATTGCCCAAGGCCACCGAGCCCACGTTAGAATGGGTCACAACTGAAACAAGGAAAAATGTTTGAGTAAATTTGCGACCTATTGTTTTCGTTGTTTTCACTGCCGGTACTTTTGCCCCATATTGTTGAACAAAATTGCGCACCGTTTATTTTCTCGTCATCACTCGTGGCATTTTGCCACAAATAGCGATCAGTAGTAGTAATTCAAACTTTAAATTTCCACGTTATTATCAAGCCGAAGCCTGGGTCCTTTAATTTCTCGCTCCACAGAAACTAGAAGTCTAATTGATATTTTCAATACGAGAACATTGGTTCGCATTCCTGAATGCCAACCTCAAGAACTGACACGTTCTTGGCATTCAACTTCTTAAGATGATTCTTTCTATGCGTAATCTCATACGTGCAAGACCATAATCACAATCATAGAGTGAACGCACAATTTTTCTTTCTCAATTTAACAGCCAAAATTTGAAATAATATTTTCAAAAATATATTGCTAATTGAATCCCCCTATTGGTTCATGAATATATCAAATAATAAAAGTTAATAACCTGATAGTAGCAGCAGAATCACTCCATGCAGAATGGTGACAACGGGTACTATGGCATTAAGATGTATATCGAATGCGTAAGCCCACTCAATCTCAAATCCTGAAGCACTATTAGCACCTCCTCTGTGACGCGACTGCATAACAAGGTATCTGTTTGACAGGAACCTGAAATTGGGTACAGTCAAGGATTAAAAACTTTGACAACTCTCAATTGTTAATATCAAATAATACCTTCAGAAAAGATTATCAAGTAAAACTTAAGGATAGTCAAGTAATAATTGAAGTATACTTTTGAAGTGTGTTTCAGCCGTTTAATTGGCATAAATCAACACCTGGAGGTGCTGGCAGAAACTTATAATTAATCTCACTTAGAGATGCAGAAGGTGGAAATACATCAAGTTTTACCCGTGAAATGAAGATCTTTACTTTATTCGTAAGGGGTCGGAAAATGAAGTTGGTTGAAGGCTATATACTGGCGACATATCATTAACTTTCCATTTTCGAATTTCAAAGCCAGGGCCAAATTTCAATGCCAAGTCTTAAGCAGCAGCAGAAAATAGAAATTTTCTTAAAAAACAAAGCTCGGTAAGGTGCGTTCGTACATAATGTTCCGGCCCCGCTCATCCACATTCTTGATTTAATTGGCTATCAAATGAGGAAAAGATAGAAAACGTTCAAAAAGATACATATCGTTCAACAAACCACTAATTGAATAGTTAATGCCAATTTAATGGGCCGATGAAACTTGTTGTTAATAGGACTACTAGAATAGACCATCATAAAAATCAAATAAGCAAAAATTACGACCAAAACTCGATGTCTATATTTTAAAAAATAAACAACCGACTAACGTCGGGC
Source organism: Convolutriloba macropyga (assembly GCF_964194025.1). Lineage (NCBI taxonomy): Eukaryota > Metazoa > Xenacoelomorpha > Acoela > Convolutidae > Convolutriloba > Convolutriloba macropyga. The sequence goes on from NC_134479.1 coordinate 26,371,741, forward strand.
GAATTGCTCTTAAACGACCGGTTGGCTTCGTCAGTAGTTAACCACGGTTTAGTGAGGCTAGCTTTAGATTAATTGAAGGGGCGTGAGGTGAGCGCAGCGGTCAGGGGTGCAACCGGGGGCTGATGTGGGTGGGGGCAACAGCGGAGGGGGAGGTAGGGCGATGCTTAGTGGGCGATCTTTTACGCCACCCATGCGCACGTGTTAGTTTTTTACATAGTAACGTGCTATATAACACATAATTTGTTACGGGGGGCGTAAAAAAACGGGGGGAAGGGACAGAATAGATCCGGGGGTTCTTTGGCTGCGATGTGCAGCGGTAGGGATGGGGGTGAAGTGGGCGGTGGGCTGATTGCTGATTTGAGGGTGGTGGTGGGGGGATCAACTCCAAGAACCGCCCTTCCCTTCACGCCAAAAGTATAAGCTTCCAAAACAGTTTGATAATCGCATACTTGGAGACTTGTGAGCTTAAAGGCTCTAAGAGAACAAAACACCCACTGGGCGCTACCTGTTTATTCCGTTTGAGGACGAAAAGTCAAATGGGTCAGACGAAAAATCAGTCACGCGAAAAATCGCAAAGCAAGACCAACAGGACTAATATAATTGCTACAAACTTCGTTTGAGAGCAATTGATATTAACAAAAACAAAATCGCATTAGATAAAACCTAACCAAAACAAATTGACCTACAGTTCATTAGAAAAGATATGGGAATTATCCTCAATGGATAACAGGTCGACAAAAAAGCAAAAAGGGGCGAAAGTTAAAAAATCTATTTTTGAAAAAAACCGATTGCAAAGTGATTAAAACCATTAAATAGTAAAAGAAATCATTTCAATGTTTATTTAAATCTCCATAGAAAAGAAAACAACAATCACGAACAATTTAAAACAAATCACATAATCAGAAACAAATCACAAACCTCCTATTAACAAAGCCGAGAAACAAATAGTTGAAACTAAAACCGTTATAAAGATTAAATTATAGCTCACTGGAAACGGGTTTTGACCGGTCTTTAGACAGACCAAGCTACAAATCGACCAAAAAATATTCAACAAAATGGCGAAGTTCAAAAACCCTAACATGTTTTTCAAAACAAATATTTTCAGAAATCACGACAGACATAATATCTCTACTAAAAGAGATAGATCAATTTTCAGCACCTCAGGAAGCCAATTGCGGCTGTTATTAAGAAAACTGAGTCACAAGACTATAAAAAAAAGAGAAATACAAGCACAAGCCAAAACTTCAAACAATTTTACGACACCAGTGTTGAAGGCACTAAAATTATAAAATGTTATCTGCAAGAACTGTAAATCATCATTTGCTTCTCATCTGAACATCAACGGGTTCTCCTTCATATTGCTCAACAAACAACTAATGGAATAATTGATGCCAATTTAATGGGCCGATGAAACTTGTTGTTAACAGGACTACTAGAAAAGACCATCATAAAAATCAAATAAACATTAATTACGACCAGAACTCTATGTCTATATTTTAAAAAATAAACAACCGACTAACGTCGGTCGAATTGCTCTTTAACGACCGGTTGCCTTTATCAGTAGCTACTAGCCACGGTTTAGTGAGGCTACAGGACTAATATAATTGCTACAAACATCGTTTGAGAGCAATTAAAATTAACAAAAACAAACTCGCATCAGATAGAACCTAAATAAAACAAATTGACCTACACTTCATTAGAAAAGATATGGGACTGATCTTCAATGCGACTGGATAACAGGTCGACAAAAAAGAGCAAAAAGGGGGATTCAAGAAATAATCTATTTTTGAAAACAACCGATTTCAAAGTGATTAAAATCATTAAATAGTAAAAGAAATCCTTTAAATGTTTATTTATATCCACATAGGAAGAAAACAAAAATCACGAACAATTGAAAACGAATCACATATAATCAAAAACAAATCACAAACCTCGTATTAACAAAGCTGAGAAACAAATAGTTGAAACTAAAACCGTTATAAAGATTAAATTATAGCTCACTGGAAACGGGTTTTGACCAGTCTTTAGACAGACTAAGCTACAAATCGATCAAAGATTATTCAACAAAATGGCGCAGCTGAAAAACCCTAACATGTTTTTGAAAACAAATAGCTTCAGAAATCACGACAGACATAATATCAACTAAGAGATTAATTTTCAGCACCTCATGAAACCAATTGCGCCTGTTATTAAGAAGACTGAGTCACAAGACTATAAAATAAGAACAGATACAAGCACAAGCCAAAACTTCAAACAATTCAACGACACCAAAGTGTTGAAGGCAATATAATTATAAAATGTTACCTGCAAGAACTTTAAATCATACTGTAAATCATCATTTCCTTCTCATCTGATCAACGGGTTTTCCTTCATATCGCTCAACAAACCACTAATGCAATAATTGAGGCCAATTGATTAGGCCGATCAAACGTATTGTTAATAGAACTACTAAAAGAGACCATCTAAAAAACCAAATCACCATTAATTACGACAAAAACTCGATGTCTATACTTAAGAATAAACAACCTACTAAGTCGGGCTACTTGCTCTCAAACGACCAGTGAGCTTCGTCACTAGCTAGCCACGGTTTAGTGAGGCTAGCTTTAGCTTAATGAAAGTGGCGTGACGTGAGCGCAGCGGGGTTGCACCGTGGGCTCTGATTTGGAATTTTAAAAAAAATCACAAATAATTACAAACAAATCACAAACCTCGTAGTAGCAAAGCCGAGATACAAATAGTTGAAACCAAAACCGTTATAAAGATTAAATTATAGCTCACTGGAAACGTGTTTTGACCGGCCTTTACAGAGACTAAGCTACAAATCGACCAAAAATGATAACAAAATGGCGAAGGTCGAAAATCCAAATATGTTTTTGAAAACAAATATTTTCAAGAAATCACAACAGACATAATATCTCAACTAAAAGAGATAGATTAATCAATAATCCTTATTTTAATCCTTAGGTTTTAATCCTAAGGGGTTTTAATCCTTAACTTACAATTTTATAGCGTTTCGCAGAATGTGGATATACGGGAAGTGATTTTCTAAACTTCTATAAAGGTCTTCGAATATTGCTACGACGCAAACTGAAAGAGGATGAAAATGCGTTTCATCTAATTGACAGATCAATTAAGACCTACATTGAGCTTAGGAGTTTGAACTAAGGTATGGCATGATTGATAAACGACAAGAGATACAGCAAATCGACTTGTGTTACCAGAATTTATTTAGATAATGTATGATTACAAAACACCTGGAAACAACGACAATAGTTCTACAGCAGACCACCCCTACGGATACTCATGATACGAGGAATTGAAAAATAGTAACCCAAGAACCAAAACCTGGAATAAAAAGATCAAGAAAACAGAAGTTGTTGAAGATGAACAGTAAAGAACACAAGAAAAAACAAATAGCTGGATGATATGAACGTTAGAGGGGTCTACAAATGCAAGACAAAATCAGAACAAACAAGGGGAACTTCCAGTGAGATCGTTAGCATGGCAAAAGATCCAGCGACAGTCGGGAGCAAAGAGACTGGAAAACTTAACGAAAATGAGCACTCAAAATTGGAGCTCAGCAGGGATGGTGCCCGTGGAAAAGAAGAGTTAAATTTGGACAAAAATCCCCATGGTGACCATGAAAAGCCTCATGATCCCAACATCGCAGACTAAGAACAGAGTAACCCTGTTTTTGAGCAAATCGAGTCTCCATAGAATCAGTTGAGACTTCGGAAGGAGAACGGATGGACAACAATGATGATAGAGATAACCTCATGAAGACAGAAAACCTTGATAGAGCTCAAGAATCACGTGCGACTCCAGAAACCACGAATCAACGAATACAGTGCAAATGCTAACACAGATTAGAGAATATGACGGATAGAAATGCAACACCTCCGGCGACGAAAAGAATTGATCCAGGGGGAAATCCAATCTTTCCCAAAATCTACCCGCCCTTAATGAACAAGAACCCTCAACCAACTCTTACTGAACCAAAACAAGAGGACTTTTATCGCTAGGTATGTTCTGCAAGTTTCCCTGATCATATTTAAGCAAATTAGTAAAACATCAATTCGAGTGCATCGAGCGTCGATTTGAAGAGCCCATGTTAAAGAAGATTCATGAATTTTTATTTTATCGCATGCAGAGATTGTTGGATTGTCTGCAGCGGAAAAATGAATTGAAAGAAAAAACAGACAGGAAATTCAAACCAAGTCCCACCAGGGGAGAGCTACCTGCTTTCAAATATTTCTGCTGATGTCTGACAACCGTCGTACTGAAGACAATGACTGATCCCAGTTAGAATCTGACTGAGGCCCCAATCAGAAGCATGTAATCTGATGCAGTCAAATCGAAGAACAACCAAAAAGCTCCTGCGTTTGAAGAAGCGTCAACGATACCGTTTATGAAAGATAAACTCACAACGACAACTACAATGAGATGAGCGATAATCCAGAGTATAAAATTGAAAAGACATCCGGTAGATAAGCACGAAACCATCAAAGAAGTCACTCAATTGTTTATGATGTGTATGCGATTACAGAGGAAAGAGATTCACACTACCTGGAAGATATACAATGAAAAGTTTAGGCCTTCGCTTTAGAATCCTGACGGGGTCTCTGATTATTGATCATGATAAATCTGACACGAAAAACCATCTTCCAAAGATCGGACTGGCCTGAATTCAACAATGCTGAAACCAAACCTGATCGGGCCTCAAGTTACCACAAAAATGAAAAAGCCATTGTAGAAATTTGAATTTCATAAGCAATTACAAGAAATCTTGTGCCAAAATAAGGACCAATAAGTGGCAAAATTGATTTGATTCGCTTCAAATCATAACATCCTGAAGCATTGCGGAATAAAGGGAATAGCACCTCAAAAAGGTTTGACTAAGCGGCCGTCAATACACTGCCCACAGTTGATGAGATCGGGACTCTGAGATAGAGAGAGGAGAGCGAGACAATATTGACCTATCTACACGATGTGCTTGTGTACGAAACAAAGTGGGCCTGGAATATTTAGAAAGCTCGACGTTCAACATGACGGCACTTCTCTTCTTCAGAAAGGTATCGCGACATGATACAGTATCATTGATATAAACGACTTAGATCAACAAAGCAAATTTCGGAGAAAAGGGAACTATACGAGATTCAGCTAGCACCAACAGAGATATTCGAACTTGCGAAACGTGCGAAAATAGCAAATGCAGAAAATGTCTCCAGGAGTCAGAAATTTCTACACAGGCGTTAAATGTCAAGCTCGAGAAAGGAAGCATTCACTCTGCGCAGAAGGTTCAGAGAATGCAGAAAATGAACGCTGAAAACGAGTACATCTTTGGACAAATTTAACATACTGATAATTGGGCATGATAGATCAGCATTTGATAGACCAGTATGAAATTAACTTCGATGAGTAGAAAGTGCTAAATGCCACTTAGTACAAGAAGTTGAAGACAAATGACTGGGCGCATCTACCTGAACATATAAAGAAGCATTAAAGAGCAACAAAAGGGGACGTCTTTCTAATACACCGGAACTATATTACGATGTCAAGAAGAAAGGTCACAGAACGCAGCTGTAACAAGTTGATTTACTGATAGTTGGCTCCAACCTAAATCAAAGCGTCCACTTCCGATGTATCATAAAACCACTGGAAAATTGGCTCATAACACGTCATAAGTAGCTAATTTTGAAGCTCTTTCAATCAATTTAAATATATACCTGCAACATATGTCTGGTGAAAGTAAATTTTGACAACTTCATTAAATTAAACCTCGAAAATCTAACTCAAAAATTATTTCAGGTAGAAACAGAGCCGTTAGTTAAAATTTTTGTGAGGTAAAAAATGAGTTGATCAAAACAATCATGAAAAATTGAACTCCATCTCGAAACTGATCACGTTTAGCGGCCATTGTGTACTTTCTGCAAAACTACTTGGAATAAGACCAATATACAAAACAACAATGAACAAAATTGCAACAGATCGCTAAGTCGAAAAAAAAACTGTTGAGAAAATTAACATTACCCCCACTCACGGCCACATGATAGCTTCAGAATTGCACTAATTGATAGTGAGGTTTCTGAGATTGGGCAAAAAAAGAAAGCACTCAATTTAACACTCGATTCGGTTACTACTGCTTACGACAAAAACGCTTGACATTTATTTTTTAAAATGCGGACATTTTTAGAAGTGGCCGTCAGAAAAATTGCTAACCCAAGAAAAAACATCCGTAACATTTTCGGGGCAGTGTCTTTCTTGCAAACTTAATATCAAAAACAATCTAACTTTTACAAAATGCATTTATTTAATTAGAACCACTCAAACCAAGTTGATGAAAGAATTAAAACCAGTATTGACTTATCTACACGATACTTTTCCGTACCAAACAAGTTGTCCAGAAAGATTTCAAAAGCCCGACGTTCAACTCGACGGCATTTCTCTTTTTTCAGAAATGTATCTCGACTTAGGACAGAACCATTGATTAGAATGAGTTAGATCAACAAAGCAAATTTCGGAGAAAAAGCAACTACACGAGATTCAGCTGGCGCCAACGGAGAAGATAACCAAAATTGAAAAAAAGGCGAACGCGCAAAAATGGCAACAGCAAAAAAATGTCTCCAAGAATCAGAAGTTTTCACACAGGTGTTAAATATGAAGCTCGAGAAAGGCAAAAATCACTCTGCGTAGAAGGTTCAGAGAATGCAGAAAATAAACGCTTAAAACGAGTAATCTTGGACCAGTTTTACAAAGCGACAAATGGACATGAGATCAACAAAACAACACAAAAGGATGTTCGTACATTTTGATAGATCAGTATTAAATGAAATTCGATTAGTAGAAAGTGCTTAACGCTACTTAGTACAGGAAGTTGAACAAAAGTGACTGGGCAGATCTACCTGAACATATGAAGAAGCATTTAAGAGCAACAAAATCATATCTTTCTAATCTGGCGGAACGATATCACGAGTTCGATGAGAAAAGGGCACTATATAGCTGTAATAAGTCGGTTTACTAATGATTCGCTCCGACCTAGAGCCAAAGTCTACTTCTGGTACCCGGTGAATGATCGCAGCCAGTGATGGCAATCTGAAAATGTTATAGGAAAAAGGCAGACAGCTGAAGAGAAGATCGAAGAAGACGGTGAATTTAACGAGAGTGGCAATTCGCAGAACGATATGCAGAACGATCCGACAGTCAAAACGAAAAAAAAACTTCGTCATCTGACCCAAGCATGACTGTTCGGGAAGAAATAATCAGTCAGAAGCTTTCATTTTCGGTTTGAAGATGTTGTGAAATAACTGAAATACAGAAAATGTCAAAGACTAGAGACGAAACTACATTCTGTCCCACAACGACAACAACGATATTGCCAGTATTTGTTTTCCAAATGAACCTTAAAAGGCCAAATTTTTCAAAAGAAAAAGCATGATCGCCATGCAATTCGGAAGCCGTTTCAAATTTCTGCAGAGCAATCAATCAGCATTTCAGAAAATTTTGTTGATAAGAAACTTGGGAGAAAGTCGAAAACTTTGAAATTTTCCGAACTCATCAAGGGCTCAAAATCAAAGCTTTTGTGGTTTTTTGCTCTTGACAATATTTTGCATTTTATCAGACCTAAATAACTGTTTGCTTTTTGAGATCCTTGGGATGATGAGGTTTTAACCCTTCATTTAGTGTTTTGGAGAAAGTGGAAACACGGGAAGTTTTCCGACGATGTTCCAGAAAAGTGATTTTCTGAACTTCCATTGAGGTCTTCGAATCTTCGGAAGATTGTTACCACGAAAAGTGAACGAGGGATGAAAATGCGTAATATCTGATTGACAGATGAAGTAAGAACTACATTGAGCTGAGGAGTTTGAACTACGGAAGAGCAAGATTTATAAATGGCAAGCGAGACAGCAAGTCGACTTGTGTTCCCAGAATGTATTGACAAAACAAACGCAATTTCAAAAAAAAATTGCTTCGAAACATATATTTGGCAAAAAGATAAAGTATGATTAGAAAACAATACTTCTACAGCAACCCATCCCTACGGATACTCAAGACCCGAGGAAAAGAAAAATAGAGTAATAACTCAAAAAATATCAAGAAAACAGAAGTTGTTGAAGATAATAATAAAGAACACACAAGAAAACAAATGGCTGGATGATATGAACGTTATAGGGGGCTACAAATGGCAGACAAAAAGGGGAAAAAGGGGGAACCTCCAGTGAGATCGTTAGCATGGCAAAAAGTTCCAGCAAAGAAAAAAACAGTCGGGAGCAGAAAAAAACAGTCGGGAGCAAACAGACTGGGAAACTTAACGAATATGAGTATCAAAATTGGAGCCCAGTAGGGATGGTGCCCAGGGAAAAAGAAAAGTTAAATTTGGACAAAAATCCACTTGAAAACCTCCTTGAACCGAACATCGCGAACGAAGAGCAAAGAAACCCTGTTTTTGAGCAAATTGAATATCCATCGAATCAGTTGAGATTTACGTTTTAAAATTGATGATGATGATGATAGAGATAACCACATAAGAAAAGAAAACCCAGATAGAGCTCAAGAATCACCTGCGACTCCAGAAAACAAGAATCAACGAATACAGTGTACAGTGCAGAAGCTAACACAGATTATTCCGCCGATAAAGCTGATGAACAAAATCCTCCTCAAGTGTCCACATGTGACCCCATCGTTGAGCGAAAGCCAGTGTAATTTAACTTTTCTTTTGAAGGGAAGATGATGGATAGAACTGCAACACCTTCTGCGACCAAAGGAAATGCTCCAGGGGAAATCCAACCCCTCAAAATCTTCCCGCGCCTTAATGAACAAAAACCCTCAAACAATTCCTGAACCAAAACAAGAGGACTTTTATCGCTAGGTATGTTCTGCAAGTTTCCATGATGATATCTAAACGGCAAAACATCAATTCGAGTGTAGCGAGCGTCAATTTAAGGGTAGAGCCCATGTTAAAGGAGATCCATGATTTTTCATCGCATGCAAAGATTGTTGGGTCTTCTCAAACAAAAAAATGGATTGAAAGATAAAACAAACAGGAAACACAGAAAACAAGCCCGACCAAGGGAGAGCTATCTGCTTTCAAATGTTTCTGCTGACGTCTGAAAACGGTCATACTGAAGACTGACTGATCGCAGTCAGGATCTGACTGAAGTCCCAATCAGAAGCATGCAATCTGATACAGTCAAAACGAAGAACAACCGAAAGCTCCTGCGATTGAAGAAACGTCAACGATACAATTTTCTGACGAGCGAAAGAGAAGAACGATATTCCATAGTAAACATTTGAGAAGACATCCAGTAGATAAGCACGAAATCATAAAAGAAAGCACAGCAAAAATTTCCAGAAATTGGATAGGCCAGAATTCAAAAGCTTAAACCAAAACTGATGAAGAAAACAAACAGAGCAGGTTACAAATGTTTCAAAGAAGTTCTTGTATAAAGATCTTAACCGTAGTCCTAAAAGGAGAGGAAAACAAGCGTTCAACTTCTGCAGTACCTAGAAAGTGTCATCAGAAAACATGAAAACACATTAACTTACTGGATGGCTCATAGACCCAAACAAACCACGCGGGTGGTTCTCTCATTGGTTCCCTACGATGGATCTCTAATTATTGATAACAAATCTGACACGAGGAAACCATCTTCCAAAAATCGGACTGGCGAGAATTCAAGTGCTGAAACCAAAACTGATGAAGAAAACAGAGCAAGTTACAAATGTTTCAAAAAGGTTTTTGTATAAAGATCTTAACCGCAGTCTTGAAAGGGGAGGAAAACAAGCTTTCAACTTCTTCGGTACCTAGAAAGCGTCATCAGCAAACATGAATACACATTAATTTACTGGAGGGCTTAGAGACCCAAACAAACTACCAGAGTGGCCCTCAAGCTACAAAAAAAGGAAAAAATCCCCGGTCGAAATTGGAATGTCATAAGCAATTTTATGAAATCCTGGGACAAAATAAGGACCACAAAAAGAAAAAATTGATTTGATTCGCTTCAAATCATAACATCCTGCGGCATCGCGAAACAAAGGTAAAGGCATCTCAAAAAGGTTTGAATAGGCGGCCGCCAATACACTGCCGAGTTGATGAGATCGGGATTCTGAGATAGAGAGAGGAAAGCGAGACAATATTGACCTATCTACACGATACGTTTGCGTACGAAACACAGTTGGCCAGGAGGATTTCAAAAGCTCGAAGTTCGACTTGACGGCACCTCTCGTCTTCATAAAGGTATATCGGCACGGGACAGTATCATTAATAAGAACGAGTTAGATCAACAAAGCAAATTTCGGAAAAAGGCAATTATACGAGATTTAGCGGGCGCCTACGGTGATATTCGAATTTGAAAAAAGGCTACAGTGCAAAAACAGCAAACGCAAAAAAAAATGTCTCCCAGAGTCAGAAACTTTCACACAAGTGCTAAACATCAAGCTCGCGAAAGGACGAGTTCACTCTGCGTAGAAGGTTCAGAGAATGCAGAAAATGAACGCTGAAACGATTACATATTTGGACCATTTTAACAAACTGACAATTGGACATGAGATCAAAAAACTACACAAAGATGGTGGCAGCATTTGATAGATCAGTATGAAATGAATTTCGATGAGAAAGTGCTAAAAGCCACTTAGTACAGGAAGTTGAAGACAACTGACTGGGCGGATCTTCCTGAACACAAAAAAGCATTTACGAGCAACAAAAAGGACTTCTTTCTAAAAGCGACGTTTTTCTATAATACACAAGAACTATACTACGAAGTCCAGATAAAAGGTCACTGAACACAGCTGTAATAAGTTGATTTTCTGATCGTTGCAGCCAACCTAAACAAAAGCGTCCACTTCCGAGATATCAAGAGCTATTGAAAAATTTGCTCAAAACGCTTCATAATTAGCTCATTTTGAAGCTCCTTCAATAAACATACATGTATTATATATGTTTGCCGAAATACCAATTTAGCAACTTTATCAAAAGGAAATCATGCAATTTTTACTCCCAAAAATCTTTCAAGTAGAAACAGATAGAGCGGTAGGGTAAAATTTTTGTGAGGTAAAAAATGAGATAGTTGATCAAAACAATCATGAATAATCGAACTCTTTCTCGAAACTGATCAGTTTTTCCGGCCATTTCGTACTTTCTGCAAACTACTTGTTATAAAACAAATATACAAAACGACAATGAACAAAATTGCAACAGATCGCTAAGTCGCAAAAAAACGGTTTAAAAAATCTAGCAGAATTACCCCTCAAACGGCCAAATATGATTGCTTCAGAATTGCACTACATGATAGTGAGGTTTCTGAGAGTGGGCAAAAACTCTTTCGCGGAAAACATTTCAGGGGTAGCGCTTTCTCGCAAAACTATATCAAAAACATACTAACTTTTACAAAATGCAATCATTTAATTAAGCCCGCTCATACCAAGAGCAGCAAAAAATGTTACTGAAAGTGTATATTCGGACTACCTCCTTAAACTGATTCAATTTTTCGCGTGGTTATTTCGAGAGGAGCGTCTGTTATTGAATCAATACGTCTCTAATATCTTTTGACCATAAATGTTACTAGCAGTTCCTATTTATTATCTATCAGAATCTGAAATATTATTGGAGTCACATATTCAGCCATAACCAACTTACGTCGGGAGATTTGTTCCCAAACGACTGAATTCAAGTCTCCAAAAAGTTCCGGTGAATTGCAGACTTCAGGCGTTTACTGTTCATCCCGTTTTTGATGACGAGAAGTCAAGAGGCTCAGACAAAAAATTAGTCCAGCAGAAAATTGCTTAAAAAGACCACATGACTAACATCTTTGTCGCAAACTTCAATCAAATGAAAAAGGACGTCAACATTTTTAAACATAAGTACAGGATCGAAATAAAGAAATCAAAGTTGAGGTTATGAAAACTTCCTCCAGCTGAAAAACATAGCCGATAGAATACAGAAACGATGCATATAATCATTTACCAAACCTTAAGAAAATCAGAGATATGAAACATAAGGAAAAAAAAACAATAATAGCTTTTAAAAACAAGAAAGCACTTAAAAACTTCTAACACAACTTTCAATTTAGGGGTCTAGACAGGTGCGGGGGTTGCGGCTGGGGCCTGTTGGGTAGAATGTGGGTCTTAAGGGTTTGGGTGGGTATGTTTGTGGCTTGGTTGGTAAGTTGGGTTGCGCAAATAGGCGGGGTTAGGTAAGTTGGGCAGACAGGTTGTTGATCTGTATTTTGAACAGGGAGGAAGGACTGCTATGGGAAAAACTTTGAAAAACTTTTGGACCTTGTATTTTACCAGCTGTTCAAAATTACTCTAAACTAGAAACTAAGCTATTGCAATTGTCCAATGTTTTAAAACAGAAGTCAATGTTCGAAAACAAATAAGTCAAATTTCAAGACATGAACAAACTTGCCTCAGTTGAAAAAAAACCTGTAGAATATCAATTCTCCTCTACGAGTCATGAAAAACTTAAGAGTACCAATACTCTTCTTTGAAACGTTATAACCAAGAACCACGATGAGACTAACAATAGCCTCCAGCTACCACTTCACGTCTATTAAAATTTGAAAACTTCGAAATGTAGCTTGATAAGAAAAAGCGAAAGCATAAAATGAAACCATTGAAAAAGAAGCAATCATTCTCCTGAGTCCTTTCATCAATATTTGAATTATTACAATATATTTTTTATTATTATTATTGGATTAAGCACCATTTAAAATCTCAACAGTGCAGGAAAAATAAAAAAGATAAGTTTTGAGTTTTCGCCTCAATAAAATTTCAGAGGGTATAAGTTTCAAATCAAATGAGTTTATTCCACTTAACAGCAACAGCATGCGAGAACGAACGTCTTCCATAATAAGAGCGAAATTTGGGAACAAGTAAATTGTAAAAAAATATATTGAGACCTTGTAACCATCGTGTTTCGTTTCATTAGTTCCGATAAAAATAGTGGGAGTTTGCCAGGCTGATGTACAAAGCGATGCGCATACAATAGGATTTTGAACACAATGCGCTGCCTTATTGGCAACCAGTGTAGCTGCTGCAGGTACTACGAGGTTGGTGTTGAAGGTGACAATCGAAAAATCAAACGCACGGCAGAGTTCATTATTCGCTGAAGTTTTGCTATAAAAAGTTTGGCAGACCATAAGAAAGAGAATTACAAAAGTCAACACGTGATAACACCAAACTCTAATTAGCTCAATTAGGACTGATGTTTTAAATTGATCACGAATTGACCACACTTTACGGAGATAATAAAAGGAATTCGAAAAAACGAAGTTGACCTGTCGTTGCAGAGTAAGTTGACAATCAATACAACAACCTAGAAGTTTTTACCTGTTCAGTGCAGTCACCATATTCCGGCAGTCGTAAAAGATCATGTTTAACAATTTTACATTTCCGAATAATCATATTCTCACTCTTATCCGCATTCAATTTCAATTTTGCATTGCTGAACCAACGTTGAATCGAGGTCAATATATCATCAAATACGCATTGACTGAGGGTCGAACCGAATACAAAATAAAGAACTGAATCATCTGCGTAAAAATGATACTTTATTCCCAGTTCTTTCAGTTTATCTTCTAAAGGTAGCATGTAACAGGAGAAAAGTAAAGGACCAAGAACCGTCCCTTGTGGCACACCCGTCTTAACTTTAACATCACCAGAAAGACATCAATTTATGATAACTTGTTGCGAACGATGCGAAAGATAATTCTTTATAAACAGTAACACCAACGATTGCAAACCAATCCTTTTCGCTAATATCAAATAAAAACTGATTATCAATAATATCAAACGCTGCTGACAAGTCTAACCGATTATACATCACGGAGTGCGACTCGTCTAGATAGCAAAGATCATTTAAGACTTTAAGCAAAGCCGTCTCCGTTGAATTCGAGCAACGAAAGGAACTCTGATACTTGCTCATAAGATTATAGGATTCCAGATAGAAATTAATTTGCTCAAAAACAACTCTTTCAATAACTTTTGATAGGAATCTTAGATTTGTCACCGGGCGATAACTCGACAACAACTCAGGATCAAGGTTAGACTTCTTTATGAGCGGCCTCACGACTCCTTGTTTGAATTGATCTGGGAGTATCCTGTCTGGAGAGTTAAATCAATTAACGCAATGAAGTAGTCCGGAGAAATTGTCAAAACAATTTTACATAACCTCGTTGGTATCACATTGCTCGGTGCAGTACTGTTCGAAAATTTTTGGTAAAAGTAATTTCAATTTGCGCAGTGTGAAAACTTGAAAACTGTCCAGGGTTGTTGTATGTGAATCTTTCAATTCTAGACCATTCGTTGGAGGTAGTGAAACTAACACGGCCTCTATTTTCTTAACAAAGAAAGCATTAAAATTTTTTGCTGGACATTCAGGCTCCCCTCGTAACTGCGGCAGGACAACAATATTTTCTCCTAAGAGTTGCTGCAGCATAGAATATCTAACACGCTTATTTTCACTAGCGACACATTTTTCGAGGTATTCACTTTTGTTTTTGGTAAACAACTGAAAATACTCCAACTCTGCATTAAGAAACCGGCCTTTGGCTTGGCCATTACCATTCTTTCGAAAAGCTTTCTTTAAACTTTCTTCTCGATCTTTTCATCGTTCTTAGCTCATCGTCAAAGAAAGGGCACGTATGATTCACATATTTAGTTTTCAGAGGATGCTTCTTATCGACATAGCTCATTTCGTTCATTAAAACACTTCCAAAAATTTTCAGGATTATCTCTGTTGATCGGAGCAAGAAGACTGCAAACGCTATCACGTCAAAACTTTGCCACTTTCTGCACGAGGCCTTCTTTACAGCTAAATTCCCGTGCATTCGCAGAAGGTCAAAGTGCACAACTCCATGATCAGAGCTTGTAACGAAACTTACAAGAGGTTCTGATACTTCAACTTCCTCGGATAAAATAACCTGGTCTAAAATTCCACCACTATTGTGAGTAGGCACGGAAAATTGCTGTTGCAAACGAAATTCATCCAAAAAAGAAATCCAATTTCTTGAGGCATCATTTGATGATAGCAGCATCGAAATATTGATATCGCCTACAATAAGTCAATTTTTGAACAACAGCACTCTCCTCAATAAACGATATTAACTCACTTATAAAGACACGTAAATTAGTAACTGCTCGACGGTATATACAAACCAAAAAAGATACACCGACTTGCCCAGCGTAAATTCAAGAAAAGCCACCCCCGCGTTTGTAAAACACTTGTTTGAAAAAATATCGACACGTAAATTTCCATCATAGAACACCGCTAATCCTCTGCCACCTTTTTCTTTTCTGTTTGCACTTAAGTAATAATAGCCATTTGGGCAACACTGCTGGAGATAAAACTCATCATTTGCGTTATCGTCGATCAACGTTTCTGTTAAAATTATGAGGTTGAAATCATTAGCTTCAATAAGTGTTCTTATTTGCGAGTTCTTGTTGTGAACCGATCTTGCGTTATGTAAACATATTTTCACACGGTCATCGAGTTTTGAAATTTGATGGTCATGTATCAAACGAGGCCAGCCATTCCCTCGCCTTCTGATTTAAATAAAATCGTGAAAATGAAACATTTTCGGGCCAGAAATTGTGAGATTCAACTTGATCATTATCGAATTTGAATACACAGTGGAAGGATTTCAGAAGAGAATTTCCCCTAGATATTTCACGGATACACAGTAGAGCAACTCCCTTGTTCTTGCAATATTCTCATATCATCCGTAGAGACAGAGTTGCTTAAACGACCAATGTAGAGATGCCGTCTTTTCGGTGGTCTTTTAATTGCACTGACCGTCGTCTGATGATTGATATTTGTGCCCGTCTTGAAAACTTTTGGTTTTCTGCCTTGAGACTCTTTGCCGGCCAGCACATTTTCATTGCCTTGAGCTTTTCGTTTCTTTGAACTACGATCGCTAGCAGTACTGTCAGTCCGATTTATGAAAGCAGCTCTAAGATACGGGTAATCCGGTTTCTTCAGAGAATTTATCTCTAGCTTCAGTGATTGAATTTCAGAAATCAGCGAGTCAACTTTCTCTAATATAACTTCAAGAGGAGATTATCAATCAAGGGCTGATAGCTCTGTTGTAAAAGTTGGCATACAACTCGGACAAGACCAAAATATCATTCCAATGCAACTTGTTGTCTGAGCAATTCCAAGGCACGATCCATGAACACATTTAGATTTACATCAAACGCAGATAACGCGTTCTTGCTCTGTACATAAACCAATGCAAACTCAAAATTATGAGGTTGAAATCATTAGCTTCAATAAGTGTACTTATTTGCGAGTTCTTGTTGTGAACCGATCTTGCGTTATGTAAACATATTTTCACACGGTCATCGACAGTTTTGAAATTTGATGGTCATGTATCAAACGAGGCCAGCCATTCCCTCGCCTTCTGATTTAAATAAAATCGTGAAAATGAAACATTTTCGGGCCAGAAATTGTGAGATTCAACTTGATCATTATCGAATTTGAATACACAGTGGAAGGATTTCAGAAGAGAATTTCCCCTAGATATTTCACGGATACAGTAGAGCAACTCCTTTGTTCTTGCAATATTCTCTTATATCATCCGTAGAGACAGAGTTGCTTAAACGACCAATGTAGAGATGCCGTCTTTTCGGTGGTCTTTTAATTGCACTGACCGTCGTCTGATGATTGATATTTGTGCCCGTCTTGAAAACTTTTGGTTTTCTGTCTTGAGACTCATTGCCGGCCAGCACATTTTCATTGCCTTGAGCTTTTCGTTTCTTTGAACTACGATCGCTAGCAGTACTGTCAGTCCGATTTATGAAAGCAGCTCTAAGATACGGGTAATCCGGTTTCTTCAGAGAATTTATCTCTAGCTTCAGTGATTGAATTTCAGAAATCAGCGAGTCAACTTTCTCTAATATAACTTCAAGAGGAGATTATCAATCAAGGGCTGATAGCTCTGTTGTAAAAGTTGGCATACAACTCGGACAAGACCAAAAAATCATTCCAATGCAACTTGTTGTCTGAGCAATTCCAAGGCACGATCCATGAACACATTTAGATTTACATCAAACGCAGATAACGCGTTCTTGCTCTGTACATAAACCAATGCACACAGTGCATGGCGGATCGGATGGAGGAGGCGGCGGGGACAACGCCGTCATTGCTTGGGACAAATAAATACAGTCCGAAGACTGCAGTAAGCGCTGAATAAGTCTTAATTAAACGAATAATCTAAATCCTTTTATCTAAATAAATAGCTATAAGACAAACAAATTAGTCGAACAAAAGCGGAGAATCCTCGCGCCAAAATTTGACTGAGAAAACAACCTAATGTAACCAAAACTCAAATGATTGCGAACAATCCTTGCGCCAAAACTTTGATCTCTGAAGTCAGGGCTTCAGTGTTCGTTAAATATTACACCGGTTGCAATGGTCGAATGTGAAGCATACAAGTTTATTCCGCCGGAATCTGAAATCCCCGGTAACTGGGGCTACCCAAACAAAGTACGGCCTCTGATACAACAGTAAATAATTACAATCAAGAGCTGAAACAGAATTAAGTAGCCTCCCTGGTGCACGTGGAGACTATTTAATAAGTTTACCACAACAATTAGGCTAATTAAGGCCATTTTAAAATCAAATACTGGGAGATCAGGATGTTACATATCAAAGCTTTTTAAATTCTGCTTAAAATAATTGTAATTGAAATATTGATAAAATTAGGCTCTGAATTTTATTTTAATGCGTTCATCGCTTCAAAATATGGTTCCTTTTTCTCTGATGCGTACACCAAAATTTCATCATTCCAGAGCATCTGCGAAAAAGTTACAATTGCATCGAGATATTACAATTTTTCTAGTTTTTTCGGCGCTAGTGAAAATGACGGGCGTATCAAAATACAGAAATTTTATTGCTGACCTATCAGAATAGAGAATATGCTAATACTATTTTCTGATTACTTGATTGCGGTCAACAAATTTTCCATGTTTTAAAATAAAAAATGAACATAAAAATAAAAATACCCAGAAATCGAGATAAGCCGAAAGAGATAAAAAATATGTACTTTCTGAGGGGAAACTGATCTCACGTTCGGTTGAGATAGATTCATATCAAGTCCCACGGGCCACTGAGGCATGGCCAGATGCGGTAAAACATATAACCTAAAATTAGGCCGTCAAATTTAGGTTGATTGAACGAATATTTTTACTGAGTTTTAAATTTCTCAGCCCCTCAGATTCGTCGAAAAACCTGTATTTTGGTACGTCTATTTGTTGAGACTTTACCAGACTGATCCATATCAGGCGTATACTATTCTTTTCTGTTAAATAATTATATTAATAGAAAGTTGTGCAAATGAAGCTGTAACAAGACGCCCAGACTAGGTTTGAAATTTTGTCCTCACCATAGCGACGTGGCAATTAACATGCCCACTCCAATGGTGTCAATGAATACAGTCCACAGAAAGAATTTGATGAAACCCAGAAAGCCCAATCTGAGCACGAGAGAGAACACCACAGATGATACTAAAAAAAACAAGTATAACCTAAAATGGGTTTAAAGTGGCAACCTTCAAGTAAATAAAAATCTACGTTAAAATCAATTTTCAGACGTGTGTGATTTTAATATCCGTAAAATGGAGTATGGCGAGCAAGTCAATGGATCACTTCAATTGTTCAATGATTGGTAGTATTAATTGGCAGTTGATGTAATATCGCATTAACATTCAATTTCGCTACTTGCACTGCTATATTGACGCGTTAAAAAATCACGCTGATTGGTAATCAAGCAAATTGGAGTACTGTTTTCCGACCATTCTTATCGATTGTTTTCACTCACCCAATCGGCCTGGATTCAATGCCATAAAAATTTGGTTAGTCGGTTAACAAGTCAGTTAACTTAATATTAATTTAAACGTCAATTCGATTTAAAAAACTTTGAAGAATGACGCAATTCTTTCATTGCCAACCTGTCAGACAAATGGAGAGCAGCACTAAAAAGGCGGGATCATCACGGGCATACTGGTTCTTTGTACCTGAAATGAATGAAAGAGTTCTTGGGGTTCAATTGAAATTCATCCTTGAAAAATGAATTCATAATGGGACGATAAAATCTCCGTCATAAAGATAATTTACATTTGAGGAAACACATGGAACGTTTATAACGTTCTGCTTCAAACAATTTCAACTGTTCTATCGATTTTCAAAAGTTATGGAAACTTATATTAAGGATATTTAAAATACCTAAGGAGGGCATGTGATTGGGGAAGTAATTGACTTACTGTATCTATATTGAAAGTTCCTGTACACTTTCTGCGGTGATATGAATAAGTAAACAAACTGCCACATTGCAAACTCGAAATCCATCTGTTTAAATTTGATGAGCCGCCGCAGGAATTTGTATCTAAACCAAATTCTATTTAAAATACAGATAGAAAAATCAGTGATACTAAAAATGGATCTTTTCTGTTTTTGCCCCCCCCCCCCCAGTCCTATATAACCAGGCTGTTTGCACCCCCCAAATATGTACTTTTTTTTCCTTAAAGATCCTTCAATTTAGGCACAATAACATGCCGGCACCAGCACAAGATTGGATGGATTTTTGTTTCCGGTTATCAAAAAAATGCTTATTCCTTGATGTTCCATTTTTATTTTAATCCTTCCTTTCTAGTTCCCTATGTGTGCTATATATATATATATATATAGGTGCTTTCCTCTCCACTTGTTATTTATTTTTGTGACTGCGCCGTCTTTACACTGTCTGGAGGGGAACAGCTTGGAGTGCAGCATCCGGCTACTAAGTGCTACTCATCATGCCCTATTTTTCGACCTACATCCATCGATGCCGGATGGTGTACACGGCCCTTTATTGTTGTATATACAATAACATGCCGGCACCAGCACAAGATTGGATGGATTTTTGTTTCCGGTTATCAAAAAAATTAGTGTCATAAAGCCAATCCTATGGAATATAAGCGCAAAAATAGTAAAATGACGCATTATTCTTTGTCTGCTTACATTATAAGCAAAGTTCAATTACCGTATACGTCTTAATTTCAAAACTTCGCTGCATAATTAAATTGTAAATGCCGTTTGTGCGTAATTGTATGTAATTGTATAAAATCCAAACAATATGCTATAACATGCGTAAGTGGGGGGTGCAAATGGACGTGGGGGGGGGGGGGGGGGGGCAAAAACAGAAAAGATCCCTAAAAATGAAATCAGGTCCCTAGCGCTTCTATTAGCAGTGGTTCTGTAAATTATTAAAGATAATTTTTCCGACTGTAGCAAATGTCACTTCAGATTATGAACCAGGGCGATATAAATATGTACCGATAGATTTGTGAAACATTTGGCCACTTTATCCCTTGAAGTTATGGGCAATTGATGAAGTTATTTTGTTCAGTAAAACTAGAAAAAAATTTGTCTTCACTGCTTAAAAATTTTTACAAACAAGAAACGGGGAAAATCAAGCATCAAAAGAACTGACACAGATATTCTATTAACTTGCCTCTTTTCAGCTGCACTTCTTTTATAGGATGAAGAATAAAACGGGGAAGGCAAACCTCCCTCGGGACAGAGCGAGGCGGTACTGAACATTTTGACTACTCAGCAGAATTTAATGTGGCATTAAATAAAACGTCAATAAATACAAGTGTGATTCCTGTTAGTTGACATCAGTAATTTATCTGAAACGTTAGAGTTTAAGAATGACACAAAAACAAGCATTTTCTCTACTCCATGCAATTAAAACGTCGGAAAACCAAGCCTACTTTCGTCGGATACATTACTGTCGAAAGTTATGGCTTTGCCGATGATTTCAAGTTACTAACAACTAATAATCAAGAACTTCAAGCCGGCAACCACCGTACTGTCTATGGTTTTCCGTGCGTAGCGTTGTCTAAACGTAAAATTCTGGTCGTTGAAAAACTCCAGAAGTGGAGAAATGTGTTCCAGGAAACAAGCTACGTAAACCAGTTGCGTCTTTCGAATATTCTACCACTCCCCATGTTTCTTCAACTAAACGACATTTTGACGCTTGTTATCTTTTCTTTAGTCTGATCCGCTTTCAGAGACGACTGGTTTTCAAGAGTTTATTTTGCTGTATGTTATTCTATAAGCTTGTATGCTTGTTAAATAATAGCTTACAAAGTTGTGGTTTATACCCGCATTTACTATCAAAGTTAAGTGTGGCACGATGAAACTCATGTATGATAATGAGTAAAAAGGTTTGGCATTGAAAGTCATGAAAAATCAAAGTTAAAGATATGACTTTTACAGCGATTATGAATATGAACTCAGCAAATTTGAACTAAATAACAAGGGGAAGGATTGGGGGGCTAAACGGTTACGGACCGTTTACACTCCGGCAATCAACAACAAAACTTAGCAAATAAATTTATCAGAAAAGAACAAAATAATTGACATCAGAAATTCAAATTTACTGCCTCAAAAGTTTCCGCTTAAGTGAGTTTTATGAAAAAATTTGTTATCTTTTCTTTAGTCTGATCCGCTTTCAGAGACAACGACTGTTTTTCAAGATTTTATTTTGCTGTATGTTCTTCTATAAGCTTGTATGCTTGTTAAATATTAGCTTACAAAGGTGTGGTTTATACCCGCATTTACTATCAAAGTTAAGTGTGGCACGATGCAACTCATGTATGATAATGAATAAGAAGGTTTGGCATTGAAAGTCATGAAAAATCAACGTTAAAGATATGACTTTTACAGCGATTAGTAATATGAACTCAGCAAATTTGAACTAAATAACAAGGGGAAGGATTGGGGGGCTAAACGGTTACGGACCGTTTACACTCCGGCAAGCAACAACAAAACTTAGCAAATAAATTTATCAGAAAAGAACAAAATAATTGACATCAGAAATTCAAATTTACTGCCTCAAAAGTTTCGGCTTAAGTGAGTTTTATGCATCAATTTGACATGATTGAAGGATTATTCATTCACCCTCCGCGGCCAACGAAGAAGAAGAATCATTGTCAGTTTTAAACACCTTGCCCAATCTCACTGCGGGACGTTGCATCATGCCAGTACTGGTCTTGATGTCGAAGGTTCTTGCCACTCCATCTCTACTCACATGTGCTTTGACTATCCGACCAATGGGCCAAATTCCTCGGGGTGTAAAATCTTTGTAGAGCCAAACAACATCGTCTTCCTTGAGCTCAGCGTTGGCCTGCTGCCATTTTGTCCGTCTGTTAAGTTCCGGGACAAATTCTTTGAGAAGACGAGACCAATAGTGGTCCAAAAGGGTCTGTGACACCTTGAAGTCTTTAATTGAAAACCGGGTTCTGTTGTTTGCCAGAGGTTTTAGGCAGAAGTGGCGTCTTCTCATCAGGAAATGATTCGGTGTTAATGGTTCTTCGTCAGTCAAAGTGCTCCCAACATGCGTCAGTGGGCGTGAATTAAGAATTCCTTCTGCCTCCGCTACGACTGTATGGAAGACTGAAAAGTTTAGTCGGCGGCTTCCGAGGACAACAAGTAGGCTTCGTTTAGCCGACTGGATAAGTCGTTCCCAAACCCCTCCGAAGTGCGGTGCCAGAGGTGGGTTGAACGTCCACTGGATGTTCTGTTGGGCCAGCTGGAGCATTGATGCCACATCAAAGGATCGCCTGAGAAATGGTCATGACTAATCTTTGGTAGACTGAACGCATTCATCATCACTTGATGGTTGGTCCATTCAGAACTGTGGGGTCGTTGTTGGATCTGTTGCTCAGAAAACTGTTGTGGCATGAAATTGAAGTGACGGCTGGTCTCTCCGTTGGGAGCGTTCATCATTTTGTTTGTCTCTGGGAATGAGTGATCCATTTGACTACCGAGCAAATGACGTGACTGCTGCTGATCCCGCGGATAGTGATTGTCTGCAAAAGTTTGAGTGAAATTGTCAGGCATTGCTTGATGTTGAAATCCGGTTGCTGTACCGGAATTCCAGTACACATTGTCTGATGGTTGATCGCTAGAAATATTGAGGGTAGCAAAACCTTGATTTGGAACATTCACATCAACAATCGGGCATTTCTGAACCTGTTTCGCACCTTCTCTGAAGCTGCGATGCTCCTGTATCGCACTGTTCTCTTTTGGTTTCTGTTGCTGAGCATTGTATTTTTCTACACTTGTTATTTCTTTTTGAAGATCACGATGACTGTTTTTGAACGGTACACCATCATGGTCATCAGAACTGAACACCTGATCCCAGCTCTCAGCGTTTTCGCCTGCATTTTGCATTGGCATTTTACGTCTCATTCCGCTTGGTTGTTTACGTCTGCTTCCTGAAACAACCACCTTGCTGCGTATTTTGTTGGGCTCTTCCGAGGAGGTGTCGGAAGAGATGAACTTTTGATGGTTTGACCCATGAAGCAATCTGACTTTTTGTTTGGTTCTCAGCCATTTGCAATTTCTCCGTGCAGACTCTGCAGCTACAGTGTCGAACTCTTCTTGTGTCAACTGCTGTTCTATGAGTTCGTTACACATGCGATCAAGCTCCGCTTTTTGGTGTCGAAGTTCGTCAACGAGCTCTTGGAGGTCTGTTGCTGCTTCTGTTTGTTGCATTTGTTCGTCAAGTAGGTCTTGTGCTGCTTCCCACTCAATGACTTTGAACTTCAAGAGTTGCATGAGTTGAGCCTTGGAGGTTGACTTTGTTTTGGTTTTGCTTGACATGGTTCTGGCTTTTCTCATTGGTTAATGGTTACTTTGTTTATGGTTGCACGATGACATTCACAAAAAAAAATTATTGCACTATGAGTGTTATGAGTCACTGCACTTTTAGTTAGCACTTAAAATGTTGTTTGAACGCTTATTAATTGTTTTTTTTGTATCTAAAAATAATTTGAATGCTTGTTAAATAATAGCTTACAAAGTTGTGGTTTATACCCGCATTTACTATCAAAGTTAAGTGTGGCACGATGAAACTCATGTATGATAATGAGTAAAAAAAGTTTGGCTTTGAAAGTCATGAAAAATCAAAGTTAAAGATATGACTTTTACAGCGATTATGAGTATGAACTCAGCAAATTTGAACTAAATAACAAGGGGAAGGATTGGGGGGCTAAACGGTTACGGACCGTTTACAACGCTTATTAAGTCAGCCGAAAGCAAAGAGTGCGAGCTAGTGCTGCCGCAGTCCCGTAACACCAAGTAGTAGTGTAGTAGTAGCAGTAACAGTAGTTTAGGCTTTGAATCAGTGTGATTGCGGGCTTCGGCTCTTCACGTCACAGCTATTTGGACTTTGTGGATTGCGTTGCAAAATGTCCCCAATTGCACAAAAAAGTCCACGAACAAGAATTTACATCTGAGTAACTCTTGCTTGATAAAGCAATTTCTGTCCATCTTATTTAATTGAAATTTGTTTACTTCAAGGTTTAAAAAAGGATAGTCAATTTAAAACTTTCTTACGAAGGTTTTCGAACTCATCAGGTTATAAACAATACAAAATGCTCAAAATGAAAAGCCAGAAAATAAAATGAAAATCACTAAAATCACTTATTCATGGAAATTTAAAACGAATTTCTACATATCTACAGTTATATCTACAAAATTTTACATCTGAGTAAATATACATTTTCGATTTGATGTAGCAGATGCATATCAACATGTTTTTCATTAAAAAATCTACATAAATTACCTTAAACTTACTCTGGTTTTGTTCAACTGTAAAGTTGTAATTTTTGTTTCATAACATGTCTTTCTTTCAGGTTGGAATTTCATCTCCCAAAACTAAGCTTTCAGTGTCAATTCTCGTGTTCGGTATTCTTCGCGCATGTTGATGGCTGGTTTCAGTGTTCTTATATAGAGCGCCTCCAGTGTCACTAACTTAGATTGGTTGCCGCACTGGTCTAATATGTTCCACTGGAAAGCTGTTTTATCACCGTTGCACTCAATTGCATGTATTCCCATCGGTGAGTCTCTGCAATCCTTGTGGTAATATGTCGGCATGTCTGCCCTACATAGATGGATTTGCATCCATTACAAAAGGGTTCATAAACCACCTGGGATTTGTGGTCTTTATCAAAGCCGGACTTAAGGCTAGGTAAACAGCTCTGAAGTTTTCGAGTGGTGAAAATTGTCTGTGCAGGGAGATTTTTGTTCAACTTTTTTACAAATTCATTAGAGATGTTGCCTCTGTACTGTAACACAAATTGTTGTTTCTCAGTATTTTCTGCTGCTTTACGGCTACACCCGCGTTATGTCTTTTCCTTTCTATCATTCGCAGCTGGTTAACTGAATCTTTGATAATATACACTACCCAATGCCTAGGATTTTGATTACGTTCCCAAAATTCTTCATTTTTTGTCAATGCTTCATGGAACGCTTCCCAATTGCCGGTGGCTCGGAACAGGGGGTGTATTGTTCCCTGTATTATGCTTCTTCTTATGTTGAAGGGGTGCACAGCTACGCTAGTTCAGAATTGTTCCAGTGTCTGATGGTTTTTGATATCATGTGCAAAAAATGTCCCCTCCAGTTTTGTTTACTTCGCTTGATAATGCACATGTTTAACAGACGGGTGGATCTTGCCCAAAAGTTGCGCCACTCTTTTTTGCGCGTGTTTTTTGTAATTCCATAAAAACTTGTTCTCACGTTTTTGCCAAAGTATTTTCCCCTGAACTAACTCTTATTGGTAGAACAATATCAAAATTCAAAGAGAGTGAAACAAGGACGCCATGATGTTCGGAATACATTGAAAAAAGTACGATCTTGAGTTTTTCAATCAGGTCTCATAATTAGTGCTCCAATCACTCCAAATTCAATTTGTATCTTTTTGCAGGACTTTTTCAAGATGCTTCAATTCTATTTTGTTTGCATACAAG
The DNA here is from genome assembly GCF_964194025.1 of Convolutriloba macropyga. Lineage (NCBI taxonomy): Eukaryota > Metazoa > Xenacoelomorpha > Acoela > Convolutidae > Convolutriloba > Convolutriloba macropyga. The sequence continues at coordinate 26,397,534 of NC_134479.1, forward strand.
ACCCGAGAGGCGTAGCTTACTACCAGTGCATAGCCCGAAAATGCACTTAAATTTGTTTTTTTATTACTATGGTAGAGATCTTTCGTTTCAGGAATATAGTACACTCTCCAGGCTTTTGTGAATCGGTTATCACAATTAGATCTCCAGGTGAGTTTGGTGGATATTACCATGCCTAAATCTCTTCTACTTTTTTTCGACTCGAGTTGGTTGCCGCTCATGTTAAGGTTATAGTTGTTTTGTTTTTCGATAGTTAATAGGTACCATTTGTTTTTATTTAATTTCGTTTTTCCCGATTTGCTCCACTTTTCTTTTCTGTCAATATCGGCTGGGAAATTTGCTGGATCAGTTGTGCATCAACTTATAGTCATCAGCGTAGCCAGAGGGTTCACACTAACCTACTTGATGCGGAATATTGTTAATATAGATGATATAATTTAAAGTCCTACGTAGCGATCCTTTAGCCACTTGACTTGCTACCTCAGTTGATTCCAAGCAGGTTTCCTTGACTGTACATACTGCTTTCTGTTTGTCAAGTAACCTGAGAATGTTTTAAGAAAGTCTAACTAAAAAACCAAAGACATGTTCTTTTTTTTTCAGTGGCCTATGAGAGACGCTTTCTTGAAATCTGAGTATACCACGTAGAGTTCATTTTTGTTGCCCTCATATTATTTATTTAGCTTGTTGAGAAAGACTAGCATTTGAGTGATGACAGATCAATTTCGTCTGAATCCATGCTGCGAGTAGTACAAAATACTTCTGACAGTCTCGAATACGCCGTCAAATATTAATTTTTGTGGGATTTTTGAGATACACCCAAAGAAACTTGTCGGTCCGTTTTGTCATATGTCTGCTTTGTAATTGTCTTTTAACTGGTCACTTAATATCTACCCAATATGTCCCGAACATCATAGATGACTGCCAGTCCTTCAAGATGCCAAAAAACTTCCAGAAAAAGCGAGAAACGAATTTGTTCATTCAACAAGAAGATTTATCACTCGGCTGGGCAAACACAGAGACACGAGAAAGAAATTTAATCGGAATGATGTTTTTATTTGATTAAATGTTTAATATATACAAGCAGTTGCATATTTTGTCAAACGGCGTCAAACCAAAAAAGTTACATATTATATATTTTGAAAAATTAAAAAAGATTACCGGGCTCTGTCAGTTTGTTAAAACAAAAACTGAAGTTTTTCAGGACTGAATGATGACATTCCAATAAAGCTTGAAAAATTGCAGTCAAGAAAAATTCATTTTAATTTATGTTTCACCTTTGTTGTTTTAAAACTTAGTGTGCGCAGAGATTTAGGTAGTTTGCAAATAAAAATAAAATACTATAAATTTAGATTTATTGGAATTTAAAATCATTTTTATTTGGCAAAAATTACAATCGTCCCTCATAAATGTTAAAAGTGTAGTTCACCAAGGTTCGATAGTTAAACCCTTACTAATTCTGCTCTTCATTATTGACCTAACATAAGCATAGACAAACATTGATAGTTACGGTTATGCAGATGATTTTAAAGCAATTTTCCCAAGCCAAAATGGCAAGAATCAAGCAACAGAGGAAATCAAAATTGATTTCCACTGGTTGTTTTACATCAAACTAAAAAAATCTTACATCACTCTGTGATTTTTAAGTAAAACTGATTGCATACGCAGGTTATGTATATTCAACAGCAGTCCATGCCTCTAAAACCTAACAAACTGAATCTTCATGGGTTGAATAACCTACAACTACGTTCAACAAAATGGTTTTTGGCTAAAATCTACATTACCTAGAACACTCGAAGTCACTAAGGTTTTCTACCAGTAAGATTTAACGTTGAAATGCATAAACTTTTTGTAGTTCTGTAGATCAAAAAAGGGTATTATATTGTCACTACCTTTTGAGAGAACCAAAAACATACATTAAAGAACCCATACTGGAACTTCTTTGAGAAAAAAATCAACAACAGAATATATAAATGTAGCTGAATAGTAATTTGCATATGTGCAACTGTACATTGTACACTGTAGCATGCTGAATAACTTTAAACTAAATTGAACTGTAAAACGGGTGAAAACCCGTGATGTCACCCCAAATTGTGCTTACTATTATTGCTAATACTACCACTACTACTGCTATTATTACTACTCCTACTACTACTACTACTACTACTACTACTACTACTACTACTACTACTACTACTACTACTACTACTACTACTACTACTACTACTACTACTACTACTACTACTACTACTACTACTACTACTACTACTACTACTACTACTACTACTACTACTACTACTACTACTACTACTACTACTACTACTACTACTACTACTACTACTACTACTACTACTACTACTACTACTACTACTACTACTACTACTACTACTACTACTACTACTACTACTACTACTACTACTACTTCTACTACTACTTCTACTACTACTAATACTACAACTACTAAAAAGGAAAGAGACGCAAGTCCGGGCTGTACTCAAAGTTTAATACTATATTGTTATAGGAAAAAAAGAAACTTCTCATGTTTGGAACCATAGAGATGGACTGGTATGTTCAACTATGCTAAGTAAAATGGTAATTAAAATATTAAAATGCTAATATGCTAATTAAAATGCTAAATTTGCTAATTAAAAAAGTTGGCTGAGTAGAAACAACTTGATTCAGATTTCTGACAGGAAGGAACAATTTGAATTAAAAGAACAAAAACTTTTAAAATTTCGTTTTGAAGTTTTCAAGAATTCGGTACCGAAGTTGGTTTTCACATTGATGTATTATGATTTCAGAAAGACCAAATCGTCCGTTACTCGGAAATGTTGGCAAAAACCGAAAGTGCTGAAGAGATTGCAATTCGTAGAAGTTATTATTTTTTCATTTCTTTATTTTGAGTTTCATTACAATGAGTTCTAATGTGCACTTTTGAAAAATTAAGCAGTATTTCAGGAAAAAAAATTATTTCATCGAAACAGAAATTAACGTGAAATGAGATCAAGTGAAATAGGCTTTAATTTGTTATTTCCCAATTTCAATTTTTAATTAAGTCTTCATAGTAAGGCGTCAGTCTGCGTCGCTATTACAGAAGAATAGAGAGAGAAATAGATTGATAGAAAATTAGATAGATAGACAGACAGATAGAGAGAGAGAGAGAGGGAGCCAATTTTGAAAATACCTTCGAGCCGAGTTGACATATGATCCATTGCACTACATTTCTTCCCTCAAATTAGTGAAACAAGAAAATCAGAGAAAATCATGAGATAAAAATTTTTTGATAATGCAATAATTAGTTACGGAAGAGCCGTTTTTCTGAAATAAAAGCAGATACAATTTCTTTTATACAATTTTTTGTCTACTAATTTTCAAAATATGTGCTATTATTGATTGTCGCTCTTTCATGGTATTTACAGAATAAATTTTCCATAGCGCAGTGGCAAGAACAAAATTAGTAACTCCTGTATCCTGATTTTTTTTTTCTTTTACTTGCACATCGCCGACATAAAATTGTCTTCCTGGGACGAGGAAAAATTGGAAAAATAAGTTAGATAAGTGGCGAAAAAATTGTTGTTTTTCACCGCCAATTTGGCACATAATTTTGCTATGACAGGTGGAGAAATCATGTAATCTCACCGCTAGAGTAAGAAGTTAACTTACAAAACTTCACCACATTTCACCGCTACACCACATTGCAGATCTTACAAGGGTTTGCGCTTCTCACCTCCTGCATGTCATTCACTTTTTCTTCCACTGCGCCACCTCTTCCTAACTTCTAGGATATTTGTTTTGAATTTAAATCAAATCCACTCTACATTCTGTAGCAAAAGCCCGTTGAATTCTTGTAAGATTTGCGTTTTTATATATTTTGACGGTGAAATGTGGCATTTTTTTGAAAGACTCGTGGAATTTGCAAAGATATGTAAGATTACGGGGTATTTTTTGGTGGCAATGAAATCTAACAGTTCCTCCCTTAATCCCCATAGTCCCTCTTTACCTTACATCCTTTTATCCCCGAAAAAACAACCTAATCTTACATCTTTTTGACACTTTTTTCTAAGAGGTGAATTTATGTAACTTCACCAGTAAGTTAAAAGGTGAATCAATTAATTTCACCGCATTAACCGCTTATCTCATACAGTTGGACATTTTTTGATGCGCTGACTTTAGGTGGTCAATTTATGTTATTTCGCCGCTAGCAGGCCATAAAAATTTTCTGACCGCATTCACCGCCTGATTTATGTAATTTCACATTATTCACCGTTTCTCTTACAATGTTTCTCGCATTCACCCCTCACCTTGCATATTTTTGTTTGGAATGGCGATGACCCTCAACCCGGCTTGTTATCAGATGGAATTTCGAGAAAAACTAATTATATAGAGAAGACAAATATTCCTTAGACTTTAATTTCCGCAGCCATTTGAAAACCATTTGAAGAATTGTAGCCTATGTCAACGGTTTTGTGAAGGATTATAGAAATAGGAAATTGGATTGCAGATTAAATAAATTTTCCATCTTTTTAAATTTCTGCTAATTTTCTCAATTTCTGAGCAAAACATAAAAACCTAGTGTCGTGAGTCTGAAAAATTTCAAGAAGGACAGCTCGTCGTATAAAAGTTGATCCCAATTTTTCTGGTACCCTAGCACTCGAACTAGATTTCGGCTGGACAATCAACACTGCCACCATTTACATTAAAACAGCTGTCTGTTAAATGAGAAAAGGTGAACTCAAGCAAAAAATGGGACAAATAAACGCTTCCAAAAAATAATACAGGCCAAAAGATTTAAATATAATTTATCTTGCAAAATTTAAGAGAAAAAAATAAACTTCAACTTTGAAGCGCTGTACCAAGCAGGAAATCATTGCAGTAATGTTTTCAAATCATGAGTTAACAACTTACTTGGCCTAGCGTTTTCCCCTAAGAAAATATCAGGTTTGCAAATTCTATTTTAAGTGCAACTCGTGGCCTCCACTAGTATTAATGAAAAAGTGATTTTGCACCGCGATGCAAGGCATAAAAATTCCTTCGCAAATGGCGCCATCAGCCAATAACAAAAGAACTCCTCCTGGAATAGACGCTTTTTGGGACAATCCGAAAACAGATCTGCCGCTTCGCCTGCATAAGTAGAGAACTCAATTCAAGGTTGCTAGCAAAAGAAAGTACAATTCTCGACAGAAAACTCTAGATATTGGATCCGAGAAAGCTCAATGACCACTTGAGACAATCAATAAAGAAAAAAAACCCGAAATCATCTGCACAATCCAAACGAGAAAACAATGCCAGAAACTCAATGTAGAATCTGAACTCGCAACCAATTGTCAAAAAACAAATGAGGTGGAGTTGATGTTTGCAGACAAACCGAGAGCACTCGCGGACGAAGACAGTTTCCTTAATCTAATTGAACAGCGAGAAAGAAAGAAGACAAGTCGTCATCTGCAAAAAATTCACAAACAACAAAAGACATATCTATATATGGAATAAGAAATTTTGTAGCATTTGATAGACACATGTTTCCGATAACTAAACGACGACAAAACTAGACAGTTGAACTTATTCGTGGAAAGCTAAGGGAGTTAACCGAAAACGGAGACCTGGAAAACAAAGAGGGAACGCCTATCAGAGACGTATTCTTTACAAACCTGATCCATCCGGATATTCAAAAAGAATTCCTTTAGGAGACCATAGAACCCAGAAAAACCCTCGGAATGTCAATAAAATAGAGCTTGGAATTAAAAATTAACACAAAATCCGACAAAAATTAATCCGTAGCTTCGATAAGGAATTCATTTCGAAACCAACAGAATTTACAATCCAATTCGAAATAATTTCCTGCTCAACGGATCAGTTATCGAAAAAATGTGAATGATGCGGCTTTCCACACATTCGCATCTAACTGTTAGAAGTGTGGAATCACTTGAGTAGCACACTTTTTTAAGCGGTGAATTTATGTAACTTCACCGCTGAAATCAGTAGAAAAATTATGTAATTTCACCGCTACCAGTCGATAATTTCTTTATTCAGATTATTCACTGCTTGATTTATGCAATTTCACAGCACTCAACGCTTATTTTTCAAAGGGTTCCTTATTCACCAATTATCTAGCATTTTTTCTGACCCGTGTTGCTACCGGATGGAATTTTGAGAAAAATAAATTATATATAGAAGAAAGAATTTCCTAGACTTCAATTTCAGCAATTGCAGCCACTTGCAAATCTTTTGACGAAAGGTAGCCTATATCAAAAGTTTTGTGAATAATGAAACAAATAGAAAGTTGGAGTGAAGAAGGAATAAAGTTTTCATTCTTTAAAAATTTTGCTTCAGAATTTGTTAGGATTTGCCTAGTTGTCTCAAATTCCGATCTTAACATAAAATCCTAATGTGTTGAGTTTGAAAAGTGTTAAGGAAAACACCATACCGTTTGAAAAATGGTTCCAAATGTTTTGGTACTCTAGCACTCGAACTAAAACTCGGCCGGACAATCAACACGCCGCAATTTATAAAAGACAACTGGCTTTTAAATGAGAAAAGGTGAAGTCAAGCGATATATGGGACAAAAAGACGCTTCCAAAAAAATAATACAGGCCAAAAAGTTTAATTTTTTTGAGAATTTATGAAGAAAAAACCTTAAACGTTGATGCTTTGTGTCAAGCATGAAAAGTTTTATATTGTAGTAAAGTTTTATAGACGTTATACTGAAATTATTTCAAAAAAACTCCTACTGTCTTGATAGACTTATTCACACTTCTTTCTTTCCTTTCTCTTTGTTCATCTCCCGCATTACTAAAACATGTCTGTTCCGCTGACAAGCTGACTCTGTAACCATTTTAAAATTATAATCAAATTTTCTTTGATCAAATTTAGATGTTGTATTAAAACCTAATTTGTCTTCGTTTTTTCCCCTTAAAATCAGAACAGCAATTTCTGATTTCAATTCAACTTTCATCTCGTGACCTCCAACAGTAAAAACTCAGAAGTGATTTAACTCTGCGAAGGACAGCTTAAAAATTTTTTCGCATCACATGGCGCAATCACACAATAACAAAACAACCACTCCTGGAACAGACGCCATTTGGGACAAGCCGATAACTGAACCTCCGCTTCAATTGCAGAAGTAGAGAACTTAGTTTAGATTTGGTAAATTACCGAAAAAAGTACAACTTTCGAAAAAAAACTCTCGACGTTGGATCCAAAAACGCTCAGAGGCCTATTGAGCCCTTTATGGAAAAAAATCTTTAGATCCTCTGTAAAATCGGAACGAGAGCGAAATGCTAGTTTTCAATGTAGAATCTGAACTCGCAACCAATTGTCAAGCAACAAATGAGGTGGAGTTAATGTTTGCAGGCAAACCGCGAGCACTCGCGGACCAAAACAGTTTCCTTAATCTACTTGAGCAGCGAGAAAAAAAGAAGACAATTCGTCACCTGCAAAAATTCACAAACAACAAAAGACATTTCTACATATGGAATTTAAAATGTTATAGAAGAGGCTTTTATCCGACCAAAATTTTATCATTTGATAGACACATTTTTTCGGTAACTGATCGACGGCAAAGCCAGACGGTTGAACTTTTGTCATGGAAAACTAATAGAGTTAACCGAAAACTGCGGCCTCGAAAACAAAGAGAGGAAAGGCCTATCAGAGACGTATTCTTTGGAAACTTGATCCATCCGGATTTTCAAAAAAAATTTCTTAAGGAGACCATAGAACCCAGAAAAACCCTCGGAATGTCAATAAAATAGAGCTTGGAATTAAAAATTAACACAAAATCCGACAAAAATTAATCCGTAGCTTCGATAAGAAATTCATTTCGAAACCAAAAAAATTTACAATCAAATTAGAAATCAAACTCCTGCTCACCGGATCAATTATCGAAAAACTTTGAATAAAAATGGTTTCCCACACAATCGCATCTAACTCTTAGAACTGTGGAATCACTTCAGCACCACACTTTTTTAAGCGGTTAATTTATGTAACTTCACCGCTGATATCAGTGGTAAAATTATGTAATTTCACCACTACCAGGCGATAATTTCTTTATTCACATTATTCACGGCTTTGTTTACGCAATTTTACAGCATCAAAAGCTTTTCTATCAAAGTGTTCCTTAATCACCACTTATCTTGCGTTTCTTCTGACCCGTGTTGCTACCGGATGGAATTTTGATAAAAAACAATTATATATAAAAGAGAGAATTTTGCTAGACTTCAATTTCAGCAGTTGCAGCCATTTGCAAATCTTTTGACGAAAGGTTGCCTATATCATAAGTTTTGTGAAAAATTAAACAAATAGAAAGTTGGAGTGAAGAAGGAATAAAGTTTTCATTCCTTAAAAATTTGGCTTCAGAATTTGTTAGGATTTGCCTAGTTGTCTCAAATTCCGATCTTAACATAAAATCCTAATGTGTTGAGTCTGAAATGTGTCAAGGAAAACACCTTACCGTTTGCAAAATGATTCTAAATGTTTTGGTACTCTAGCACTTGAACTAAAACTCGGCCGGACAATCAACACGCCGCAATTTATAAAAGACAACTGGCTTTTAAATGAGAAAAGGTGAAGTCAAGCGATATATGGGGCAAATCGACGCTTCCAAAAAATTAAACAGGCCAAAAAGTTTAAAATCTTTTTTGCAAATTTATGAAGAAAAAAAGCTGATATACTGTGTCATGCTTGAAATCATCGCAATAAAACTCTATAGATGTTAAATTGAAATTTTTTCGAAAAAATCTCCTAAAGGTCTTGATAGACTTTTTCACACTTCTTTCTTTCCTCTCTCTTTGTTCATCTCCCGCGTTACTGAGAAATGTCTGTTCTGCTGATACGCTGACTCTGTAATCATTATAAAATTATAATCAGGTTTTCTTTGATCAAATTTAGACGTTGAAATAAAACCTAATTTGGGTTCGTTTTTTTCCGCTAAGATAATATCAGAATAGAAATTTCTATTTTGAATTCAGCTTTTACCTGTTCATCTCAAACAGTATTAACTCAGAAGTGATTTCGCTCTGAGAAAGACAGCATCAAAATTAGTCCGCATCACATGGCGCAATCAGACAAAAACAAAACTAACCCTCCTGGAACAGACACCATTTGGGACAAGCCGAAAACTGATCCTCCGCTTCACTTGCAGAAGTAGAGAACTCAGTTTAAATTTGGTAAATTAGAAAAAAAAGTCCGTCATTCGACAGAAAATTCTAGATGTTGGAACCAAAAACGCTCAGAGGCCTCTTGAAGCCTTTAAGAAAAAAATCATGAGATCATCTGAACAATCGGAACGAAAGCTCAATGCTAAAAACTCAATGTAGAATCTGAACTGGCAAACAAATTGTCAAACAACAAATGAGGTGCTGTTAATGTGTGCAGACAAACCGATATGGTGGCATTAATTATAGAAATCAACAAAAAATTGAGCCCCTAAATATGCTACTGACATTTCAAAAACATTTCGGGTGTAGTCCAGTGGTACATATAGTTTACACATCGAATCACTCGCGACGAAAGACTTGAAGTGTTGCAACCGGTAGAGTTGTCGAAAAAGCTAGGTAGCCCCAACTATGAACCTTCTCAATCGAACGGATAAATTTCAAATTAAAAATACAAGCATCAGTATCGAGTAATGGTCGGAACTACGCAGAAGCCAATTTTATTCCAATCTTTAGCTCATAACTCTAATGGGATGCTCTGTGCACATTTAGCTGGCTCTAATTTTCATTAAAAGACCTCCAACCAAAAAAACAAAATGGAAGAAAAATTCCAATCCATTTGCATGCAAAAATTAAATCGAAATTACAAAAAATAATCGAAGAAAAACATATCGGAATATTATCGATTTGTTCAGATCAATTTTAGAACCTGTCAAATTTTGCTACTATTGAAAGATATAGATCAACCACAGTAGCACTCGAATCGAAATTTCTCAACAAACCTATTCAAGAAAACTAATACAAATGCCGAAAATTGACACGCTATGCGATTCGATATCTAAACAAATTACCAAATCACTATCTAGTTTTCAATTATTGTCCTGAAATACGCTTACTGTCAATTATATTTACATACTGATCCAGTTAAACATTGCAATTTTAATATCATAATTGGCAAAATGACAGGTGCTGACCGATTTAAAATGGCATTTGCGGCCTCACATACAATCCCGCAGAATTTCAAAGAGAAACGGGATATACTTTAATCAAATTATAAGACACATTTTGTTTCATAGATGATCTTTTAATTGTAAACAAAGGAACTGAAGGACAACCTCTAAAGTACGTGTTTGATTGTTTCAAACGTTTAGATCTAGAGATGTTTTAATATAACCGGCCAAAAAAACTTCCCAACAACCGAATTAATTGGCCACTACATCACTCCTCTCAATCTGGTATCTTGTCCATCGAACGAAAAAAGTCTGCGATATTGAATCTCAAAAAAACTGGTTTAGTTCCCCATAAATTTTTTAAATTCTAGGTTCAGTTATCATATCAATCAGTTTATATCAAATTAATGCAATTCTCTTATCCATTTTGTTCTCTGTTAGAGAAATCTGAAAACATAACTGAACTGAAAACTTTGACGAACACTAGGAATTATGAACCCGCTAGCAAACGCTAACAAAAATTTTCACTAAATCCTGAACCTTGGAACACGAGTTAAGTGTGAAGCGTCACGTTCTGCATCACGCGCCTGATTAGAACCGCTTACTAAAGATGACTGGAAACCAATGGCTGTTGCTTCTGGAATTTTGAACGTTTTAGAAAATCCCTTTCTTTTAAACCAATTCGAACAATTAGGAGTTTTATGATCTATCGAATATCTTCAAAAATTAGTGGTATGATCAGAAATTAGTTAAATTACTTGAAGACCATAAGGCGTTTTTCAACAAAAGATAACTGGCTTTCAAATGAGAAAAGGTGAAGTCAAGAGATATATGGGTCAAATAGACGCTTCCAAAAAAAATTACAGGCCAAACAATTTAAATTTGTTTTTTGAGAATTTATGAAAAAAAGTTAAACGTTGATGCACTGTGTCATGCATGAAATCATCGCAGTAAAGTTTTATAGATTTTAAATTGAAATTATTTCAAAAAAAACTCCTAGAGGTCTTCATACACTTATTCACAATTCTTTCCTTCCTTTCTCTTTGTTCATCTCCCGCGTTACTGAGAAATGTCTGTTCTGCTGATACGCTGACTCTGTAATCATTATAAAATTATAATCAGGTTTTCGTTTATCAAATTTAGACGTTGAATTAAAACCTAACTTGTCTCTGTTTTTTTTCCGCTAAGATAATATCAGAATAGCAAATTCTATTTTGACTTCAACTTTAATCTCGTGACCTCCAACAGTAATAGTTCAGAAGTGATCTAACTCTGCGAAGGACAGCATAAAAATTCTTTCGCACCACATGGCGCAATCACACAATAACAAAACAACCTCTTCTGGAACAGACGCCATTTGGGACAAGCCGAAAACTGATCCTACGCTTCACTTGCAGAAGTCGAAAACTTAGTTTAAAATTGGTAAATTAGCGAAAAAAGTACAACTTTCGACAAAAATTCTAGATGTTGGATCCAAAAGCTCTCAGAGGACTCTTGAGTTCTTTTTGAAAAAAAATTCTGATATCATCTTTACAAACTTAACGAAAGCGCAATGCTAGAAACTCAATGTAGATTCTGAACTTGCAACCAATTGTCAAACAACAAATGAGGTGGAGTTAAAGTTTGCAGACAAACCGCGAGCACTCGCGGACCAAAGCAGTTTCCATAATCTACTTGAGCAGCCAGAAAGAAAAAAAACAAGTCATCAATTGCAAAAATTCTACAAACAACAAAAATCATATCTACACATGGAATTTAGAATGCTATAGAAGAGGCTTTGATCCGACAAAAAATTTATCATTTGATAAACACATATTTCCGCTAACTGAACGACAACAAAACTAGACAGTTGAATTTTTTCACGGAATGTCATATCTGTTGTTTTTAAAGGTAAATATATTCATTTTCTCTTCCTTTCTATGGGTGCGTTTTGGGTAAAAGCAGAGTGTTGAAGCATTTTCTAATTCAATCCCCTTTTTCAACTGTCTCCTATTCTCAACTATTTTTCACTGCTCTTATTTTTCACAGTCGCTATTATTCACTGCACGGATTGGCTCTCCTCTGGTATAATACTTTCATATATGCAATATATGACACTACCACTCTAAATGAAAAGGAGCACCTCACGTAAAAAGTTGGTATCATCGGTATCAGATGTTGTTTTGTAATTCTTTTATATTGAATAAGATTAAAATTTCCGCTCTGTTTTGGTATCAACGCTAAATTGAAAATTTCAAGTGTATTCAATATACGTTGCCAGATTACATTTTGGATCATTTTTCAACCACTTCACACTTCTAAACTTATAACTTTTCAAGCTATTTTCTTCACACTTTAGCATTATTTTTTCAGTTAACAAAACTTAAAAACTTTCAACCTTGAATAGCACAAAATACTACCAAATTTCAAACGGGGGTTGAAATAGTTCTATGAGAATTGAGGTGAAAATGAGAGGCTGTAGTTATATGTAGTCATTCCGAATACAGCAAAATTTGCATTGAAATACAGCAAAATTTGCTTTGAAACACACAATTAGCAATAAACTAGGAGAATGGGAAGTCAAATGATTTGATTTTCGTGGTGTTTCTCTTCGAGAAATTGTTTTTGCGTAGCATTTATTGTAGTTTCTATTGGTCTTTTTTATTTTTAATCTGATTTTTTCTTCCGTTTTCGGAATCTTTGAGTCTTTGAATATACTTCCGCAGTTGTTTGAACGAAGTTGCGTTTTCCAGTTCGGCCGAGTCAGGTGCAGACGCTTGCGCAGCTGAATACTCTGATCCATCGATTGGAAAAACCTAAGTTTTCCTCATAAGAGGATGCTCTGGGTTCGCTCGTAGAAAGTCATAGTCACTTTCGCTGACTGCAACAACAGGACGAGATCCAATCTCGCGTCCATTTTGCTTAACTCTGAAGGGATGCTTTCTATGTACTTTTGCTCGAAGTTTAGCCCAATAAGATATTGCAGTATGCAGGAGAACGTTCAGTATAAAACTGATTATCCCGATTTTCACTGACATTTGCCAGTTTATCGTGCTCGCTAACTGCTGCTCGTAAATTGGCTTAAGTTGTTGCAGTTTTTTATGATAGTTTGGGCAAATTGCTCCACTTCAATATCACTTTTTGTTATTTCGGAATTTTTCATCACTTCCAAAGCAAAGTTTGAGACGAGTTCCTCTTTAGCCGGTTTTGAATTCTCGTAGTTCACTAAGTGGCGCAGGGGTGGTAACGCTTTGAATAAGTGATCAATAGCTGTGGGCAACTTCACATCAATTCGCAATGCAGGCATCTCCGCACAAGATTTTGCGTCGCTTCCCATCAAGACGTTTGGTCCCTCAACTTGTTCTCCACATTTCAATGATATAATGCATGCCTTGCAACCTTGAAAAATAAAACTGTTGAGAGGGTTCGAGTCGCTGTGGTCCGTTTTAATGAGTTGGTAGTTGGAGGACGCTGCTAGTATTAGCCATCGGCTATACCCAATATTGATCGCCTTCTCTTGAACTGGTAGAGGCTGAATATCAACGTCGCAGTATTTGAAAGCTATGTTCGAGTCATGATATACAAATAATGTTGCAAGACAATTGCTCCTTGTTTTCAGCATGGGAAACGCTTGATCACAGATAACATAAACACTCGATCCAATGCAATGATTTAGATCCTCATCATTAAGTAGAGCTACTTTGGATTTGTCTTTTGAGATCCCAATACATTTCGATTCCGTCCGCCACATCATGGCCAGATTGTCGTCGGACTCTGACTGTGGCATAGGCAGTAAGATTGCTTCGTAAACTTCGAGAACGGTCTCCCGTGATGTTAGTGGTATTGCCATTTTGGAAACTAGTCCCAGATCATTGGTTGTGACTTCACGCAGCAATTTTGACTCATAGTACGTGAGAATTTTGTTTATTGGTATTGCCAAGCTCAAAATTTGGTCGTCGTTTCCCAATGATCGTTCAACAGAGACAAGGAATTTCTCTAGGTGGTCACGTGAGACAAGCGAGATAAGAAGAAACTCATTAGTCTTTGTCATAAACGCTGTCAACAAAGTTGAGCGGAATGTGTAAGTTGCTGTCCTGAAGTTATTTATTTCTGTTTGTAGCATCAGTAACCAGGCAAGAATTTCACTGAACTGTAGGTTTTCCTTCTCTCGCAGTTGTAGGCGTCGAACGCAACTTGTTAGACACTTCATCTCTTTTTTATGCTATCGAACTCTGCCTCAATTTTTTGTGAGTTGAGTTTTTGAAGTTCTGTTAGGCGTTTTGTCACTGAATTCAGTGAATTCAGTTGTTTTCCGACCAAGAAAAACTTTTTGTTAGATGATGTTGTCATTTCTTGGAACCCATCCTGAGTTTCTCTGATTCTGTGAATGCCTTTTGGGATGTTTTCCTTGTCACTCCTGGAAAACTCTTTACAACTACCGAAAATTCCTTTGATAGCAAATCCGATCTTGCTGCCTAGTCCGACTCCAGCGCCAAGAACTGTTGCGGCTCCTCCAGCTAAAAAGAGGGGAGCAATGCGTTTCTGCCTGGATAATTCCAATTGACTTGATGCATAGTTTTGTAGGGTGAGAGTTTTTTCCATATCCTTTTTGGTTGAATTCAGGTCAGTAAGTGCGTTTCCATGTTCTTCGATGATTTTCGTCACTAGCCAGGTGAAATTGAGGTGATCTCTAGTGTCCAGTTCTTCTAGTTCTGGAAATGCTACATCGTGACAAAGTCCCGCTCGTGTTTTCCAAGATTCGTGGAATTTGTCATCTAATGTAGTTAGGTTCTCAGGTAGCTGTATTTCGATAACAGGATAGGGAACTATAAACTGAACATTTAGGAATTTGTCCGCGAGTAGTATTCTCTGGTGAAAATTAAAAACAAGTCCTTCCTTTGTAACTGTGTTGGCGCTTGATGTTGCTGGAGAGATAACAAGGAAAAGGAAGAAGTAATCTATAGAAATCAAATTAAACATGCCAGTTCATTATATTGAGCCAAAAACATAACACTTCTGATGGCGCATTCAGTTGAGTTAAATCTTCAGAAGAATTACAATGAAAGGAAATTGTTGGTGATAGAAAATAATGCAAGGAAACCTAATATGGATAGGAATAAAGAAGAGAAATTAGGATAACATTTTTTTAAGATGAAAAAATAATTTTCAAAACGAATTATGAAATGCTGGTGTAATCTGCTGCTTTTTTCGCAAAGCTAATTTTATTTTTTTTATGAAGTATCAGGAGCTCATCTCATCTAGGTATATCAAATTTATTGCTCTAGTTTTTCCCTGTCCCCTTGCTTGGGAGGTCTCAATTTTGGTTTTCATCATTAGTTCTCCGCGGGTAATATACATTCATTTTAATAACAAGTCCTATAACTCAGGGAGGTCTCAGCTGAAATTTCAAATCTTTTCATCAAAATCAGATGGTAATTTCAAAATCAAATTTGTTTTAAATCAGAATTTGAGGGTAATTTTGAAAATCAAATTTGCTTTAATCAAGATCAGGTGGTAATTAAATGATTTGTTACTGGGTCTCAGATTGTTCTGAGAGGTCTATTTGATTTAATTTAGATGGCCATATTTTGTGGTTCTCCGTTGTTTTGAATGAAAATTAATTTTTTGTGAAGTAATTCAATTTTGTTTTCAACCTGGGACATTTTGATGACGTTGGTAAACTTCGTCATAGGAAAACTGTTGTGACGTTGGTAAATTGCGTCATCGGAATGGTTTGTGACGTTGATAAATTATGTCAGAGTGAAACAATCAACAAAAAATGCAATGGATGAAGTAATCTGCAATTTCCTCTATATGTAACCCTTCCAATGATAACATAATTACTTAATGAACTTTCGCAACTTCCTTTTTGTGGAGAAATGGATCAAATAACCTTACAAAGTAACTTGGAATGGATGCATGAATCGTATATGTCTCTAGAAAGTGGTAACTTTCCTTTTCATGCATCTTGGAAAGAACAGAAACTAAATGTGATAAATTTTGGGGGCAAAAAGGCGTCTCCAATATCTCCTCCTTCTCAGCCCAGTTTAGCCTTCAATTTAAAGACATTCACTCCATGTTCGGAGTTTTTACAAAATTTTGACAAACATAAATCTGTGGAAAATAATTTGTTGAATTTCGAAAGTTATGTCAAATACAATGGCAATGAATCTGCGCATGGTCTCGTGGGAAATTCAATGTGGTCGGGCGAATTAAATTATTCATCCAGCTGCTCAGTATTCAAAGGACTGAACAAAATTCATGCGAATGTTGTAATGACGAATCAAGAATGGTTTACGTTGCCTCACGTGGAGTATGGGGGTGCCTATTCAATTGCTTATTTATTCAGTGGGAAAAAATTGTGGCTAATTGCAAAAACTAAAAAGAGAGGGCAACAGATGAAAACGTTAATGAAGAACATAAAGGACCTGAAGTTTTATTTAGAAAATGATTGCACCGGTGTCTGTAAAAGCTGGGCTTGGCACTATGTTCAGCCTGGGGATGTTATTATTCAGCCAGAATTAGCAGTGCACTTTTAATACAGGTGAAAGGGAGATCCAATTCGACGAAAAAAGACAAAATAGTATTACAATGATGTTACTGATAAGGAAATTGAAAATGGTTTATTCTGCTTAGGTGTTATTACAATTGTGGGTGGTTGGGAAGCGGGTCGGAAGTACACAAAAACGCATATATCAGCGCTATTTAATGTTTTCGGGGAAAAGGATAGAAATAGCTGGAAGCAAAAACTGGGTAAGCTGGGCCCAAAAGAGTACCTAAAGCAGCTGGAAAAAGAGGATGAAAATGTGTACAGGAGCAGGCAGCAAATAATGAGTTATAGGAAAAATGAAACCACTGGACTCCTCAGAACACTAATTGAAATGGGTGCTGACTTTAGTAACATTGATATGGAGGCAAATAAAGGAAAAGTAAGCAAAAAGAAGAAAAAGTGTTTGAATTTTTGTGCCGGCCCTTCTTCATCATAAGGTTAGTCAATTTTTTTTGCTTCTTGCTGTTTTTGGAAATAAACAATTTCTTTTCAATACATTTCAGCTTGAGTAATCGCAATAAAATAAAATCGCGTGTCTTCAATATTATAAATCCTCTGATTACAAATTTTTTTAACTGCTAATTACAAATTATATATGGATAATGGAGCAAACGTCTCAACAACAGGTAAAAATTTTCACAATTTCATTGTCAGATAAGAACTCTATGCCTCTTGTTTTGGTTTTTTTGTTTTTTTCTAAAAATAAATAACAAGACTAATCGAAAAAATAGGTCCACGAATGTACGGAGGGTAACTAAGAGGATCTTGGAAATGTGAGATTTCCTATGTAAATGATTCTGATAAAAGCGGATCACTTTGAGTGTAAGTAATTTGTATAGGCTATGGTAAATATAAGAGCAATTTAGTGAATTATTTTGTCTTCAAAGTTTTTCCGGACCTATTTCGGAGAACCGGTCCCAACAAAAGTCGAAAGGGCGTTAAATAGAGATAGGCGACATAAAATAAATTTTCATTTGTAAAAGTTAAAATATAACTGATCTCTTGAATAAAGAAGAAGTGAAAAAATGTGGAGGTTTGGTATAGGTAATGAGTAAAATCTCAATCTTCTGAAACTTAATCTCAATTCTTGCTCCAAGAAGCTCTAGCAGACTCTTTTTGGGAACCATTGATATTAATTTCTGTTTTATTTAATTGAAAAAAAATCATAAAAGCGGATCACTTAGAATATGAAGGATATGAACAATTTTATGTGCCAAATCTAAATCTTTTGCAAATGTTGATATTTTTGAGATCCAGTGGGAAAATTGGGCTCCAACAAATCAAAGAGCGCATATCAGGGGACGTTTTGCGCAGATTTTTTGTTTCCTGACAGAAAAATTATAAAAAGCGGATCACTTTGAATGCTATAAAATTAACAAAATTTCTAAATCAAATAAAGTACTTTCAAAATTATTCGTTTTAATTGTAAGAAATCGCAATTCTGGCTCCAAGGAAGTGTAGTGGCCACATTTTGGCAACCTACCATAACAAGTTTTCCTTAATTGTATAATTTATTGCAAACGCGGATCACTTAGGATAAAAAAGAGAGGTAAAAAAAACCAAATTTGTTTTCAAAACTGATAACTGCGGTAGAGTTGTTGTGGTGGGGCAGGGTTCAACATCACGTTGTAAGTTCCAGCTCCTCTGCTGTTTCCGCTAGTTGCTGCAGGAGGCCTGTAGGAGAAAGGCGGTAATGCCCTATTATTGCTGTCTGATGGTTGATTTGTTGCATGGATTGTGACTGGTAGTTGATTTGTATTCTTGGCTATGTCATGAGCAGGAGTAATCAGGAGAGGTAGTGCGGTTTCCAAGTTGTTGGCAGGAATCATTGGTTGATGAACAACGTGTGCAGGTTGTGTATGAGGCTGTTGGTTATTTTGTTGTTGGACCGTATCTCTGGGGTTGAAAATGGTAACATACTCAACGTCATTCCACGTACAGTTCTTGTCAACTGTCTGCTGTGGTGGCTTCAGCAATTGCAAAAACCCGATAATCATTTTCACTTATTTAGTGGTCTTGGGCATTTCTAGATCGTTCAGAAATTTTGTCACCTTATTTGTATCTGGGGTTAGACCGTTTGCCGTAATTAGATTGCCCAAGAATTGAAGAGATTTAACACCGAACTCACATTTAGCGGGGGAGAGTTTCAATCCAGATTTGTTGATGCACTGAAAAATTTGATCAAGTTTCTCCAATAGATCTTTCACTGAGCTTGCTCCGCAACCAATATCGTCCATGTACTGGTAGCAGATATCTTCTGCGATGCACGGGTCTAAATGTTGTCGAGCAAAGCTGCAGAAAGCCGTTGGGGCTCGACTTAGTCCTTGGGCTAGTCGACTAAAGGCGTAGGTCCTAGCTCCAAAATTAAATGCTAAGAGTTGAATGGACAATTCATCAGCCATTGGTATGCAGTGGTAGGCTTGTCTACAATCCAGTTTAGCGAATAAAGTTTTTCCTCCTAGATGATTACCAGCGTCTGCTAATGTTGAAATAGGAAAATTATGACTTTCGTAGTCGTGTCAAATTAAGTGGTTTATCTTTCTGAGATCGATCAACATGCGAAGTTTGCCGGAAGCTTTGCGTTGGCAGAATAGTGGACTGCTGTATTTCGAGTATGTTAGGGGTTTTACAATTCCAAAGTATGTCATCAAGGCTAACTCTACTAGAATATCATCTCGGAAGTGTATTGGTGCTGGGGAGCAAGCTGAGTAGACGGGGCGATCATGTTCAGGTTTCAGTCTAACACTAAAATTCGAAGCCAAGTCAACATCAGATCTATGTTTCCCGAAAATGTGATGGTAGTTGACAAGAAGCTTTTCTACTGACTTTCTTGCAGGTTCAGATAGAACTGAGTCTTTCCAAGAAAACTGAGAAAGAAATTCAGTGAATTATTTCGTCTTCAAAGTTTTTCCGGACCTCTTTCGGAGAACCGGTCCCAACAAAGGTCGAAAGGGCGTTAAATGGAGATAGGCGCTATAAAATATGTTTTCATTTGTAAAAGTTAAAATAAAACTAATCTCTTGAATAAAGAATAAGTGAATAAATATGGAGGTTTGGTATAGGTAATGAGTAAAATCTCAATCTTCTGAAAATTAATCTCAATTCTGGCTCCAGGAAGCTCTAGCAGACTCTTTTTGGGAACCATTGATAGTAATTTTTGTTTTAATTAGCTAAAAATCATAAAAGCGGATCACTTAGAATATGAAGGATATGAACGATTTGTTTGGCCAAATCTAAACCTTTTGCCAATGTTGATATTTTTGAGATCCAGTGAGAAAAATGGGCTCCAACAAATCAAAGTGCGCATATCAGGGGACGTTTTACGCATAAATTTTGTTTCCAGACAGAAAAATTATAAAAAGCAGATCACTTTGAATGCTAGAAAATTAACAAAATTTCTAAATCAAATAAAGTAACTTCAAACTTATTCGTTTCAATTGTAAGGAATCGCAATTCTGGCTCCAAGGAAGTGTAGTGGCCACATTTTGGCAACCTACCATAACAAGTTTTCCTTAATTGTATAATTTATTGCAAAAGCGGATCACTTAGGATAATAAAGAGAGGTAAAAAAAAACAAACTTGTTTTCAAAACTGATAACTGCGGTAGAGTTGTTGTGGTGGGGCAGGGTTCAACGTCAAGTTGTAAGGTGCAGCTCCTCTGCCGTTTCCGCTAGTTGCTGCAGGAGTCCTGTAGGAGAAAGGCGGTATTGCCCTATTATTGCTGTCTGATGGTTGATTTGGTGCATGGATTGTGACTGGTAGTTGATTTGTATTCTGGGCTATGTCATGAGCAGGAGTAATCAGGAGAGGTAGTGCGGTTTCCACGTTTTTGGCAGGAATCATTGGTTGATGAACAACGTGTGCAGGTTGTGTATGAGGCTGTTGGTTATTTTGTTGTTGGACCGTATCTCTGGGGTTGAAAATGGTAACATACTCAACGTCATTCCACGTACAGTTCTTGTCAACTGTCTGCTGTGGTGGCTTCAGCAATTGCAAAAAACCCGATAATCCTTTTCACTTGTTTAGTGGTCTTGGGCATTTCTAGATCGTTCAGAAATTTTGTCACCTTATTTGTATCTGGGGATAGACCGTTTGCCGTAATTAGATTGCCCAAGAATTGAAGAGATTTAACACCGAACTCACATTTAGCGGGGGAGAGTTTCAATCCAGATTTGTTGATGCACTGAAAAATTTGATCAAGTTTCTCCAATAGGTCTTTCACTGAGCTTGCTCCGCAACCAATATCGTCCATGTAGCAGATATCTTCTGCGATGCATGGGTCTAAATGTTGTCGAACAAAGCTGCAGAAAGCCGTTGGGGCTCGACTTAGACCTTGGGCTAGTCCACTAAAGGCGTAGGTCCTAGCTCCAAAATTAAATGCTAACAGTTGAATGGACAGTTCATCAGCCATTGGTATGCAGTGGTAGGCTTGTCTACAATCCAGTTTAGTGAATAATGTTTTTCCTGCTAGATGATTTCCAGCGTCTGCTAATGTTGAAATAGGAAAATTATGACTTTCGTAGTCGTGTCAAATTAAGTGGTTTATCTTTCTGAGATCGATCAACATGCGAAGTTTGCCGGAAGCTTTGCGTTGGCAGAATAGTGGACTGCTGTATTTCGAGTATGTTAGGGGTTTTACAATTCCAAAGTATGTCATCAAGGCTAACTCTACTAGAATATCATCTCGGAAGTGTATTGGTGCTGGGTGGCAAGCTGAGTAGACGGGGTGATCATGTTCAGGTTTCAGTTTAACACTAAAATTCGAGGCCAAGCCAACATCAGATCTATGTTTACCGAAAATGTGATGGTAGTTGACAGGAAGCTTTTCTACTGACTTCCTTGCAGGTTCAGATAGAACTGAGAAGTTTGAGAAAACTGAGAAAGATATTCATTGCGTTTGCTTCATTTTCCAATGGTTTCTTTGCTGCTTGCCTTTTACACTCGAGGATTTCATCATATAATCTTTTTCGATTCCAGTTAAAATTTCTGGGTTTTCGCATGATTCTGGCGTTTTTAACCAAAACGAATCTGCATACTTTTTCCCTTCAATTGGAGCAAGTTTGTTTTCATCCGAAAGACTTGGATTGGTTTGAATGAGGGCTGCTATTTGTGGATCAATAGGAGTAACGAAATTTGCTTGTTTTGGTGTAAGAACTGTGAAGACTGCTACTTTTGTACCTGCTGGTATGGTCGCTTCGTGAGAATTAGTGTTCTGGAACGAAATCTGAACCTGATTTTTGTCATCAACGCTGTTCAATGACGATGTAACGAACGCTCCGGAATTTTGTTCGAAGAACTCGAAGGGCTCTATAATACCAATAATGTTTGCTAATTCGAATGTTTTAGACGCACAAAGACAAATAACGAGGTCCTGTTTACAAGGGCCTAATGTTGTTTTCGATTTTGTGTAAATGTTGAAAGTTTGTTGTTCGAGTCGAACGGATTTCTTTCCATCCGTTTGTTGTATTTCGTTAATTGTAAAAGTCAGATCGGGCGTTAGAAGTAACTTTCGTTTCATGTCAACCAAAAGATTGTTCTCTGACAAAAATGGGGCTCCTAATATGGGTGTATTCAATCGTTGGATTACTAGAAATTGGGATTTGAATTCTGCTAGGCCGACTCTGAATGGTATTTCTGTGCTGAAAAGACATCGTTCCTTTTGGCCAGTTGCTATGTAAATTTCGGTTGTTGGCGTTGAGTTTTTGGATACAACACTCTCTGCAATTTGGTTACAAATTATCATCGGCAAGGCATTAGTGAAAGAACCAGTGTCGACGAGAGCGTCAAACTTTAGGTTTCCAATTACAATTTGAATATAAAACAGTGGGTTTTGCTCCTTTGATTTATACATGGTTGGGTTTAACAAGTTTTTTTTTCAATTTTGTGTAGAATTAGAATAATGATTGACCGCACTAGAAAAATGTTGTTGCTGTTCGAAAGGTATTTGTATATTTCTCTGCGGTGGGTTTCTGTACCAGCAAAATTTTTGATAATGACCCCTTTTGCCACAGTTTCGACAGATTACTCGTCCGTTTCCTCTGGATTTAAACTGACCGCCGCGGTGGAAGCCACCACGGGAATGGTAGTTCAGTTGTTGTTGGTTGTAACTGGCTCTACTCTCACTTTGAGTTGGGTTTGATTTGTCTTGTTGTCGCTGTACTTCGATGCTTTTCAGTTGGGAACTAATTTGGGCTATTTGAGAAACAATTGCTTGTTGGGCTTCCTGTAGAGATTGTTGCTGGGCTTGTAGAAAAATGAAATCTTCCGATCTAGTTGGCTGTGAATGGATTTCATTAAACGCTGTAGCAAAATCGTTCTGAGGGACTAGTTTCTCGATCATTATAATTCGCGCTACCCTGTTGCACAAATCATTAACTGTCATTGCTGGCTCTTCTATTACGTATAATTTTCGTCGGATTGTCGCTGGCATTCCACATAGGAACTGTTCTCTTACTCGTGAAAATCGTTGATTAACTGGAAAGACTCTGGCTGCTACTCTTTGAAGATGCGTCAAGTAATCCTCTGGTGTTGCGTACTGTGTATTGAATTTTTTTTTTCCGGAAAACTAAGACGACGGATTGCTTGTCGGTCTGGATTGATATATCGTTCTCGTAACTGTCTCAAAGACTTTTCAAAATCAGTTCCTACTGCATTTGGCAGCTGTTCGTAAAATTGTAGCGCTCCCTCTTGAAATCTGAGATGTAGAAAATGATGTCGGTGGCCGTTTGGAACTGCAGAAAGACCAATGGAACTTCTAATTTGTCGTTCAAAAACTGCAAGATCCTCGGAGGGTAGGCCGGTAAATTTAATAAAAGGTACTGGTAAAGACTGATTACCATGAATAGGGGCATGATGCATAGCAACTCCTGCTGCAGGTATAATCGGTCCCGGCGCTGGTGGTGCGGGTGGTTCTGGGTACTGCATTTGCAAAATATTTTCCGGATCCATTCGAAAATTTGTAATTTAAATCAAAATATATGAATAAACACTTGTTTGGCGATGGTTAAAAGGAATTACAATTTTGTCAGATATGTTTGTTGCACTATAATGAAAATGTTTATGCGGAAGAGAAAACTCATAGCTTTTGGTGAGTTTAAAATCCTGAAAATTATTTAAATATTTAGAGAACTTTCTGCTTTAATCTCTGTCGCCATGTCATATCTGTTGTTTCTAAAGGTAAATCTATTCCTTTTCTCTTTCTTTCTATGGGTGCGTTTTGGGTAAAAGCAGAGTGTTCAAGCATCTTTTAATTCAATCCCCTTTTTCAACTGTCTCCTATTCTCAACTATTTTTCACTGCTTTTATTGTTCACAATCGCTATTATTCACTGCACGGATTGGCTCTCCTCTGGTATAATACTTTCATATATGCAATATATGACACGGAAAGCTAACAGAGTTAATCGAAAACTGTGACCTTGAAAACAAAAAGGAAGCGCCTATCAGAGACGTATTCTTCACAAACAGGATCCATCCGGTTATTCGATAAGAATTCCTTTAGGAGATCATAGAACCCCAAAAAACCCTCAAGATGTCAATCAAAATGAACTTTGGGATGAAAATTGACACAATTTCCGACGAAAAATAGTACCCGAGCTTCGATAAGCGTAAATTCTATAAATTTAAAAAAATCCTGCTCACCGGATTGTTTATCAAAAAATTTTGCACCAAAAATGGCCTCCCTCACTCGCGTTAAACTCTTAGAACTGTGGATTCATGTGAACACCAGAACAGAAAAAAAAATGTGTCGCGCGCAAAACAGTGCAACATTTGTGGTCAAGAGAATCATTTTGCTAAGGTCTTTGCAAATCTGTACTAAAACCAACATCTAAAAACCAAATTTCAGAAAATCATTGCAAAGTCTTGATCATTGAATACTACACCTCAGAATTCCGTCAGTTTTGTTGGATCTGAGGCTCAAAATCTAAAACTCTATGATTTTGACAGAAATTTGGACGATAATATGGTGGCATTAATTATAGAAATCAACAGGACATTGAGCCCTTTAATATGCTACTGACATTTCAGAAACATTTCGTGTGTAGTCCAGAGGTACATACAGTGTGCTCATCGAATCACTCGCGACGAAAGACTTGAAGTGTTGCAACCGGTAGAGTTGTCGAAAAAGCTAGGTAGCCCCAACTATGAACCTTCTCAATCGAACGGATAAATTTCAATTTAAAAATACAAGCATCAGTATCGAGTAATGGTCGGAACTACGCAGAAGCCGATTTTATTCCAATCTTTAGCTCATAACTCTAATGGGATGCTCTGTGCACATTTAGCTGGCTCTAATTTTCATTAAAAGACCTCCAACCAAAAGAACAAAATGGAAGATAAATTCCAATCCATTTGCATGCAAAAAATAAATCGAAGTTACATAAATTAATCGAAGAAAAACATATAGGAATGTTATCGATTTGTTCAGATCAGTTTTAGAACCTGTCAAATTTTGCTACTATTGAAAGACATAGATCAAACACAGTAGCACTCGAATCGAAATTTTTCAACTAACCTTTTCAGGAAAACTATTACAAATGGCGAATATTGACACGCTATTCGATTCGATATCTAAACAAGTTACCAAATCACTACCTAATTTTCAACTATTGTCCTGAAGCTGAGTAGACGGGGCGATCATGTTCAGGTTTCAGTCTAACACTAAAATTCGAGGCCAAGTCAACATCAGATCTATGTTTCCCGAAAATGTGATGGTAGTTGACAAGAAGCTTTTCTACTGACTTTCTTGCAGGTTCAGATAGAACTGAGTCTTTCCAAGAAAACTGAGAAAGAAATTCAGTGAATTATTTCGTCTTCAAAGTTTTTCCGGACCTCTCTCGGAGAACCGGTCCCAACAAAGGTCGAAAGGGCGTTAAATGGAGATAGGCGCTATAAAATATGTTTTCATTTGTAAAAGTTAAAATAAAACTAATCTCTTGAATAAAGAATAAGTGAATAAATATGGAGGTTTGGTATAGGTAATGAGTAAAATCTCAATCTTCTGAAAATTAATCTCAATTCTGGCTCCAGGAAGCTCTAGCAGACTCTTTTTGGGAACCATTGATAGTAATTTTTGTTTTAATTAGCTAAAAATCATAAAAGCGGATCACTTAGAATATGAAGGATAAGAACGATTTGTTTGGCCAAATCTAAACCTTTTGCCAATGTTGATATTTTTGAGATCCAGTGAGAAAAATGGGCTCCAACAAATCAAAGAGCGCAAATCAGGGGACGTTTTACGCATAAATTTTGTTTCCAGACAGAAAAATTATAAAAAGCAGATCACTTTGAATGCTAGAAAATTAACAAAATTTCTAAATCAAATAAAGTAACTTCAAACTTATTCGTTTCAATTGTAAGGAATCGCAATTCTGGCTCCAAGGAAGTGTAGTGGCCACATTTTGGCAACCTACCATAACAAGTTTTCCTTAATTGTATAATTTATTGCAAAAGCGGATCACTTAGGATAATAAAGAGAGGTAAAAAAAAACAAACTTGTTTTCAAAACTGATAACTGCGGTAGAGTTGTTGTGGTGGGGCAGGGTTCAACGTCAAGTTGTAAGGTGCAGCTCCTCTGCCGTTTCCGCTAGTTGCTGCAGGAGTCCTGTAGGAGAAAGGCGGTATTGCCCTATTATTGCTGTCTGATGGTTGATTTGGTGCATGGATTGTGACTGGTAGTTGATTTGTATTCTGGGCTATGTCATGAGCAGGAGTAATCAGGAGAGGTAGTGCGGTTTCCACGTTTTTGGCAGGAATCATTGGTTGATGAACAACGTGTGCAGGTTGTGTATGAGGCTGTTGGTTATTTTGTTGTTGGACCGTATCTCTGGGGTTGAAAATGGTAACATACTCAACGTCATTCCACGTACAGTTCTTGTCAACTGTCTGCTGTGGTGGCTTCAGCAATTGCAAAAAACCCGATAATCCTTTTCACTTGTTTAGTGGTCTTGGGCATTTCTAGATCGTTCAGAAATTTTGTCACCTTATTTGTATCTGGGGTTAGACCGTTTGCCGTAATTAGATTGCCCAAGAATTGAAGAGATTTAACACCGAACTCACATTTAGCGGGGGAGAGTTTCAATCCAGATTTGTTGATGCACTGAAAAATTTGATCAAGTTTCTCCAATAGGTCTTTCACTGAGCTTGCTCCGCAACCAATATCGTCCATGTAGCAGATATCTTCTGCGATGCATGGGTCTAAATGTTGTCGAACAAAGCTGCAGAAAGCCGTTGGGGCTCGACTTAGACCTTGGGCTAGTCCACTAAAGGCGTAGGTCCTAGCTCCAAAATTAAATGCTAACAGTTGAATGGACAGTTCATCAGCCATTGGTATGCAGTGGTAGGCTTGTCTACAATCCAGTTTAGTGAATAATGTTTTTCCTGCTAGATGATTTCCAGCGTCTGCTAATGTTGAAATAGGAAAATTATGACTTTCGTAGTCGTGTCAAATTAAGTGGTTTATCTTTCTGAGATCGATCAACATGCGAAGTTTGCCGGAAGCTTTGCGTTGGCAGAATAGTGGACTGCTGTATTTCGAGTATGTTAGGGGTTTTACAATTCCAAAGTATGTCATCAAGGCTAACTCTACTAGAATATCATCTCGGAAGTGTATTGGTGCTGGGTGGCAAGCTGAGTAGACGGGGCGATCATGTTCAGGTTTCAGTCTAACACTAAAATTCGAGGCCAAGCCAACATCAGATCTATGTTTACCGAAAATGTGATGGTAGTTGACAGGAAGCTTTTCTACTGACTTCCTTGCAGGTTCAGATAGAACTGAGAAGTTTGAGAAAACTGAGAAAGAAATTCATTGCGTTTGCTTCATTTTCCAATGGTTTCTTTGCTGCTTGCCTTTTACACTCGAGGATTTCATCATATAATCTTTTTCGATTCCAGTTAAAATTTCTGGGTTTTCGCATGATTCTGGCGTTTTTAACCAAAACGAATCTGCATACTTTTTCCCTTCAATTGGAGCAAGTTTGTTTTCATCCGAAAGACTTGGATTGGTTTGAATGAGGGCTGCTATTTGTGGATCAATAGGAGTAACGAAATTTGCTTGTTTTGGTGTAAGAACTGTGAAGACTGCTACTTTTGTACCTGCTGGTATGGTCGCTTCGTGAGAATTAGTGTTCTGGAACGAAATCTGAACCTGATTTTTGTCATCAACGCTGTTCAATGACGATGTAACGAACGCTCCGGAATTTTGTTCGAAGAACTCGAAGGGCTCTATAATACCAATAATGTTTGCTAATTCGAATGTTTTAGACGCACAAAGACAAATAACGAGGTCCTGTTTACAAGGGCCTAATGTTGTTTTCGATTTTGTGTAAATGTTGAAAGTTTGTTGTTCGAGTCGAACGGATTTCTTTCCATCCGTTTGTTGTATTTCGTTAATTGTAAAAGTCAGATCGGGCGTTAGAAGTAACTTTCGTTTCATGTCAACCAAAAGATTGTTCTCTGACAAAAATGGGGCTCCTAATATGGGTGTATTCAATCGTTGGATTACTAGAAATTGGGATTTGAATTCTGCTAGGCCGACTCTGAATGGTATTTCTGTGCTGAAAAGACATCGTTCCTTTTGGCCAGTTGCTATGTAAATTTCGGTTGTTGGCGTTGAGTTTTTGGATACAACACTCTCTGCAATTTGGTTACAAATTATCATCGGCAAGGCATTAGTGAAAGAACCAGTGTCGACGAGAGCGTCAAACTTTAGGTTTCCAATTACAATTTGAATATAAAACAGTGGGTTTTGCTCCTTTGATTTATACATGGTTGGGTTTAACAAGTTTTTTTTTCAATTTTGTGTAGAATTAGAATAATGATTGACCGCACTAGAAAAATGTTGTTGCTGTTCGAAAGGTATTTGTATATTTCTCTGCGGTGGGTTTCTGTACCAGCAAAATTTTTGATAATGACCCCTTTTGCCACAGTTTCGACAGATTACTCGTCCGTTTCCTCTGGATTTAAACTGACCGCCGCGGTGGAAGCCACCACGGGAATGGTAGTTCAGTTGTTGTTGGTTGTAACTGGCTCTACTCTCACTTTGAGTTGGGTTTGATTTGTCTTGTTGTCGCTGTACTTCGATGCTTTTCAGTTGGGAACTAATTTGGGCTATTTGAGAAACAATTGCTTGTTGGGCTTCCTGTAGAGATTGTTGCTGGGCTTGTAGAAAAATGAAATCTTCCGATCTAGTTGGCTGTGAATGGATTTCATTAAAGGCTGTAGCAAAATCGTTCTGAGGGACTAGTTTCTCGATCATTATAATTCGCGCTACCCTGTTGCACAAATCATTAACTGTCATTGCTGGCTCTTCTATTACGTATAATTTTCGTCGGATTGTCGCTGGCATTCCACATAGGAACTGTTCTCTTACTCGTGAAAATCGTTGATTAACTGGAAAGACTCTGGCTGCTACTCTTTGAAGATGCGTCAAGTAATCCTCTGGTGTTGCGTACTGTGTATTGAATTTTTTTTTTCCGGAAAACTAAGACGACGGATTGCTTGTTGGTCTGGATTGATATATCGTTCTCGTAACTGTCTCAAAGACTTTTCGAAATCAGTTCTTACTGCATTTGGCAGCTGTTCGTAAAATTCTAGCGCTCCCTCTTGAAATCTGAGATGTAGAAAATGATGTCGGTGGCCGTTTGGAACTGCAGAAAGACCAATGGAACTTCTAATTTGTCGTTCAAAAACTGCAAAATCCTCGGAGGGTAGGCCGGTAAATTTAATAAAAGGTACTGGTAAAGACTGATTACCATGAATAGGGGCATGATGCATAGCAACTCCTGCTGCAGGTATAATCGGTCCCGGCGCTGGTGGTGCGGGTGGTTCTGGGTACTGCATTTGCAAAATATTTTCCGGATCCATTCGAAAATTTGTAATTTAAATCAAAATATATGAATAAACACTTGTTTGGCGATGGTTAAAAGGAATTACAATTTTGTCAGATATGTTTGTTGCACTATAATGAAAATGTTTATGCGGAAGAGAAAACTCATAGCTTTTGGTGAGTTTAAAATCCTGAAAATTATTTAAATATTTAGAGAACTTTCTGCTTTAATCTCTGTCGCCATGTCATATCTGTTGTTTCTAAAGGTAAATCTATTCCTTTTCTCTTTCTTTCTATGGGTGCGTTTTGGGTAAAAGCAGAGTGTTCAAGCATCTTTTAATTCAATCCCCTTTTTCAACTGTCTCCTATTCTCAACTATTTTTCACTGCTTTTATTGTTCACAATCGCTATTATTCACTGCACGGATTGGCTCTCCTCTGGTATAATACTTTCATATATGCAATATATGACACGGAAAGCTAACAGAGTTAATCGAAAACTGTGACCTTGAAAACAAAAAGGAAGCGCCTATCAGAGACGTATTCTTCACAAACAGGATCCATCCGGTTATTCGATAAGAATTCCTTTAGGAGATCATAGAACCCCAAAAAACCCTCAAGATGTCAATCAAAATGAACTTTGGGATGAAAATTGACACAATTTCCGACGAAAAATAGTACCCGAGCTTCGATAAGCGTAAATTCTATCAATTTAAAAAAATCCTGCTCACCGGATTGTTTATCAAAAAATTTTGCACCAAAAATGGCCTCCCTCACTCGCGTTAAACTCTTAGAACTGTGGATTCATGTGAACACCAGAACAGAAAAAGAAATGTGTCGCGCGCAAAACAGTGCAACATTTGTGGTCAAGAGAATCATTTTGCTAAGGTCTTTGCAAATCTGTACTAAAACCAACATCTAAAAACCAAATTTCAGAAAATCATTGCAAAGTCTTGATCATTGAATACTACACCTCAGAATTCCGTCAGTTTTGTTGGATCTGAGGCTCAAAATCTAAAACTCTATGATTTTGACAGAATTTTGGACGATAATATGGTGGCATTAATTATAGAAATCAACAGGACATTGAGCCCTTTAATATGCTAATGACATTTCAGAAACATTTCGTGTGTAGTCCAGAGGTACATACAGTGTGCTCATCGAATCACTCGCGACGGAATACTTAAAGTGTTGCAACCGGTAGAGTTGTCGAAAAAGCTAGGTAGCCCCAACTATGAACCTTCTCAATCGAACGGATAAATTTCAATTTAAAAATACAAGCATCAGTATCGAGTAATGGTCGGAACTACGCAGAAGCCGATTTTATTCCAATCTTTAGCTCATAACTCTAATGGGATGCTCTGTGCACATTTAGCTGGCTCTAATTTTCATTAAAAGACCTCCAACCAAAAGAACAAAATGGAAGATAAATTCCAATCCATTTGCATGCAAAAAATAAATCGAAGTTACATAAATTAATCGAAGAAAAACATATAGGAATGTTATCGATTTGTTCAGATCAGTTTTAGAACCTGTCAAATTTTGCTACTATTGAAAGACATAGATCAAACACAGTAGCACTCGAATCGAAATTTTTCAACTAACCTTTTCAGGAAAACTATTACAAATGGCGAATATTGACACGCTATTCGATTCGATATCTAAACAAGTTACCAAATCACTACCTAATTTTCAACTATTGTCCTGAAGCTGAGTAGACGGGGCGATCATGTTCAGGTTTCAGTCTAACACTAAAATTCGAGGCCAAGTCAACATCAGATCTATGTTTCCCGAAAATGTGATGGTAGTTGACATGAAGCTTTTCTACTGACTTTCTTGCAAGTTCAGATAGAACTGAGTCTTTCCAAGAAAACTGAGAAAGAAATTCAGTGAATTATTTCGTCTTCAAAGTTTTTCCGGACCTCTTTCGGAGAACCGGTCCCAACAAAGGTCGAAAGGGCGTTAAATGGAGATAGGCGCTATAAAATATGTTTTCATTTGTAAAAGTTAAAATAAAACTAATCTCTTGAATAAAGAATAAGTGAATAAATATGGAGGTTTGGTATAGGTAATGAGTAAAATCTCAATATTCTGAAAATTAATCTCAATTCTGGCTCCAGGAAGCTCTAGCAGACTCTTTTTGGGAACCATTGATAGTAATTTTTGTTTTAATTAGCTAAAAATCATAAAAGCGGATCACTTAGAATATGAAGGATATGAACGATTTGTTTGGCCAAATCTAAACCTTTTGCCAATGTTGATATTTTTGAGATCCAGTGAGAAAAATGGGCTCCAACAAATCAAAGAGCGCATATCAGGGGACGTTTTACGCATAAATTTTGTTTCCAGACAGAAAAATTATAAAAAGCAGATCACTTTGAATGCTAGAAAATTAACAAAATTTCTAAATCAAATAAAGTAACTTCAAACTTATTCGTTTCAATTGTAAGGAATCGCAATTCTGGCTCCAAGGAAGTGTAGTGGCCACATTTTGGCAACCTACCATAACAAGTTTTCCTTAATTGTATAATTTATTGCAAAAGCGGATCACTTAGGATAATAAAGAGAGGTAAAAAAAACAAACTTGTTTTCAAAACTGATAACTGCGGTAGAGTTGTTATGGTGGGGCAGGGTTCAACGTCAAGTTGTAAGGTGCAGCTCCTCTGCCGTTTCCGCTAGTTGCTGCAGGAGTCCTGTAGGAGAAAGGCGGTATTGCCCTATTATTGCTGTCTGATGGTTGATTTGGTGCATGGATTGTGACTGGTAGTTGATTTGTATTCTGGGCTATGTCATGAGCAGGAGTAATCAGGAGAGGTAGTGCGGTTTCCACGTTTTTGGCAGGAATCATTGGTTGATGAACAACGTGTGCAGGTTGTGTATGAGGCTGTTGGTTATTTTGTTGTTGGACCGTATCTCTGGGGTTGAAAATGGTAACATACTCAACGTCATTCCACGTACAGTTCTTGTCAACTGTCTGCTGTGGTGGCTTCAGCAATTGCAAAAAACCCGATAATCCTTTTCACTTGTTTAGTGGTCTTGGGCATTTCTAGATCGTTCAGAAATTTTGTCACCTTATTTGTATCTGGGGATAGACCGTTTGCCGTAATTAGATTGCCCAAGAATTGAAGAGATTTAACACCGAACTCAGATTTAGCGGGGGAGAGTTTCAATCCAGATTTGTTGATGCACTGAAAAATTTGATCAAGTTTCTCCAATAGGTCTTTCACTGAGCTTGCTCCGCAACCAATATCGTCCATGTAGCAGATATCTTCTGCGATGCATGGGTCTAAATGTTGTCGAACAAAGCTGCAGAAAGCCGTTGGGGCTCGACTTAGACCTTGGGCTAGTCCACTAAAGGCGTAGGTCCTAGCTCCAAAATTAAATGCTAACAGTTGAATGGACAGTTCATCAGCCATTGGTATGCAGTGGTAGGCTTGTCTACAATCCAGTTTAGTGAATAATGTTTTTCATGCTAGATGATTTCCAGCGTCTGCTAATGTTGAAATAGGAAAATTATGACTTTCGTAGTCGTGTCAAATTAAGTGGTTTATCTTTCTGAGATCGATCAACATGCGAAGTTTGCCGGAAGCTTTGCGTTGGCAGAATAGTGGACTGCTGTATTTCGAGTATGTTAGGGGTTTTACAATTCCAAAGTATGTCATCAAGGCTAACTCTACTAGAATATCATCTCGGAAGTGTATTGGTGCTGGGTGGCAAGCTGAGTAGACGGGGCGATCATGTTCAGGTTTCAGTCTAACACTAAAATTCGAGGCCAAGCCAACATCAGATCTATGTTTACCGAAAATGTGATGGTAGTTGACAGGAAGCTTTTCTACTGACTTCCTTGCAGGTTCAGATAGAACTGAGAAGTTTGAGAAAACTGAGAAAGAAATTCATTGCGTTTGCTTCATTTTCCAATGGTTTCTTTGCTGCTTGCCTTTTACACTCGAGGATTTCATCATATAATCTTTTTCGATTCCAGTTAAAATTTCTGGGTTTTCGCATGATTCTGGCGTTTTTAACCAAAACGAATCTGCATACTTTTTCCCTTCAATTGGAGCAAGTTTGTTTTCATCCGAAAGACTTGGATTGGTTTGAATGAGGGCTGCTATTTGTGGATCAATAGGAGTAACGAAATTTGCTTGTTTTGGTGTAAGAACTGTGAAGACTGCTACTTTTGTACCTGCTGGTATGGTCGCTTCGTGAGAATTAGTGTTCTGGAACGAAATCTGAACCTGATTTTTGTCATCAACGCTGTTCAATGACGATGTAACGAACGCTCCGGAATTTTGTTCGAAGAACTCGAAGGGCTCTATAATACCAATAATGTTTGCTAATTCGAATGTTTTAGACGCACAAAGACAAATAACGAGGTCCTGTTTACAAGGGCCTAATGTTGTTTTCGATTTTGTGTAAATGTTGAAAGTTTGTTGTTCGAGTCGAACGGATTTCTTTCCATCCGTTTGTTGTATTTCGTTAATTGTAAAAGTCAGATCGGGCGTTAGAAGTAACTTTCGTTTCATGTCAACCAAAAGATTGTTCTCTGACAAAAATGGGGCTCCTAATATGGGTGTATTCAATCGTTGGATTACTAGAAATTGGGATTTGAATTCTGCTAGGCCGACTCTGAATGGTATTTCTGTGCTGAAAAGACATCGTTCCTTTTGGCCAGTTGCTATGTAAATTTCGGTTGTTGGCGTTGAGTTTTTGGATACAACACTCTCTGCAATTTGGTTACAAATTATCATCGGCAAGGCATTAGTGAAAGAACCAGTGTCGACGAGAGCGTCAAACTTTAGGTTTCCAATTACAATTTGAATATAAAACAGTGGGTTTTGCTCCTTTGATTTATACATGGTTGGGTTTAACAAGTTTTTTTTTTTCAATTTTGTGTAGAATTAGAATAATGATTGACCGCACTAGAAAAATGTTGTTGCTGTTCGAAAGGTATTTGTATATTTCTCTGCGGTGGGTTTCTGTACCAGCAAAATTTTTGATAATGACCCCTTTTGCCACAGTTTCGACAGATTACTCGTCTGTTTCCTCTGGAATTAAACTGACCGCCGCGGTGGAAGCCACCACGGGAATGGTAGTTCAGTTGTTGTTGGTTGTAACTGGCTCTACTCTCACTTTGAGTTGGGTTTGATTTGTCTTGTTGTCGCTGTACTTCGATGCTTTTCAGTTGGGAACTAATTTGGGCTATTTGAGAAACAATTGCTTGTTGGGCTTCCTGTAGAGATTGTTGCTGGGCTTGTAGAAAAATGAAATCTTCCGATCTAGTTGGCTGTGAATGGATTTCATTAAACGCTGTAGCAAAATCGTTCTGAGGGACTAGTTTCTCGATCATTATAATTCGCGCTACCCTGTTGCACAAATCATTAACTGTCATTGCTGGCTCTTCTATTACGTATAATTTTCGTCGGATTGTCGCTGGCATTCCACATAGGAACTGTTCTCTTACTCGTGAAAATCGTTGATTAACTGGAAAGACTCTGGCTGCTACTCTTTGAAGATGCGTCAAGTAATCCTCTGGTGTTGCGTACTGTGTATTGAATTTTTTTTTTCCGGAAAACTAAGACGACGGATTGCTTGTTGGTCTGGATTGATATATCGTTCTCGCAACTGTCTCAAAGACTTTTCGAAATCAGTTCTTACTGCATTTGGCAGCTGTTCGTAAAATTCTAGCGCTCCCTCTTGAAATCTGAGATGTAGAAAATGATGTCGGTGGCCGTTTGGAACTGCAGAAAGACCAATGGAACTTCTAATTTGTCGTTCAAAAACTGCAAAATCCTCGGAGGGTAGGCCGGTAAATTTAATAAAAGGTACTGGTAAAGACTGATTACCATGAATAGGGGCATGATGCATAGCAACTCCTGCTGCAGGTATAATCGGTCCCGGCGCTGGTGGTGCGGGTGGTTCTGGGTACTGCATTTGCAAAATATTTTCCGGATCCATTCGAAAATTTGTAATTTAAATCAAAATATATGAATAAACACTTGTTTGGCGATGGTTAAAAGGAATTACAATTTTGTCAGATATGTTTGTTGCACTATAATGAAAATGTTTATGCGGAAGAGAAAACTCATAGCTTTTGGTGAGTTTAAAATCCTGAAAATTATTTAAATATTTAGAGAACTTTCTGCTTTAATCTCTGTCGCCATGTCATATCTGTTGTTTCTAAAGGTAAATCTATTCCTTTTCTCTTTCTTTCTATGGGTGCGTTTTGGGTAAAAGCAGAGTGTTCAAGCATCTTTTAATTCAATCCCCTTTTTCAACTGTCTCCTATTCTCAACTATTTTTCACTGCTTTTATTGTTCACAATCGCTATTATTCACTGCACGGATTGGCTCTCCTCTGGTATAATACTTTCATATATGCAATATATGACACGGAAAGCTAACAGAGTTAATCGAAAACTGTGACCTTGAAAACAAAAAGGAAGCGCCTATCAGAGACGTATTCTTCACAAACAGGATCCATCCGGTTATTCGATAAGAATTCATTTAGGAGATCATAGAACCCCAAAATACCCTCAAGATGTCAATCAAAATGAACTTTGGGATGAAAATTGACACAATTTCCGACGAAAAATAGTACCCGAGCTTCGATAAGCGTAAATTCTATCAATTTAAAAAAATCCTGCTCACCGGATTGTTTATCAAAAAATTTTGCACCAAAAATGGCCTCCCTCACTCGCGTTAAACTCTTAGAACTGTGGATTCATGTGAACACCAGAACAGAAAAAGAAATGTGTCGCGCGCAAAACAGTGCAACATTTGTGGTCAAGAGAATCATTTTGCTAAGGTCTTTGCAAATCTGTACTAAAACCAACATCTAAAAACCAAATTTCAGAAAATCATTGCAAAGTCTTGATCATTGAATACTACACCTCAGAATTCCGTCAGTTTTGTTGGATCTGAGGCTCAAAATCTAAAACTCTATGATTTTGACAGAAATTTGGACGATAATATGGTGGCATTAATTATAGAAATCAACAGGACATTGAGCCCTTTAATATGCTACTGACATTTCAGAAACATTTCGTGTGTAGTCCAGAGGTACATACAGTGTGCTCATCGAATCACTCGCGACGGAATACTTAAAGTGTTGCAACCGGTAGAGTTGTCGAAAAAGCTAGGTAGCCCCAACTATGAACCTTCTCAATCGAACGGATAAATTTCAATTTAAAAATACAAGCATCAGTATCGAGTAATGGTCGGAACTACGCAGAAGCCGATTTTATTCCAATCTTTAGCTCATAACTCTAATGGGATGCTCTGTGCACATTTAGCTGGCTCTAATTTTCATTAAAAGACCTCCAACCAAAAGAACAAAATGGAAGATAAATTCCAATCCATTTGCATGCAAAAAATAAATCGAAGTTACATAAATTAATCGAAGAAAAACATATAGGAATGTTATCGATTTGTTCAGATCAGTTTTAGAACCTGTCAAATTTTGCTACTATTGAAAGACATAGATCAAACACAGTAGCACTCGAATCGAAATTTTTCAACTAACCTTTTCAGGAAAACTATTACAAATGGCGAATATTGACACGCTATTCGATTCGATATCTAAACAAGTTACCAAATCACTACCTAATTTTCAACTATTGTCCTGAAATACGATTACTGTCAATTACATTTACATACTGATCCAGTTAAACATTGCAATTTTAATATCATAATTGGCAAAATGACTGGTGCTGATCAATTTAAAATGGCATTTGCGGCCTCACATATAATCCCGCAGAGTTTCGAAAAGAAACGGGCTATAGTTTAATCGAAATATAAAAGACATTTTGTTTCATAGATAATATTTTAATTGAAATCAAAGGACTTGGAGTACAACATCTAAAGTACATGTTTGATTGACTCAAACGTTTAGATCTGGGGATTTTTTTAATGTAACCCGCCAAAAAATTATTTCTCAACAACAGAATTTATTTGGCTAGCATATCACTCCTCTCAATCTGGTATATTGCTCCCTCGAACGTAAAAAATTGAGCCTCAAAAAAAACTTGTTTCAATCCCCATAAACTTTGCTCCATTCTAGGTTCAATTATCATATCAAACAGTTTATATCAAATTAATGAAATTCTTTTATCCATTTTGTTTTCTGTTAGGGAAATCTGAAAATATAACTGGACTGAAACTATGATGAACACTTGGAATTATGAACCCGATAGCGAACGCTAACGAAAATTTTCATTAATTTCCGAACCTTCGAGCACGAGTTAAATGTGAAGCGTCACGTTCTGCAACAAGCGCCTGATTAGAACCGCTTACTAAAGATGACTGGAAACCAGTGGCTGTTGCTTCTAGAATTCTGAACGTTTTCGAAAATTGTTACCTTTTAAACCAATCAGAACAATTAGGAGTTGTATGGTCTATCGAATACCTTCAAACTTTAATTGTATGGTCAAGAATTCATTTTACTTGCAGAATATAGAGCTTTTTTCAAGACTGCAAAAACCGTTGGAACGAATCCTATAATGGTCTCACAGCACGCTGGGTTGATCGTCTTTATCTCTATCATTTTTTCATACAACATCTTCCAGGCGCAAAAATAGGTTTGGTGGATTGTAGCTCTCGTCACATTTTTCAATAAGCTAAAAATGCTTCAGTTTATAATGAAATAAATTAGTTGCAAAAATTTAGCTAAATTCACTATATTTAAATTCAGTCATATCTGCCTCTCACTTGCGCTCACTATATTTAGCAGAAGCAGACGCCTCGTACAAAAACGATACATTTAAAATTAGTTAACAGCAAAAGCACTTTTGCCCTGCAAAACTGTATTTTGTCACTCGGAGCGCTAAAATTAGTCAGGAATTGCAATTAGAATTTGTGTAATTCTCAAAATACATCTTTTAAGTCGCAAATAAAGGTTAATACACTAAACACACCTCAAAAACTATCCCATAGAACAACTTCATATCAGACATTTGAAGCTAATGACCTTCAAAAGCAAAAAAACTCATTCTACTAAACTTGAAACAATTATTTCAAATCAAACAAAACAGTGAACGCAGTACTGTCT
Source organism: Convolutriloba macropyga (assembly GCF_964194025.1). NCBI lineage: Eukaryota > Metazoa > Xenacoelomorpha > Acoela > Convolutidae > Convolutriloba > Convolutriloba macropyga. The sequence goes on from NC_134479.1 coordinate 26,436,022, forward strand.
GCCGAAAATCACTTTGGAAATCATTTAATTTCTGCTAACATAAACAAAACTCTTAGATGAAAAAATAAATTGCAACCTTTTTCGTGCGCTGTAAAAACGCTCAAGAGATTGAGTGACTTTCCAACAAAATCCACATTCTCCACAAGCACCAACAGTGCCTACATCTTCATCAGCTTGCCTTTTTCGTCTAATCAGAGTTCAACCTTTACAAATATTCTTTAGAACCCGACATTTGACAGCATCATAAATAAAGAAACTAAAAAATCACAATTGGCCGCTTAACAAACAATGACGCGGTATAAAAATTATGCGTTGGGTTGTATCCTGAATAATAAAGAAGGCACACTTAGGAAAACAACCACTATTATTCACTCATTTTGGAAAGAGAGACCTTAATGTAAAGTGGGGCAGCTCTTAAGTAAAAGAGAGGGTAGCGATACCAAAAATTCTGCAAAGAGATATGCAAATTAGCCACTGGAGATCATTGGGGATGAGTTGTATGGCCGCGCACCTCTGGTGACTACACATGAACAGAGAGCTAGCCGTTCAACTGGTCAAGTGCAAAGTTTGCAATGCGATAGATAAGATTCCCAAACCAAATACTCCTGCTAAGCAGTTTTGACCGCAACAATCATAAGGTGAACCAAATCAAGGAGTTCATTATTCCTAGCTGAAATGTTTTCCCATCTGCAAAAGATCGATTATCATAACATCCTCTAGCTGAAATGTTTGAATAAGGTAAAAGCGCAAATGTAAGCAATCTCCTGAACATGTAATCTTTAATTTGCGGAGTTACTTGATCAATTAGGTTTGACCAAGCAAGATGCCAAATCGGCAATCACGTGAAATCGTTTTGGATACATCGAAATACTGTGAATCCCACAATAGGTTTTGTAGAACGTCTCATTCGAGCAAAAAAAGGTGTGTTGCATGTTTTGAAGTCGAAACTCAAAATCAATCTTGATCAAAGCTGCTTTACCAAATCTCTTGTAAACGGGCTAAAAAAATGCTATCAAAGACTAAAAAATCGCCCTCCCAAGCACACTTCAGCAGAAAACCAAAAATCCCGCAAAAATATGTATTAAGTCAAAATCCTGTAATTTGTTTTGAAAAGATAACTAATCACTATTTAGATGAGAAAACCGTGATTACCGAACTGATTTTGCATGAAGAAGGCTGGAAATCGGTGTGCAGAAGCAACATAGAGGTAGAATAGGGAATGAACGATTCTACATGGGCTTCAGGTAGAATCTCAGACACCCATGAATGCGAAAGTCAGGCAACTAATAGCGAAGCACGTTTCTTTAGGACAACTAATACATTTCGACAGATACAAATAATAGAATCCCTTAAACAAACAGTCACAATCCGCAATAAGGATTTGGCCAAAATCGAAACTCGCCAAGAAAGACAAAGAATGGTTTAAAGAGTACGCCGATCGACGTGACCCCAGGAAGACAGAGAAAACTACCAAAAACTTAATTTCCTCTCAGATAAAAGAGTTCTCAAGTAAACAATGTTGACAAGGTCATAGGTAGGAAGCGAAACACGAGCAGCGGATTTTCTTCAACAGAATCAATATATCGCGACTATACGAATAAAGCCACCGAAAAACCAGATTTATCTTCAAAATCCATCATCCCAGTAAGAAACAACACCCGACTCGTTTTATATCATTTCAAGCGTCGAAAGCCCCGCCATCCACATTCGAGCAGATAATTTCCCCGAATAAAGACTAATATAATCACAAGCGTTGTAAAAGAAGAAGCCCCGATTTTTAGTGCTATTATGAAAACTCGTCTGACTCACCGAAGACAGACAAACGATCAGAGAGACGAAAACATTATGGTGATGCAGAGAGCTTCCTGCTGTAACCCAATCCAGCTTTATCTGTTTTAGATATGGTCCCAGACACAGTCAAACCAACCCCTCCAGATTCGTTTTTTCTCCAAAAGTTGTTGAAGTCTCGACCATACGCTGGCGGGTGAGATACTTGAGCAACTCACACCCTTCAACGCCCAATGATTCGCTCTCTTTCGGTCAGCAAAGAAAACGTTTAAGCCGATCACTATTAAACTGATCCACAAAACCACTCTAAAACTAATATTTATCAATAGCTATCCGTAACCAGTAAAAATCTTTTTGATATTATTTCGTTTGGTATCTAGATACTTTGACGGCCACTTCAGGGTAAGTCTTTAAATCAATTTTTGGAGTGCTTATGTCAATGGAATTTACTGTAGATTCAAGGAAGTCCATTTCCAACAAGTTCGGCTCGCAAATCTTTGGCTGAAGCCCATGCGGTAACTTCCGTTAACTTCCTCCTAATGTCGAAAGAAGTTTTAAAAGTATTTGACTTAGTAGTTTTAGTTTCTCACCATCAACCGCTAAAGTATGATTTTTTGAAGCTTTCATCTCAATGTGCGGTGCTTTGCATAATTCAATGTACGTGTGGTAATTAGTTATAGAGCTTGATGCTCCTGTGTCCAATAAAAAATGTATTTCTAAACGGTTATTTTTATTTTTGTCACCGACGGATTAATACAAATTATTATAAATATGTGAATAACTTGCTCTGTTATCAGTAGGGTTTATGAACGGAGACTTGTTTAGTTTAAATACTCGTCGTTGTGATTCTCATTGTTGTAATAGCCTCTGGTAGTTCCACAGGTAAAGTGGAATCGCGGGCTTTGCCCTGCACTGCTATCTCTTGAATGAGTAGCATTGTTTTGTCTAGTAGGTGTCTTATCACGGTCATGGTCTCTACTCCTATCACGATATTGATTATCTGACCTTGCAGGAGCGTTGCTATGTCTATCCCTACTATTTTGCTTGTTGCTATCTCTATGAGAGTTGTTTCGATAGTTATTTGTCGTTCCTGTGATCGGCCATCGTAAGATGATGATCGGTAATTGTTTGAGGAGTTTGATGGGTACGGTGATCGATGTCGGTAGTCTGACCTAGAGTTGTTTTGATAATTGGATTGATTTTGGTGGAAACTTTTTCTTTGTCTGTCTCTAGAGTTTTGATTGTCAAAATCGTTTGGTCTGGAATTTCGTTGACCTGTTGATTGACTCTTACTGCGTTTATTTTTATCTGTGAACTTGCGTTTATATTTATTCGCGATGATGGGGAGTTCCGGTTTTTGTTTTTACAATCTTTGTACTTAAAGCAGAATGCTGTGGTCTGACCTGAGCGTTTGCAAAACTCGCAGAATCTAGTCTGGTTTTGTTTAAATCTGGGATTGTTATTATTGTAAGTAGCGTTTGGTTTATGATCTTTCATGAGATTGGCGTTTTCTGTGAGTTGGTTATTTAGCCCTTCTAGTTTTTGGTCAATGCTACTTGAGGCGGTACCCACTGCTATCAGAAAAACTTAAGTCTTCAGTTGTTACATGATCTTTTAGTTTTTGCCATGTTGTATGTTGAGTTTCTATAAACAATTGATGTGCCTTTTGTTTAAGTGCAGGTTTTGTTAGTCCTCTTACAAGGCACTCCACACACTTAGCAGTACGCTGGTCGTTGATAATTCCTGGATCTGGCCACCCTTTTTCAAATGCTTTTGTTACTCGGTGAGTATAGCTTTTTATCAATTCATCTGGCTGCCTTATAATACTCTCCAGTTCAATCCTTTTCCTGTATTAATCTTTTGCATCAGTGAAACGGGCAATGAACTGATTTCTAATTTCGTTTCATTGCTAAAGCTGGTGCTAAGGTTTTAAACCATTGGGCTGCTGGCCCACGTAAAATCGAACCGAATAGCGCTTTTTTGTCTAGCGTTGTATGCTGCTTGCAAGTCAGCATCCACTGGATCTCTTGTTCCTAGCGAGAATTGGATTTCTCTTCGTATTAAATTATAGAATTCCTGGGCATCTTCAGATGCATCAAAACCTGTAAATTTTTCTAACGCTATGTCAGAAGACGCAACAACGTTTGCTGCCATATTTTGTTTTACTATATAAGAGAAAATCTGTTATATGAGTGTGCTATTAGTTTGGTAATTAGTGTAGAAAGTAATTTTGTTAAAACAATTGAGTAATAAAACACTAATACTGAAGTAGAAAATTGAACTGTTTGTTATGTGTTATGAGTTGTATTTGTTTAGGACCGTTTAATGATTGTATTTTAAATTCAACGGTCTTGACATTATCAGTGCTAAAAATTTCAACCCAAGGGTAAATATCGGTTTGCTCAACGGTAAAAATTAATAACCAAAGATAAGTGTTTTCAGAGTATTTAATTTCAACAGATTATTGGTGAAATCTGTTTATTTATGAAAGCTTAATTTGTGTGACTAATTCTGTTTTTATAAAAAGTTTAACTATATTTGGTAAACTCGGATCGTCAGCAGAAGCGTTGATGTATTTGGGTTTGATGATTTTTAAAATTTGTAAATCAAACGGGGAAATTACATTATGGTGGCTCATCTACACACAAGATGATAACGTTTATGCTAAGTCTATCACACTGTTATAATTTCTTAGATCAAATTAAAGTCCATTAAAGTTTGGGTTAGTCCACTTTTAAGTTATATAGATTTCAGTCTGTGTTTCGTTAGAGAAATGATGATAAATCCATAAAATTTTTCTGTTCTGATCAGTTAAATAGTATGAAACTTTGCCTATTTTGTTATTTTCTTTAACACTTATATTTAAGTTCTAAACGTCTACTTTAATATATGACATATAATTAACATAGAACAATTGTTTTTGTTGTTTTATTATTTTTGTGATGTAATTACAGAGAAAACAGTATAAAAACGTTTAATACGGGATGTTTACTACATCAGTAGTAGTATTTTAGTAGCTATTATTGCGTAGAAATATGTTTATAAAATATTCCTAAAGTGCTTGAGTCTGTTAATGACCTTATTTTAGCTTGAAACTACACCTTTATTGGTAAATTTGTGTACAAATTGGGTTTAAAATGGCTAATTTACGCTTTTAAGTAAATTGTTGACTAAGTTTTCTGCAGGAATCTTGATGACACTGTTTTAAGTTTTTAATAAAGTTAGTAAATTCTGAAAACTAGAGTTTTCATTTGCCTACGTTATATAGAGATTAGCAGGGGAATTGTGTTCAAACACGTAGAAAATGGCTAAGAAGGTAATTTCGTCAGTAATAAACCGTGTTATTTTACGCCTTCTAGTGTTTTCTTTTGCTGTTGGATTAAGATGTTCTACAGTTTGGTCCATACACTGTTTAAGATCACTTTTGCATGTGAAATGTGCAAAATATACTTGCGAAATTGCCTAAAATATCGATATTCTCAACAGTTTATTCTATTTTCAGGCAAAAAATTTATGTTGGGGGATCAAATTGAGTCTAAAATGTGCTATTATTTGTTAATTGAATGCGAAATTGGGGTTTAAGTTGTCAAAACTTGGTTAATGTGTTAAAATAGTACAAGAATGACATTTATCTGGCTAAAATTTGGTCAATATTTGATAAAACAGGTCCCAATTGACGCTAATTCGATTAAAATTGAGACAAAGGGGACATTTATTTAATTAAAATTCAGTTAATACGCTTTAAAACTGGACAGAAGTGGTGTTTAATTGACTAAAATCTGATTATTTCCCGTTAAATTAGGATAACAATGACTTTAATTTGGTTAAAATTTGGTTACCATTTGAGAGATTAGGACAAAATGATGTTTATTTGGTTAAATCTTGATTAATATTACCCCACCCGGGTCGAGAAATGGATAAAACCGAGTAAATAATCAACTGAGGAAGGCTTATTTTTGACCAGAATTGGGATAATTAATGTGAAAATGCAAAAATATCCGCTTAAATTTGATGAAAATTGGGTATAATTTTCACTAAACACGCAAAAATTCACTGAAAGCTAGACATATGTTTCTCTAAATATGATTTGAGGGATGAATTTTTGTTAAAATTTGGCTATTTAGTGTAAAAATACTAAAAATCAACTGTGAATTTGTTGAAAACCGGTTAAACTTTAGGCTAACTAGGTGTTGGGGGACGAAGTATGAAAAATTTTTGGTTTTTTGGGGTGTGGATACTAAAATTTAACCATAAATTTGGTCAAAATTTTGTCAGAAATAGACTAAACAGGTTTTGGGGGGATGAATTCTGTATAAATTTCGGTAATTCAGGTTGAAATTACTAAAATTCTGGTTGAACCGAAATCTGGTTGAATTTTGGCTATTTAAAGTGTAAATACTAAAATTTAACCATAAATTCGATGAAAATCAGGTGAAAATTAGGCTAAATAGGTTTTGGGGGATGATTTCTGTTTAATTTTCGACTATAAAGTGTGAAAGTGCATCAATTATTAAGAAAATAAAAAAACTAAAAATCGGACATAGATTACCCCCACCCGGATCAGAACCATTTTAAAAGAGCAAAGAATCAGTTGTCTGTCACTATATAAGTGTAGATTCACTGTATTTCGGCTATAAATTTGATATAATTTACTCTATTCATTTGTCGAATAATGTGTTTTCACTGCTATGCTAGTGATTATTTTACTAGTTTAATCCGATCGAATAGGATTTTTTCCCCTGTGTGAAAATTGTCAGTTTGAAATTTTTGCGGGAATGAATAGTTAAATTAGTTAAATAGATTCTTTAAATAAACAAGCTTACACTGAGAAGTAATTAGTCGGGTTGAGTTGATAGTTGATGAAGTTGTTCTTGTGTAGGCACGTCTTTTAACTGCAGTTAACCTCTTCGTAGGTACTTCTTCTTTTTGAAATGTTGATAAGTTGAAAAATTTCTCTTTTAAATTTAGAAGTTTGTTTATGAAAAAAGGAAGCATCTGTTTGCTGCTGATTACCGGCTCTCTTGTGTCTCTCTAATTTTATTCCGTCCCACTTCGCTGAGAGAAACAATGAATTCCTCTCAACTCAGTTTGGGCCGATAGGGAGCGTATCACAAACTCACGTTCATAGTGAGCTGCTTCTTAATGCTCGTATTGGCCGAGAAGGCAAGAGAATTAACTCTTTTTTATATCACGGAAAAATTATTGAAACTTCAAAAAAAATCTTAAAACCGAGAGAATTGATTATTGATCACGTAGTCACCTGTTTTCTGCTTTTCCGCTCTTCCAAAACGGCAGCGATTAGGTTTTCTTGAGGGCTTTTTATGAGGATTTATTGTCTTTTCACCTGAAGCAATCTGCTTCATTTTTAATGAACATAGGGGAAAAGATCTGCATTGCAAATGTCAAAAGAAGAAGTAATTTAAACCAAAAGTAAGTGCGGTAATACAAACTGCCTACGCTCAACAACGTACATTTTCTATCTTGGATATAAGCGAGGAGAACCAGGCCTAAAATTGTGTTAATTTAAATAAGTCGAACTAAGTTGTTGAAATACTTGTGTACTGGTAGTCTTAACGAGCTTTAATTTGTTTAGCGCGCAGTAAAAGAATTGTTGATTAACGCCTAAATACGTTCGCCCTAAAGCGGGATTAATAATCCGTTCAATTGAAACGGCTTTCGTAATACTACACCAGCCATTTCCTCTTCGTCTTCAAACACGAAGAGGGAACTTCCTTTCGCAATCAGCACCTAACCGAACTCTCATCAAGAAGATGTTCCTCAAGCAATGCCAACCACAAATTCTACAGTATCCTCTGATTTCTCTCTCTCCACAACCTCACTTTCCGCAAACTACCTTTTCTTGGGCAGAACAGTCTGAATGATGTCTGGAAACCGTAACCTGAAACTTTCGAATATCGGGACTCAATGTCCAGGAAACTTATCTCAGGCCCTCCTAACCAAGAGCAGCATTCTTTCACAGAAAATTAACCATTTACCAACTTTCAAACTTTAAACTTGCCGTCAAGGCTGTTATCGACATCGATAATCTTCTTTCATTGGCGCTAAACATTTACCGCAAAATTGTCATAATCGTTGTAAACTAAAAGATATTGATTCATAACACAAGAATTTGAAACCAAAAAGGGCACGTGGCAACAATGGAATTAAGGTAAATTTGAGGACTAAGGTTTTTTGAGAAATATCAAAGAACAGACTACAAAGATTAGAAAGAAGGCAAGTCGACGCCCCCCCAACCGAGCACCAACCGACCCCCCAAGAGGCATCGACATTGTCATTAGGCGCTTCAGACGAACAGATTGAACCCGAACAACAGAGCAACCTCCTCTGTGGACAAGTTGGTCAACGCAGATGCTAAAGAGGGTGGAAAGGAAGCAACATTGAAAAAGAAATAAGTGGAATCTTGGAATTGGAGAAAAGTTGAAAATGTATCATGGAAGTGTCTCAAGCAGGTGTTCTGTGAAACGAAATGGCAATTCAGATAAGCTTTGAGAACTTCATATATATTTTTTATATCACTCCATTTATTGATTCTGGGGGCAAATAACAACCCCCCCCCCTCCCTGAAGAGGATTAGTCGCCAATTGCCAATAGGGTTTGCGTAACTATAACTCAAGATTTTTCCTTTTTTTGAAAACAAAACAGGTTATCAGCGAAGCGATTGTTAAAATTATTAGCAGTTCAAATTGTTATATTATAAAAGTCGGGTCCGGTGAAAATTTTACAAAAACTACACCAACCCAGCAGCCAGCCAGTACAGTCCGGCCAACCGGACATCTTTACAGCCTCAACCAGCCGACTTCATCGTTCCACCAGTGGAACCAGTCTACAGCAGCCGACTGTTGTTCCCCAAAGGTCACCCAGAGTGCCCCCAAGGTCACAAAAGTGCCCCCCAAGGTCACCCAAAGTGCCCCAAAGGTCACCCAGAAGGCCCCCGCAAGGTCATAAAAGGGCCCCCAACGTCACTTAAAATGCCCCCAAAGGTCACCCAGAGTGCCCCCAAGGTCACACAAGGGCCCCCAACATCACCCAAAGTGCGCCCAAAGGTCACCCAGAGTCTCCCAAGGTCACCCAAAGTGACCCCAAAGGTCACCCAGAGCGCCCCCCGAGTTCATAAGAGGCCCCCCAACATCACCCAAAGTGTCCCCAAAGCCACCCAGAGTCCCCCGAGGTCACACAAAGTGCCCCCAAAGGTCACCCAGAGCCCCCCAAGGACACCCATAACGCCTTCAAAGGTCACCCAGAGTGCCCCCGAGGTCACAAAAGGGCGTCCCAAGGTCACCTAAAGTGCCCCCAAAAGTCAACCAGAGTGCTCCCGAGGTCGTAAAAGGGCCCCAAAACATCAACCAAAGTGTCCCTAAAGGCCACCCAGAGTCCCCCAAGGTCAACCAAAGTGCCCCCAAAGGTCATCCAGAGTGCCCCCCGAGGTCACAAACCCCCCCCCCCCCCCAACGTCACCCAAAGTGCCCCAAAGGTCACGCAGAGTGCCCCCAAAGTCATAAAAGGACCCCCGAAGTCACCTAAAGTGCCCCCAAAGGTCACCCAGAGTGCCCCCCAAGGTCACACAAAGGCACCCAACGTCACACAAAGTGCGCCCAAAGGTCAACCAGAGTGCCCCCGAGGTCGTAAACCAAAGTGTCCCCAAAGGCCACCCAGAGTCCCCCAAGGTCACACAAATGGCCCCCAAAGGTCTCCCAGAGCCCCCCTCCCCCCAAGGTCACCCAAAGTGCCCACAAAGGTCACCCAGAGTGCGCCCGAGGTCACAAAAGGGCCTCCCAAGATCACCCAAAGTGCCCCCAAAGGTCGCCCAGAGTGCCCCCCAAGGTCACAAAAGTGCCCCCAAGGTCACACAAAGTACCCCCAAAAGGTCACCCAGAGTCTCCCAAGTTCACCCAAAGTGACCCCAAAGGTCACCCAGATTGCCCCCCGAGGTCGTAAAAAGGCCCCCCAACAACACCCAAAGTGTCCACAGAGGCCAACCAGAGTCCCCCAAGGTCACACAAAGTGCCCCCAAAGGTCACCCAGAGCACCCAAGGTCACCCAAAGTGCACCCAAAGGTCACCCAGAGTTGTCCCAAGGTCACAAAAGTGCCCCCAAGGTCACACAAAGTACTCCCAAAGGTCACACAGAGTGCCTCTGAGGTCACAAAAGAGCCCCCCAAGATAAGCCAAAGTGTCCACAAAGGCCACCCAGGGCCCTCCAAGGTCACCCAAAGTGCCCCCAAAGGTCACCCAGAGAGCCCCCGAGGTCACAAAAGGGCCCCCCAAGATCACCCAAAGTGCCCCCAAAGGTCACCTAGAGTGCCCCTTCAAGGTCACACAAGGGCCCCCAAGGTCACACAAAGTGCGCCCAAAGGTCACCCAGAGTCTGCCAAGCTCACACAAAGTGCCCCCAAAGGTCACTCATAGTGCCTCCGAGGTCACAAAAGGGCCCCCCAACGTCAACCAAAGTGCCCAAAAAGGTCACCCAGAGTCCCCCAAGGTCAAACAAAGTGCCCCCAAAGGTCACCCAGAGTCCCCCCAAGGTCAAACAAACTGCACCCAAAGGTCACCCAGAGTGCCCCCAAGGTCACAAAAGGGCCCCCAACATCACCCAAAGTGCCCCCAAAGGTCACCCAGAGTCCCCCCAAGGTCACCCAAAGTGCCCCCAAAGGTCACCCAGAGTCTCCCAAGGTCACCCAAAGTGCTCCCAAAGGTCACCCAGAGTACCCCCCCAAGGTAACAAAAGGACCCCCCAAGTTCACACAAGGTGCCCCCAAAGGTCACCCAATGTCCCCAAGGTCACACAAAGGTCACCCAGAGTTCCCCTCAAGGCCCCAAAAGGGCCACCCAAGTTCACTAAAGTGCCCTCAAAGGTCACCCAGAGTCCCACCCAAAGCTCATCAAAGTGCCCCAGAGTTCACTCAAGTTGATCTCACTCGGCCCTCGAAGAAACCCAAGGTGTTCTCCAAGCTCACCCAAAAATTCCCTACAAAGTTATCGGGGTGCCCACCAACGTCATCGAAATTGATATATATATATATATATATATATATATATATATATATCAACCTCCTAAGGCCACCAATTTGTCCCCTTAAGTCTACAATACATATCAGATTTTTATTTGTACGAACCTAACCCACAAAAAGACCAAAAAATATAAAGAGCAACAAAAATGAAAACGACACTAACAAGGAAATCAAAGTTCGGAAATAGCAAGCAAAGCATAATTAGCACGATCAAGCTTTTCCACCAATGTTTTAAAAACGCGCAACTACTTGAGGGCGAAATAAGGAGGCAAATATCAGACGATTTTGATTCAGAAATAGTTTCTCGGACGTATCAGGAGTTCATCCCAATTGTCGAACAAACAGAAAAAATCGTGGACGTAATGGCCCTTTCTGAAAGCAGTCAAGTCCTGGAACCTCTTGAAGAGGCAGAGGAGCTCACTACAATGAAAATTGAAATTATGCAAATCGTCAAGCAACACGAAATTTCAATGAGAAAAGAAACCTCCAGAGCAAGTAGCAGATCATCACTTAGAAGTAGAATGTCAGATGTTTCAAGCAATTCAAGAAAAAATCAGCAACTGGAAACAGGCATTTTGACAACCAAAACAACATACACTTTTCTTCGAAAGACACTGCTGAATCCTCAGGAGGAACGAAAATCCAAACCAAAGAAACTGAAACAACAACAGCGATTGGCAAATACAATTTGCGGAACAGGAGCATACCAAAATTGGGCGCATGCACAGGGGGAAGAGAAGCAGCTTTTGACCCACAAACAGCTCTCCCAATTCAGAACGTCATTCACAAGAAGATGAATCCGATAACAACGATGTAAATCATCTAGAGGGATCTGGTGATCATACCTCGACAACAGAAAATCTCATTTCCATTGTTTCTAATAATCTAAAAAACAACGACGTGCAGCCCAACAACACACGAAACTCTGGGGAATCTATTTGCCTTCTAGGCAAGAAATGCTACAAACTAAGACGCAGAATGATCTAAAAAGTCAGCAACAACGAGAATCTGTTAACATAATCTGTCAAAAAACACCAGAACCGTGTCTTTTACCGAAAGAGAACCGTGGAATCACAGAAATGGTGGCAAGCCTACAAGAAAGTCAAAACGTTGCATGCCAACCACGAGAAATCTCAATAGCATCACACGCCGATAGCAATGCAAATCTTCAACAAACTGGATCAGCCCAATTCTCTACATTGATGCCATTATCAACTCAAACTGACATAAACCAGCCTTGTAGCTATTCGCAACCCAACTGCAGCCTCAGCAGCAACCAGACTTTATGAATTATGAACCCCGAAACTAATGGTCCATTAATTCATCATCGTATTGCACAAAACATTCCTCCTGCGCAAAGCCATACACATTTCCAACCGAGCCACAGCAGTCCGTATCTCATAAACTGGAAGGAAAGGGAATTGCTCAGCTTACTTGGAGTCGAAAAAAACCTTCCTGAAATTTTTGGTCAAATCAACAAAAGGCCTCAGTCAACCAAAATTATTGCCAAACGGATTTCGTAGCCTCTGCTACTTAGCAAATGCTACATCCAGCAGGCCTCCATCAGCAACTGCCAACGACACGTGAACAATAAGTTCAACATAATAACTGTACAAACCCTCAACAATTTTCTTCGGAAATTGTAAATGATCTCCAAGAACCAATTCACAATAGAAATAACCCTAATCAGCAAACCGCGCATCCACAAAATTCCTACAGCTATCATCATCAGCCGTTCCTTTGGTACAACTATCGCTCAGTGAAGCTGCCAGACATACGAATACAAAAGTTCGTCGGAGACCCGGTGAAGTGGAATGAATGGTCCTGCATGTTTTCCTCAGCTATTCATCAAAACCGTGACATCGCTGACAATGAAAGAATGAGCTACCTGCAAACATTGGTCGTTGGACCAGCAAGAGAAACCATTTCAGGGTATCTCACACCGGATTCTATCATGATGCCTTATTAGAACTTGAAAGACGCTTTGGAAATCCTCAAAACGTTGTCGCCGCCCTCACCAAAGAACTCGAATAGCGGCACAGACCACAAGCAAGCAACCACGTAACATTGATAAGCTACGCTTCTTTCCTTAGAAAACTAGTCCAGACATTTAATGCACATGGTATTTACGCAGACTTGAACTCAACCTATTTAGTCCGGATTGCCCGAGATAAGCTACCATGGTCATTGAAAATGAAATGAAGTTAACACCTAGTTGACAATGGAAGTCCATTTCCAGGATTGAAAGACCTCTCTTTATGGATAGAGACTGTGAACATCTACAAGACAACAGCTTTTCCAGGAATGAAACGAAAAACGGAAATCACGACAAGAACGACCGCAATAGAGGTAAATTTAACCATAAATCTAATTTCAGGCACTAAGAAAGAAACAAAAACCAAAAATTTAGGCAATCCGGCAATAAAAAGAACCACTTCACCCACAACCCGAACAATAACAACCAGAACGCAAACGAACATCATCACAACAACGCTAGCAGAGTTAAAATATTTGAAAGCAACAACAGAAGTTTTGTTCACAAACCATTCAATCCAAAGAAACAACAGTCTCAACAAAACAGAAGTACAAACTGTCCAGTCGACCAAGGAAAACATTACATAGGGAAACGTCCAAAATTTCAGCAAATGTCAGCGTCTGAACGTAATGCTGAAGTCAAAAAGTATTTTCTTTGCTACAATTGTCTTAGCTCAACCCATAACGCAAAAACATGTCCATCTAAAGTCTCATGCAGACATTGTTCACGTACACACCACTCAATGCTACATGACAACAATTACGTCTCACGGCAAAAAACAAACGCTACCCAACACGAATTACCACTATGCGAGTCCTTTGACGAGATCAGCAAAGAAACAAAAACACCAATCTACACGCCAGTTTTCCCTCGAAAAGTTAGAAGTCAGCTTCCTATGGTTCCCATTCAACTTTATGGTCCCAACGAAACCTGCGATTGTTAAGCATTACTTGAAAGCTGCAGCACGATATCATATGTGTTCGATCCCATGGTAACCAAACTCAATGTAGCACGAACGAGCCCAGAATCAACTCTGAGCGTGTTCGACAGCCTTTTGTGATTCCTCAATGGAAGCCAAAATCGTACAATTTGATATTGGACCTTTTAACATTAAAAAACCATTTTTTCGTTTGAATTACGTTTATTCAATTAACAATTGGCAATTTGATGATGCCACCGTTTCAGAACTGAATGATGTTTGCAGCAAACATCCCCATTTGCAACACATCAGTTTTCCTCAACTGGAAAACAATCGCATTCAAGTGCTACTTGGAATTGACGCAACACAGTACATCCTCGAAAAAGAGTTTTTACAGGGACCCAAAAACACACCATTTGCAATTATCTGTTAGGTTGGTCTATAACTGGTCCAATCAAATTCGGCCACGAGAAATAACAAAGAACCAACTTCCTTTCTCTTAGCTATGAAGCTTTCAACAGAGAAATGACGCTCACCACAATTGCAGAAGATCCTCTGGCAGACTATATAACAAGCTCCTGGAAGATAGATTCATCGGGAACGGAAAATGAAAATGAAAGGCCTTTGTCAGAAGCTGACACCAGAGCACTTAAAATACTGAATGATACAGTGCTGCACACAGGCAAGAGGTACGAATCTGGCCTCCTCTGGAAAGAAAATGTAAATTTGGAGAACAACTAGCCCGTAGCCAAGGCACAAATTCAAAGCCGCGAAAAGAAACTAAGCAAAGATCAGCTGCTGAAAGAGATGTATCAGAAGACACTCGATACAGACATCGAGAAGGGATATGTCAAACCAGTTATGTTCTCTAGCATCACCACTAGCCGCGTATGGTACCTACCACATCACGCAGTCACCAACCCCAATGAGCCTGGAAAGGTACGGCGAGTTTCAAATGCTGCATCTGTTTTTAAAGGGAATTCTTTGAACAGTAACCTTTTGACAAGCCCAGACCTGATCAACAATCTAGTTGGTCTCCTGCTTCGTTTCAGAGAAAATCCAGTTGCAATCAGCGCCGATATTGAGGCGATGTTTATGCAAGTAGGTATAATTGAGAAAGACCAGCCTTGAATGAGATTTCTTTGGCCTGCTAATCACAGCGTGAAGCAATTCCAGTACACCCGTCTCATCTTTGGCGCTCGATGCTCACCATCAACAGCCATTTTTGTCCTCCAGAAAACGGCAGCAGATTTTGCGCAGGACCAAACGATTCAAAATCTGGCTAAAAACAGTTTTCACATGGACGATTTCGTACAGTCCTTCGAAACAGTGGAGAATGCACAAGAAGCCGCAGTGTCGCTGAAGAAAACCCTCACGAGAGCCGGCTTTAATTTCACAAAATTTGTGTCGAATGAGACAACAGCAATAGACAATGTCAACGATAGTGATGAAAACATCGAAGACTGTCACTGCGTACTTGGTGTTCAATGGAATAAATCAATTGACAAATTTGTCCATCAGAAACCATCAAAGTTCGATATCAATGCAGAGAATTAAACTGTTCAAAAACTACTCTCTCTAATCGCATGCCTTTTTCACCCGCTAGGATTATAGTGCCCGTAATCATCACTCTGAAGATTATACTGCAAGAGATATGGTAAGAAGGTCTAGCATGGGATGACCGCCTGCCAAAAGGAGAAGCGTTTATCAATTTAAACTTGGATAGACAATTACATGTGTTCTTCCCCAATCGAAGTCGCTCGCTGTCTAACACTAGATATAGCAACCAGAAAACCCATGAACTACACGTTTTTACGGGTGCTTCTCAACTAGCCTATGGTGTCGTTGATTATGCCCGAATTATCTCTGAACATGGCGTATCTTGTTGTTTTCTAATGAGCAAAGCCAAAGTTGCTCGAATCAAGCAGCTAAGTATCCCGAAACTCTAGGCTCAAGCCGCCGTCCTTGGAACCCGTTTAGCTCACTTCATCAAAAAACACCATACCATAGAGTTCAAGGATACCACATTTTGGTGTGACAGCATGGCTGTCCTGGCTTGGATCAAAAATTCAGAAAAACTCAAAGTTTTTGTGGGTAACCGAGTCAGCGAAATTCAAAGTCAATCGTCAACCAGCAGTTGGAGACATATCAGTGGGAAAAGCAATCCAGCCGATCATTTTTCTCGAGGTATTCTTCCTGCTGACATTAAAGAACAATGGCTAAGCCCACCAGCATTTTCGTTCGAACCAAAAAAAAACTGGAGCACGCTTCTCAAAACCGAGAACACAAACACCACCATGGTGCGACAAACAATTCAACCAGTGGTTGCAGCCAAAAACTTCTCAAAATGGACGAAGTTGTTAAAAACAACAGCCCAAGTGTTTTGTTTCATCGAAGTCTTGTGAACTTAAACCAAAAGAGCACTCAACATCAACGACGTCGAAAACGCCAGGAACTACCTTATCCAAGTATCACAGCAGAATACCTTTTGGCTCTTCAATCGTTCTCTTGAATAAAAACAAGAATTTGCCATCCAAAGTCAAACTTCTGCCGCTCTCACCATTTTCGAAGGATAAGATCTTAAGAGCTGGTGGCAGAACAAAGAGAAGTACAATGGGATATAACACAAAGCATCCAATTGTTCTTAGCGCAAAGGAATCAATCGCTCGACTATTCTTGGAGAAGTGCCTTGAAATCTGCATGCACTGTGGAACAGAGTATGTCAAAAACTTTGTACAGCAAAGTTACTATGTTTTTGGCCTAAAAGACTCTTTACGCAGCTTTTCATACAAGTGCTTTGAACGTCGAGGCTTTAAAGGACAAGGTCTTTAGCCACCTATGGCAGATCTGCCTGATGCCCGATTTCCAGAAAATGAATCACCCGTAACCTTCACGAATGTAGGATTTGATTATATTGGGCCCTTCACCGTTATTCAAAGAGGCAAAGAAGAGAAGGCCTATATCTGTCTTTTCAAGTGCTTAGTGACTCGAGCGGTACACTTGGAAGTGACAGACGATCTGACAAAATCAGCTTGTATGACAGCCATTCGCAGATTCGTTGCTCGACGTGGACAGCCACGGCTCTTACTCAGTGATAACGGAAGTAACTTCCTGGGAGCCAGACAACACATCAGACGACAAAATCTGCAGTTAGACCATGACTTTATCAGGAGCAATTTATTGAACCAGTCAGTTGAATGGCGCCTCAACCCCCCTTCTGCTCCTCATTTTGTAGGCGTGTGGGAGAGGCTCGTACAAAAAGTAAAACGAGCTCTTCTTTTGAATTTGGGTTCTGCCAAACTGACTTGGGACGTCTTCACAACCATTGTTGCAGAAGCAGAATGCTTAGTTAATGCACGCCCCCTTGACGCACGTCAGAAGCGACAATGAAGACGAAGATCCACTAACCCCACGTCATTTTCTTATTGGTCGAGCATTCCCTAACGTACCAGCCTGTGTTTTTAACGAGAAACCTTCACTGAAGACAAAAAGTTCGACGCAGATCAGACAACGACTAGAAGCAATATGGAGGAGGCTGGTCCGAGAATACTTGCCTACCCTGAACACCCGAAAGAAGTGGACCAATCCAGAATCAAAGCTTGAAGTCAACGATGAAGTTTGGGTACTGGAAGAGTGGACTCCGAGAGGAATCTGGCCCATAGGACGCGTGACAAGGACGTTCACCGGCCCCGACCAGACTGCTTGGTCTTGTGAAGTAAAAACTGCTCTAGGTCTTCTAACTCGCCCAGCTGTTAGATTAGCATATGTTTTTCCGAAACCAATCCAACCAGGTTAGGTAAGGCAGGCCGAGAATGTTATCGACATCGATAATATTCTTTCATTGGCGCTAAACATTTACCGCAAAATTGTCATAATCGTTGTAAACTAAAAGATATTGATTCATAACGCAAGAATTTGAAACCAAAAAGGGCACGTGGCAACAATGGAATAAAGGTAAATTGGAGGACTAAGATTTTTTGAGGAATATCAAAGAACAGACTACAAAGATTAGAAAGAAGGCAAGCCGACGCCACCCAACCGAGCACCAACCGACCCCCCAAGAGGCATCGACATTGTCGAAGGCCCCCAAAATAGTTACTCTCCTCTAGCTCAGACGTCTCAAATTTCTAGATAAGTGCCTTCCCAGCACAGACGCCGGAGCCGTCGGGATTTGTCATTTTACTAGCCAGATGCTCGTTCCTCTTCCAGTTCGCGATAGTAATTTTTCTTTAGAATGTATTTTTTCGTCAATCCCCCTTTCACAGAACGCTTTTGGCATGCTCCCTCCGCATTTGCCGGCTGCACCAACGACTACTTAAACGCTATGGTCACACTGGGCGCAGCCCCCACCACCACTTTGAAAAAGCGATCCTGTTAACTTTCAATTTGGGTCTCTGTACCTTTTTTAGTTTGATGTGACTAATAAAAAAGCCGTAAATATACAAAAATTGCAGAATGAAAAACTACCAAATTGTGCAACATCAATGTGCATACTAAAATAACACCAGCGAACTAAACGAACTATACGTATAATCTCGTGCATAACTATCAAATTATACAACTTCATTTTACGAGGAACATCCCCTCTTCCGCGTTAGCTCATGCCTACAGTACGTAAACGAGATAAGTATTTCACCATACAGTTTGAATAACTCATTTAAAATAGCGCAACTGTGAAGGCGCTCTGCGAAATTTCGATCTGATCAGAAATTATTTTCTCTTCATGCATCTGTATGCGGAAAAAAACTGTACTCGGCCTATACTCCTTCCAACCGAGTATTTCCGATATTTTGAGGTTTGAGTCTGACGATACAAAATTTATGTTCGACCAAACTTTCGATTTGTGCTATCGCGACTATAGTTCGAACAAACGAGGGCACGACATCCCCTCAGAGGAACAAAAAAATCTCAGCAGTTTCTTGGTATTAGCCCCCCCCCCACTGCAATGCGGAGCTCTTCCCCGACCCCTGGCAGCTTGTCTTGCTCGCGATCGGGACTTTCTAGAGTTTCATGGGATCCAAAAATCGCCTGCTCAAGATTTTGATTTCAAGTTACGACTATAATCGAGACACTGATCTCAACACCCAGAGACGTATCTCTCGCATCCAGAAATCTTGCTCTTGGCTTTTTCAAAAACTTCTAACTCGTATTTCATTTTTATCTTCTTTTTTTATTTTTCTTTATCTTCATTGTTTTTAAATTGAATTTTTGGTTTCTTTTTTTTTTAAAACTTGGTAGGGACTTCTATCATGAAAAGAATAGCTCACAGTAGATAAATATGATGCTCAAAATGAAAGAAATGATCAGAAATCTCTTTGTACAACTAAACTGCCTCATTATCGACTCAAGCGTCTGCCGTTGGGAACCAGAACTCCCAATATTACAAGACAGTGTGAGACAATTGGCACGGACAGGACGCTACTGACCAGAGTACCATGTAAATGGCTTCCTCACTGATTTCACAGCCGAAAAACTGTGGGTCATTCACTGACGACTCATAGCTTTCATTTACTTTACAATATTGACAAAATTGACAGATTTTCAGCTACAACAAGCACTCAGAGCAAAAACTCTTGTGATGGATGTACAGACTGAGAAGACTCTATTGTTTTTCAATTGAGCATGACACTCTTTCAGAAATCCAGTCTTTTGGAATTGTACACAATGCAATTCTTTTTTTATTGCCGTTATAATTGAGGTTATCCGTCAGTGTTTTCCTCTGTCAGTTAGTTTGTTAGAGTTAGATAAGTGTACTTCGCGTGCAGAAATAAGTAGCTTTTTTCACAAATCAGTCATCTCACTGTCGCGCCGTTCTCAATTAGGTGATTGTCACTGAAATTGAAGTTACTTTTTTCAAGTTTTACTCCCACAGAATTAACAAAGGAACGTTTACTGTCAAAGTGCGTTGACTTTGTTTGCAAAAACTACCGAGTTTTGCACGACAATCATGAGTTTCTCTTTAACGAGATATTTTCATTACGCTTATTTTGTCTTTGACATTTTTTCTAGGTACTTCTGCCACCTCGCCCGCCCAGTGGTATTTTTAATAACGCCTTAGAAGTAGGAGTCATACAAAACTAAACAGAAATTTGGCGATTTGGAATGATGAAACTAATGACCGACCGGCTCTGTGGTCGAAGTCGGTTCTGGAACAAAAACTCTCAAAGTTTAATAGTTTGATGCTGAGGGGGCCGCGGGTCGAGCTTTGGTCGAAAAACATTGTAAGAATTATGGTGAATAGCGTTGAAAACATATATATATATATATATATATATATATATATATATATATAATATATATATATATATATATATATATATATATATATATATTTCACCGCAGCGTGCCCGCATCGAAAGAAAATTGTGCTAACTTAGCGGTGAAACTTTGTACGGTTTGCGGTTTTAAACGGTGAATTTTCTTTCCACTACTCTCAATGCATTCATCGCAATACTTACATGTATATTGCATTATGTTCTGCGGTAAAGATAATTGGTAAATTTAGCGATGATTAATAGTAGAATTTGCTGTTCTTAGCGGTGAACTACTTTTTCGCCTCTTTCAACGCATTCACCGCTATTCTTAAATCATTTTGTAACATTTTCTGCGCTGAAGACATTTTGTGAATTTAGCGGCGAATTTTTTTCGATTTGCAGGTCTTAGCAATTTTTTTACCGCTCTCAACGCATTCATCGCTATACTTACATCTTTATCGCAATATTTCCTGAGGTCAAGATAATTAGTAAATTTAGCTGTGACTGTTTCTACGATTTGCAAGTCTTAGTGATAGTTTATTTTTCTTTTCGCCGATCTCAAGGCGTTCATCGCTATACATACATTTTCCTTGCAGTATTTTCTGCGGTGAAGATATTTGGTAATTTTAGCTGTAAATGTTTCTAAGCTTTGCAATTCTCAGTGGTGAACTCTTCGTTTTCGCCATATCCACCGCATTCAACGCAAAAAAATCGCAATTCTTACATCT
>NC_134479.1:26456973-26471973 GCF_964194025.1 Convolutriloba macropyga
GAAATTTTTGTTAACTAATGGTAGCTACCTGACACAATTACCAGGAATTCGGGGAGTGAAACCGGGTAGGTACTGGGTTTTTCAGTAAGGGCTTTGTGGAGTAACCTGGATTCTCGGGAACTGACTTGAAGGGTGCCGGGTTTTAAGAGAACAAACTGGGAAAATGCGGGGATTTATTCCTGCCCTTATACATATACATATATATATATATATATATATATATATATATATAGACATATATATATATATATATATATATATATATATATATATATTTATATATATATATATATATATATATATATATATATATAAGGCAGGAATAAATCCCCGCAACTTCCCAGTTTGTTCCCTAAAAACCAGGCAGCCTCCAAATCAGTTCCCGAGAATCCAGGTAACTCCCCAAAGCCCCTCCTGAAAAACCCAGTACCTACCCGGTTTCACTCCCGGAATTCTTGGTAACTTTGTCAGGTAGCTACCATTAGTTACCCTAAAGTTCGCAATTTTTACATCTTTTCACTGCATTCACCGCAATTTTTACACTTTTTGTGATTTTTACTTTTAGCACCTCGACCCCCGGGGGCGACACAACCATAATTCCGTACCCCTTTAAGATTAGTTATGGCCGTACATGTTGGTCACTCTAATTCGGGATCTGCTGCTGTGAATTACATGCCCTGGTTTCATATCATCCCAGACCCGTCTATTGAAGAATGTCAAATGTCCAACTTCTTATCAGTGGTCATACAAAAAGTCGCCTTGGAAACCATCCAGGTATATTATGAATCAGTACAATTGTAACAAAAATCTGATTGTCAACAGGAGCAAAAAGTTAACACATAATTAGCAACAAAGTTAACCTGAAATTACACAAGTAATTGAGCTGTATGACTAAGGTACCCAGTGCATACAATCCTGGTAGAAATGCCAAGCTCCCGGTAAAAATAAAATTATTGAATTTGGCAACAAAAAAGTTACCGGGATTCCAAAAAAGAATAGAACTTTTTTGTTAACTAATGGTAGCTACCTGACACAGCTACCAGGAATTCCGGGAGTGAAACCGGGTAGGTACTGGGTTTTTCAGGAATGGCTTTGGGGAGTTACCTGGTTTCTCGCGAACTGACTTGGAGGTTGCCGGGTTTTAAGAGAACAAACTGGGAAGTAGCGGGGATTCATTCCTGCCTTTTATATATATATATATATATATATATAAATATTTATATATATATATATATATATATATATATATATATATATATAAGGCAAGAATATATCCCCGCAACTTCCCTAAAAACCAGGCAAACTCCATGTCAGTTCCCGAGAATCCAGGTAACTCCCCAAAGCCTTTCCTTAAAAAACCCAGTACCTACTCTCTTTCACTCCCGTTATTCCTGGTAACTGTGTCAGGTAGCTACCATTAGTTACCAAAAAGTTCAATTCCTTTGGGAATCCCAGTAACTTTTCTGTTGGGATATTCGAAAGCTATATTTTTAATGGGAATTTGTTATTTCTACCAGGAATGTATTCACTGGGTACCATAGTCATTCAGCTCAATTACATGTGGAATTTCAGGTTAACTTGGTCACTAATTAAGTGTTTACTTTTTGCTCCTTTTGACAATCAGAATTTTGTTACAAGTGTATTAATATTCATTCATAAATTTAACCATTTTCAAGTCACAAGTCAATTTATGTTATTAAAATATAGCATAGTTTTTTCCCGTTTGAACCTAAAAATATTTTGCTAATGAACCTAAAAAAGTCAGAACTTTAGTCTGAGAAATTCCACTATATTTTTTGCAAGAAATAATTGATTGACGAAATCTCTCAAACTTTTCTCATTTTGTAGAAGTCCTTTGAATGGTGAGGTTATCAAGTTAAACTTTGAAATGTTCTCGGAAAAACGTGTCTTTGGATCAAATGATTTGAATTGGACACATGAAATTTGCACGGAGATCAAGGACAATATTTCAGATACAACTAAAAGCTTATTCCAATTTTTCTGAGGCCTGCGGGTTTTACGAGTTCCGTCCCAGTTATTTGAGGATTACTTGTAAGATAAATAATTGCTTCATTGAACACGTGACCGGAAAATTGATTTGCTTACATTTAATTTTTTCAGTTGGATTTTATTTCGGTCCATAAAATGCAACCGGAAAATCTCGTTTTACTAGATCTAGAAGGATATCTTTACACAATTAGTCCGTTCTCTTTTAACGAGCCTAAAGTGCTTGCCGAGAACACATCAATTGTGTCGTGTTTAAACAGTCTAAAAACTATGAGCCTTTGTCTATTGGTGAAAAAAACTGCTTTCTCATGGTTGAGCTGAAGTCTACCATGGTATTGATTGGAGCGCAGGAACATATCCATTAATATGTACAAAAAATCTCAAAAATAAGAAGCAACGCAAATTGTGTAAATCTTTCGAATTAGCAACTTGGTGTACAATTATGAAATAATTGTGCACAAGAGATATCAATCTTTATTTCATTTCGCTATCAAATGAAAGAGCTACTGACCAAGCTGCAGGCACCATTTTGCCAATTTTCAAAGATTTGTTCTTGGATAACAACAACGATGTCAATCGCCATGTCGATCAGTAATATTTAAACGGTCTTGTCCGGCTGTCAGTGCTTGCTCAGAAAAATTGATATAAGCCTGAATGAGCAGGAAAATCGCTCGTTCACTCACCGAATTTTTTGCTGGGCGACATATATTAGATAGAAAAAATAACAAAATTAAACATGGAAAAAGAGCATGGGTTCTATAAAGAATCTATAACAAATGAGTTACATTGATAAAAGAAAATTTTAAATAGTTGAAAATTGACTTTAAAATTTAAAATGCAAATTTAGCCTCATGTCATCAACGTTTGAATGTGTGAAAAAATTTGTTTCGTTTTCTTTTACATTGGAGGAATTATTTGTGAACAGTTTGACAAACTTTCAGATTTAGAAAAAGAACTCAGTAACAAATGTTCGTGAATGTTTGTAATGAAGCAACATTAACATGATTATTGTTTTTCTGTCCGATGTTTTTAATTCTCCTATCGGTGACATTTTGTAAAACAAAAGATAAAATAACGCCGTTTTACAGTCAACTTTACAGAGAAAAGCAGCCAATTTATTGATTTGAAATTCACACAAAACTTTGAAAATAGTTAATTAAAAACTGACGATCAATGTGAAGGAATCTTTTATGACGAAATGTTTGTGAAGTTGCCAATGTAGGAGGCCAGAACAACCTATATGTCATTTATCATAGTCTTTAGAGCAAGGATTTCCATGTTGATTGCAGCTCAGGTCTTTTCATTTAATTCATCTCTCGATGTCCATTTAGCAAAGTAGACGAATCTTTTCAATTTTGAAGGAAATGTCATGGATCAGCAGTAAAAGAATTGTACGGCCATGTGCCTTTTTATCTGAGCCCAAAAATATCCGACTGCTTGATATGTTGTTCAGTGAATACTAAGCCAGGACCAACCGTCCCTTATTTCTCAACTGATAAAGCAGAAGTTACAGAGTTCGTAACTTAGGAAAAATATTATCTACGCCTGAGGAAATTGTACCGCTGATGGCACCAGTGTTATGTAAGTATCTGAGCAGCAAGTATGTATACGTTTTTCTAGTTTTTGCTTGAATGTCTTTATAATGTGGCGAATTATCGAGAAATATGAGAAGATCAGCAAGTTTTTCCTCACGAAGAACATGTTCATTTAAGAAAGAAGAGCACATTATTATAGAAAAACTGTCTTTGAATTACGGCAGCTCCTCCAAAAGATTCTTTAGTTGTATTTGAGTTGCGAGGAAAAATTGACCAGGGCTGCAGATTTATTTTAAACTCATTTGCAAAAGTCAACACAAAAAGTAATCCTTACCCTTACCAGTTTCGATCAATTCGAACAGGGGAAAAACAACTCAGCTGACGATTTTCAATCTATTGAAAGCATCACAACCGAAAGAGGAAACTTTAGAAACCGATGACAACAACAAAACCGAGAAGCAAATCAGAAACCGATATTGAGAGCAGAATTTTTTGATTAAAACTTTCACCAACACCGCCAACAAAACATGAACTCCCTGAGAAAAATTTTGACTTGACTAAAGACTTGAAATGTGGGTCAGTAGTTGATGATGAAAAAGTACGCATTCACAACAGACCAACAAACTTCTTGGTTTCAATTTTCTCTCTTTTCTAGAGCAACCAAACAAACAAAAATTTTCGATGACAGTTACTTCAATCTTCTCGATATACTCACTGTAAAGGATTGTAAAGTGATAAACAGAAGTGCAAAAAATCAAACGTCAAAAATAAACAAAACCAAATGTAATCCCAAACAAAGAAGAACGTCACCTCTACAGATATTCACGGAAAAGAAGGTTGTGAAAGCCCAAAAGAAGATACAGAGTCCGAGGAAGAAAACAAAATTGATTCTTTTGTTTATGAGTTATAGTAATGTGCTCTGAAAAAGTACTGTCCTTACCAATTTGCTCCGCTCGCGAATTTCCCTTGCCTTATACTCCTTAAAATTGTATACTACAGAAATTATTCAGTTCGAAACACCAAGATTTTTTTTTATTTAGAAGATAACAAAATTGGAAGAACCGACAAAAAATATTTTTTTCAAAGATTTGTCCATTACCGATAATCAAACTGACGCATTAGGTGAATAAAGCTACATCAGTTTTTTTGGGCTCTCAATGAAGAGAACATCATTTGTGCTCACATTTGTGCATGTACGATGACCCCCTAAAATGATATCAAAATTCGATCTTTGCTCTCACTGGTACTTGATGATGCATCAAATCTCAAAAATTTTGTGCAATTCCCAGAATTTTTCCCAGATTCATGATCGTGTTTTAAGGAAAAAAACTTGAAGTGAAAATACAGTTATTATGTGAAGTTCGAAAGAATTAATTCAACCAGCTAAGCAAATTGGTTCGCTGTTCCATTGAGCAGATCTAATAAATTTGGAGACACCCTCAGAAGTTTCCATTGATTGTTCCTTTGTTTTCTGAATTATGCATTTACATATTTTGATTTTATTTTTTGAAAAGACTAAGGCCTTTAGCAATATTTGCAGCTCTCACGTTTCCTTACACCGAAGTCTTTTTTTTAACTTCATTTAGTCTCATTTTGGAAAAAAAGTTAATTCTTTTAGTTTTTCCATCTTTCTAAATAGCACAGAAGCTACGGAAAATTTTCCCTATTGAATACGTGCTTCCCAGGATGAGGTGTGCGACCCAAACCGGCCGCACACCAATTTGATTAATTCAATTATTCGAAGTCAAGTGGGGTATCCTCTAATGTAGTCAGTTCACTTGCTTCATCTACTACTGACCTTTTCGAATTAAGAATTTACAAATATATTTTCAAATAAACACATGCCGGACCATAAGTATGCAGCTGCTCTGGCCTGCTTTTTCGAGGAGATGTTCAGCTTCTGAAACTTTTTTTAGTTGTTCATGAGCATAAGATAAATATTCTACCATAGTTCAGACGTTTGGTGTGGAAAAGCATGGTAGACCTAATGAAATAGCAATAACTGAGCTTTTAGGAAAAAAAATTCTGCTTCCGTTCCAAAATCTTTTTAAATGATTTGATGGCACTTTTAAAAACTATCACCTGTCGCTTTGAAATGATTACAGCTGAATAGCTGTCGGTGACGGTACGAGCAGAAATATAATTTAAAAAAAACACTTCAAGTTTTTATTTTTTTTCTCGGACAACACAAAATTATCAATAAAAGTAAAGGATAATGCTGTTCAAGACTTCTATACGAATGTCTATATACTTCAAAACTATTAACCCTTTCTAACTGAAACGGCATTTCTTTCGTTCAGGTCCCATTATTACTTTTTGTCGTTCTGATCAATGCCTACTGCTTGGGTGTGACGGCAGCAACTAAAGATTTGCACTCACTGGACTATTTCTTGGTTACTGTTCAGTCTGTGTTTGATTTACTATTCACTGGGATATTTGGCCTCTTGTTTTTTGCTTACGACTTTTACTTGAGTATTTTTCCTACGTGTTTCTATTCCATGAAGGAAACAAATCCACAGTGGTAAACAAATCAATCCAATTTTTGTGAAACTAAACTTTACGATGAACGCAAAAAAACTCAGTTTACTTTTTCAGCTTTTGATGAAATGATTGAAAGGAAACACATTGAAATGAAAACAATTAAAAGATTTTTAATTTTTTTTCTAAAAACGAAAAATCACAATCAAACTTGTAGCTAATTTTTCATTGATGCTTAAATTTCATATCAGTTTACCATATCAGTATTGTTAACATCACAATTTCTCGGAAGTTTGGATTCTGTCTTTAAAAAGTGCGCAAATAAAGCATCAATTTAACAATCGCATTTCACTAGAATATGCTTTAGTTTTTCACGTTTTTTCAAATGTTGTACAATAATGAGTTACTGCTGATCTAAAAAACTTATAACAATATGTCTCACCACCAACAAAACGATCGATGATGAACAAAATAAAAGACTGCAATTGCATACTACTGTTCAACTCCAGCAAATCTTATCCTGTCATGGAAAATTTCTGTGCCAATTTTATGGAAGATGCTCAAGAAACCGTTACTTTGCCAAGGTCTTTGCCAAATTATTTTTTCTTTATATTCCTGCAGTTGATATAATAATAATAATAATAATAATAATAATAATAATAATAATAATAATAATAATAATAATAATAATAATAATAATAATAATAATAATAATAATAATAATAATAATAATAATAATAATAATAATAATAATAATAATAATAATAATAATAATAATAATAATAATAATAATAATAATAATAATAATAATAATAATAATAATAATAATAATAATAATAATAATAATAATAATAATAATAATAATAATAGTAATAATAATACTAATAATAATAATAATAATAATAATAATAATAATAATAATAATAATAATAATAATAATAATAATAATAATAATAATAATAATAATAATAATAATAATAATAATAATAATAATAATAATAATAATATTTATTTAAATTTAAGTGAGTTGATGAGAACAAAAAATTATGTCATCTAAAATTGAGTCTTCGAGATTTTAATACATTGTTGTAAAGTTTTATGATAATGATAATGAGTAAAATCAACCGTATCTTCTTTTAAATTTAGCAATCTCAAGAAATTAATTATACTTACTTGAAAGGGTAGACTACACTATCCTGGCCGTCTTTATTTTAATGTCAGAAATCGATTCAGTTCTTTATTATTAAGCTTCATTTAATGAGCAAATTTGAAAAAAAAGTCATATTGAAGTATCCTGATATAATTGTCCTGTGTCCACGAAGATTTTTCCAAAAATAATTTTTACTTGACTTTGATAACTTGGTGCATTCAGTTCTTTATTATTAAGCTTCATTTAATGAGCAAATTTGAAAAAAAGTCATATTGAAGTATCCTGATATAATTGTCCTGTGTCCACGGAGATTTTTCCAGAAATAATTTTTACTTGACTTTGGAAACTTGGTGCATATGGTTTAAAAGGGTCTGTGGTAGTTTATTACAGATTACCAAGTCTTTTCTTAAAATACTTTTGTCCAAAATGCTGATAGTAATTCCTCTACAATTATTTTTGTTCGTTTCTTTCTTTATAGGGTATTAGCCAACAGTAGCTTGATGCCTTGGTTGACTTGAAAAGTGTTTTTTTTTTACATTTTCATCACAATCCAATCTGTACTTCAGTAGCAAATTCAATGAAAAAAAATAGCTGTTTTGCTGTTTTCTCAAACTTTTTAAAAAAATTAGTATTAACTGTGGAAGGCAATACTGTTGGAGAATTTACATAACTAATACTAAACAGTTCAAAATCAAATGTTTGAAAATTGTAGTTGAACGGTTCCTGACGTATTGATTGTTTCCATTAGGCCATTTTCAGGAACACTGGTTTCACAAGTTTTCATAACAAAAGTTTTGTATCTTATTAAGCCTAGGTAGATAACTTCAATAATTTTTTTGATGATCTGATTGTTCGCGGTTCTTTTTAACTTTATAAAACAGACTTTCTTGTATTTGGTAATTCAGGTCCTCAAAAACTAATTACAGTCTGGTCCTCAATGTCAACGAAACTAAACACCTACCCGGGTTGACCAAACTTACGCACCATACAGATAACCAGATTTTTCATGTAAGAATGGTAGCCTTGAAACGGTCCATATTTGATTGGGGTTTTATGTTAAGATAACATAAAAGCTAACTTTTGAAGTTTTTTTGACGCTTATTGAATACAAAACTGAGCTATTGAACTGATTTATAAAGTAACCAAAAAATCGGATTTTCTATATGCCAGCTTTTTAATGGAAAATTAATAAATGGAAAATTAATAACCATAGAACGGTTCATAAAAAATTTTTATAGTGTTTTGTGTTAAATAAGATACCAAAAAAAGAAAAATTTATGTTTCCTTGACTTTTAATGAATCCAAAATTGGAATTTTGAATTGATTCGAAAAATAACCGAAAATTAGGCAATTTTGAAATCAGCATTTTTATGGAAAATTTGTAACCAGAAAACGGCTAATACCCAAAAAACATTTTTTATGGCGTTTTATGGTAAGTACGTTACAAAAAAGTAAAGTTCAAAAATATGAAATCTCATGCACAGAGACGTTGTTTTGGAGCAGCACGTAGTCCTTTGGACTGTTTGTCAGCCAAATTAAAAACTTTTTTTGGATTGTTGTTTGTTTAGTAAGTTTACATAAAATCCAAATATGGCGTTTTATGGTTGGCAAGTTTCTCTCAAGGTGGTCAACACGGGCAGACTAGGCGCATTATCGGACAATACATTTTGTTCTGAGAGACATGTCACTTTAGTTTTTTTCCAAGACGCCCCAATAGATGATATCATAATACGTCCCAAAACCGTACGACCTAAAAATCAATATCTTATTTCCTTAATTCATGACGAAGCAGAACCAATCTGTTCTCGTTTGCTGTCTGCTTAATTTGTATTTGTCTGCAAAATTTGGACTTGTTTGAGTTGATGATAATTTATGTTTTTTTTTACCAGAGCGAGAAATAAATCAGTGGACAAAAATTATCTCATTGCAGGAGTCAGCAATCAACAGGCGTATAAGTATCAACACTTATGGGGGACAAAAATGAATGATTGAAAATTATGAAGGTTTCTCTTGATCATTTAATTCAGTTTTTGTGCGATTAGCTTTGTATTTTCACATTTGGCTATCAGGCGGCAACATTATTAGAGGCTCAAATTACACCATGCTCCATGTATACGCGGAAACTCTATTTACGGTTGCGGGCAATCAATTACACTAAAGACTTAAATGCTCAGCGGTAAATTGCATTTGAAATAAGAGCGTTTCAGTCTCTAAGATCAACTAAAAGTGAAGTAAAATATTTGTCTGTACCTTAATCAGTTAGAATTTTAAAAAATAGCGCTTTGGAAAACTTTTAAAAAATTCCAATTGAGTTTCCAATCAATGTCAGGAGCAATCAGAGTACAAAATAAGGCAGGGGACTTTAGAAAATGTTTTTATCAAAGATACTCAAAAAAACTTTAATTTTTTTAGTGTTAACGGCCTGTGATAGACTCGAGCACTGAACTAACATAATGCAAATACTGATTCCATCTGATGGTGGGATTAATTTCCTTAGAAAAGTATCATTTTCAGAGCAGTGTCCTCGATGGTAACAGCAACCACAATAAAATAGAAAACAAGAATAAAAGGTAAAAAGTATAACAACATCAGCAACAACCACGCCAAAAAACGAAAACAAAAACAACAGAAACATCATCAACAACAACACAATAACAGACACAACAACAACAACACAGTAACAACAACAACAACAAAACAACAACAACCAAAACCACATGGCCGATAGAATACCGAACACCGCTAGAAGATTGGTGCAACAAAGACTCTTGAATAACATTTGAAAACTCTTCAAAGACTTAATGCAGGAGATGTAGGTGTTGGGGGATAGGTGGGTAGTTGGGAGAGGGGGAGGAGGTAGATCGATGGGGGGGCAGGTTTGTGGGGGTTGGGAACGCATGTGGGGGGGGGGGGGGGGGGGGGGGCAATTGTTGGGGGCAGGGAGGGGGTATGTAGTTGGGGGAAGGGTAGGTGGGGGCATAGGCAGGCTTGTGGGTTCGTAGGGGGGGGGGGGGGGGGGGGGGTGGTGTTGTAAGCAGGAAGTTTGATAATGAGGCAATGTCGGTTGATATGTTGTTTAAATAGATAGGAGGGTTTTACATGGGAGGAAAATTTCTTAGAATGAAATTTTTTATCTTGAATATTACAAGGCAACTCTTAATTACTATACATTACAAGCTAAGTTTCTTTTAAAATCCAATTTTCGAAAAAAGAAGTCAACGTTGAAAAACAGAATATATAGCTTTGAGAAAAAATTAGTCAAAATTCAAGTCATAGACAAACCACCTTCATCTGAAAAATGCGTGATACCAAATATCCTGTTCGAGAAGTAAAACAACGACTGCAACAACAACAACGACTACAACAATACTAATGATCGCAGCGTTAACAAAAGGCATAACGGAAGAATTGGGTAACGACCTTATAAATGACAAAACTTGAACAAGAGTTATAAAACTTGGGCGTCAAGTTAATCAATGCCGCTATGCTCCAGTAGAACACAAAAATAATTATATAAAACGAGCAAACAAAAATTGAAGACAATAAATAGTGCAAACAAAATTACTGCAGTTACAATTCTTGAATATTACAAGAAATTTTTTCAAACAGCATGAAATCATAGCACGAATTAAAAAACAATTTTACGGCAATCTTACTGACTCTTCAACAACATCATCGTCATCACTAAGAACAACAGCAGCAACAACAACAGCCAAAAAATAAAAACAACAAAATTAAATGATAACTCCCGCAACAACAACAACAAATGTAGCAACAGGATTAATTACAATAACACTAAAAAAAGTAAAATAGTAAAAATAATAACAAATAGTATTAATAACAAAAATAAGAATAAAAAATGATAACAAATTGATCATAATAAAAATCATAACAATTTTGGCAATAAAGATAATGATAATAATATTAATAATAATAATAATAATAATAATAATAATAATAATTATTATTATTATTATTATAGTAATATTAAAAATGATAATAATAACAATGAAAGTAACAATAAAAAATTATAATATTAATATTAAAAATCACAAAAAAATAATTAATAATTATTATGATAAATAATAATAATATTAAAAATAATAATTGTCATTATTATGATAATAATAATAATAAAAATAATAAAAATGATAACAATTGTAATAAGGATAGTAGTATTGTTTTAAGCAAATAAAAACATTTGTGAAACTGGGGTAACACACCCACTGAAACACCCTTTGTGAAATTGTAGACTAATACCTAACAGGTTCAGCTTACAGTTATCCCTTATTTATGTTTCATATCACATATATACAGTGAGTCAGCGGCTCGACGACTGACTCAATTGTTACAGTACGGACAAGTACGGACGCACTATATGTGAAGGTCCAAAACGCTAATTCAGCTCAGCGCAATTCTGCCTAAACGTACTTGAAGTTGTGCGTCCATCGTTTTTATTCAAGATTAGCTTTTACCGTAGATCTGAGGTTCCACAGGTCGCAGTCAGATCTGAAGGGGAAAACATTTCTTGTTCAGATCCATTCTGAGATAGAGGCGGCAGCAATCCACAGATACCCTGTTACAAGTGGAGAAGTCAACTAAAATGGCATTGGTCGTAAAGACAAACAATAATTTAGAGGACCTGTTGAGAGAAAAAATGACGGAATTCATATAACCCTCGGATTAATTAGCGCAAGAACTACATAGCCCCACACAAACGATTGAAAGAAACAGGTTAACACGGTACAATCAGGGGGTAGTCAATTGGAAAATTTAAATTAATATTATCGACAGGTTAAAGATAGACAAGCCAAAGAAGGTAAAAGCAATGATAAAATCAGTTGGAATAGAAAGCAGAAATATGAAATCAAGGAAGTTTTCGTATACAAAGGTCGAAGAGATAAAAACACAACAACTATGGGAAAAATTAGAGGTAACATTCATAAGACCATGAAATGTTCTATTTGACAGATACCCTCCCTTGACAACGAAACAGCACAAGTGAGAACCAACGAAACCGTTCCATTCGGCTATCAGGGCACTAGCTGAACACTGCAAACTCGGACCATTTGAGATTGAGCTACTCTTATCTTCCTGATAGGCTTATCTTCCTGCCAACATGGTTGACCAGGAATTATCGAGAGAACTAATCAAGATAACACTTACCCCCGAAAGAAATTACAGTAAGCACTGAAGATGTGGCATGAAGCCAATTAGACACACATTCAGGAAGCACTGGCGGAACGTCTCTGATATCAATTGTCGGTCGGCCAGGACCAGTAATAGCTATATCAAGTGCAAGATACAGAGGAACAACAAGACCAACTAGAAATAAAAAGCGAACGTCAAACTGACAACAAAACAGCAACACAACTGCAGGTATTGTGGAAAACCCTGGAGCGCCGATTATTGCGCAAAATGGCAAACTCTATTACAGGTAGCTAAGCCGTGCAACACACCAAGTCACTTTAAGAAAGTAAGCCGTCCTAAACTGAACATTACGAACATCCAAATTTCGGTAAACCAAATCGAAAACGAAGAAATCACAACACCACAGCAAACAACGAATGCCAAAATCAGCCCATCATACCTCAATTCCCAAGAATCAAAACTAAGGACTTACAAAACTAAAGAAGAGCGGAAGCACTGGAAAATGAAACAAATAAAACGATCAGCGCTTCATATCCCCAATAGTCATCATTGTAGAAGGCGATAAAGCAAAAAAATTATGACACTAGGGTAAGAAACCAAGCAATCCATATAAAAATTTTCAAATGCCATTTTTAGACTGTTTCACGGACAACAACGCCTATACCTTCGCAGAATCTTCATAGGAAGGACAGATGCATTTTCCAGCAATCGATTTACGCAATGCCTATAGGCAACGACAGCCATATGAAAACACAGCAAAGTAATGCAATTCTAATAGAGTTGTCGGTCAAGCCGCCAGTACATACCAATTCATAACAGGACTCTATGGATTACAGATTACCGGCAGAATTCCAAAAAGATCAAACAATATCAAACAACATATCAAACAAGCTATAGATCAAACAATATAAGCTCGCACAAGTAGATATACCTTCCTGGATAATATAATCATCGTAACAAGAAGTGTATTATAAAACACGAAGACCAACTGTACGAATCTTTACAGCACATCGATTAAGAAAACTAGGGAGATAACTTAGATCAATGAAAATCACAAAATTGAATTAATCATTGCTTGGTTTCGAAATAAACCCAAAAGGATATCAAACCACTAAACAATAAAATAGAAGCCATAATAGGTCTCAAAACACCCTGAAAAAATAAGCAACTAAAATCATTCCAGGGAGGAGTCCACCATTTGATTGGTTCTTAGCAAACCTTGCAACAAAACTAAGAACATTCCGCGAACTCTTAAATCAGAATACAAAATACAACGGGATCCAGCTCATCAATCAACATTGCAACAAATGAAAAGGCATCAGGCGTATCATTCATAACGACCCAACGAAAAAAACAAGGATATGAACCGACGCGTTCCGTTCAAGCTCTGGGGCCGTTTTAGAAAAGGACGCATGCAACGGTCGGGTTACAATAGCTTAAACATCCCAATTTTTTAATGAGAGAGAAACAATACAGCTTAAACGAATTTGAAGTTGTATCGGCGTTAGAACACTTAAAACATTGGATCAAAGATGGGACTGAGTGACTACATTTTGTGCAACCCACGCAAAGAAGCAAAGCCAATCACTAAATACGGCTGGAGATTGGAATTGCTCAGATAAAGGCTTTATCGTTGAAATTACACGGAATAAAGCGACGCGCAAGATCAAGAAAGGTTACCCTCATGGAATTGGCAAACGACCCCGGAACTAGTCAAACAAAGCTTAAGCAAAATTGCCCTCGAGACTTACCAAAAATTTGGCTATTAGGAAAATATAATACGATAGGAAACACATATGGATGCAAACTCATCAATCAACACATAAAAATAGTCATCCTACAAATAAAAGATCACATCCGGCATATAAAAGAGATTACACATTATAACCCCCTCAGAAAGACCGAGGTAAGAATTCACGCATCCCTCTCACCCTTAGCAACCATAAAAGATCAAAAAGAAAGCAACGGTTGGGTTACAGTAGCCTAAGCATCCCGAAACTTAAATAAGGCAGAGGAACAATACAGCATAAATTAAATTGAACTATTAGAAGTTGTATGGGACACTTTAGGAGTTGTACTAGAACTCCTAAAACATTACTTGATTGGAAAAGTTTTTATAGTCCAAAAAGACCATAGGGCACTTTTATCCATCCTTAATGATAAAACATTAAGAGTATCGCGCAAAACACAAAAAGAGGCAAAGCCTAACAATAAATACGACGAAGAGTTCTCAATTGCTCAGATAAATCCTATATCACAAAATTTGCACGCAATAGAACGATGCGCAAGATCAAGAAAGTTTACCACCATGGAAATGTCAAACAATTCTGATACTAAAGAATTCTGATAGTAAAGATTAAACAAAATCGCCATCAATGCGCACTAAAATTTTGGCCTTGGAATCGTCGAGTGATTCCAACACAACAAACAAAGAATGCAACATTCGTGACGTTATATCCCAGGCCAAAGAGATAGGTCGCAAATACAGCCCACGCAGCAATAAGAACATAAAAAGCTCGCACAGAAACAATGCGCTATATGACATCCCAAGAATTGTGAAACTCACACAGCCAGCGAATAAAACATCGCATTTGCCAAACTCTTGTCACGCAACAAGAGCACCGGAAAATCTCCTACAGATAAGAGCCCTACAATCAACTTAGACAACAACCTTGAAGG
>NC_134479.1:26481973-26494473 GCF_964194025.1 Convolutriloba macropyga
CCCCTAAACCTCCTAGAAAAAGTTGAAAACAAACTTAACAAACTTATCGACGACGGTCAAATCATCAAATTGGAAAAACGTTCTGATGACCTTTTTATGAGCCCTGTTGTAATCACGGTCAAAAAAGATAAAAGTGTAAAAATAGCTCTCGATTCGAAAAAACTCAATGACGCACTACACAAGAACAAATACCAAATGCAAAGCATCGACCACCTTGTAGACTCTGTAGCTCTATACATCTCCGGAAGGAGAAATCTACCAGGTCAATATCTGTTCTCAAAAATAGACCTTAAATATGCTTACAGCCAAATCCCTCTAGATGAAAATATACAAAAACATTGTAACTTCATTATACTAGGAGGTCGCGCAACAGGCACGTACCGGTTTATCAATGGATTCTACGGACTAACGGACATGCCAGCAACGTTTCAAAAAACGATCGACAAAACACTTCAAAATATAAAAACAAAATTAGACGATATCCTAGTAATAACGAAAGGAAAACTACAAGATCATGAAACGGAGATAGACAAATTAATGAAACAACTAAACGAAGAAAACTTAGCAATAAACCTACAAAAATGTGAGTTCGCCAAACCAGAAATCACATGGTTGGGTTTCAAAGTTACTCCAAACGGAGTAACTCCTTCAAAACTGAAATGTAACTCCTTCTTAAACAACTTCGGTCGTTCATGGGTTGTATCCACCACCTAATAAAATTCCTACCAAACTTAGCAGAATTATTTGAACCACTAAGACCATTACTATCAAAGGCTAACACAAAAGCACAAAATAATTTGGACTGGAACGAAAAACATACTGAAGCTTTTAATCAAATAAATTTTCAAATTCAAAACATTACAGAAAACAAACAATTCAATACCGAAAAACAAACGAGAGTTAGATGTGACGCAAGTAAAAAAAGGCTTAGGCACATGCCTAGAACAAAAATATGGTAACACATGGATACCAGTAGCTTACGCTAGCAGATTTCTGAATAACTTAGAAGAACGATATAGTACAAACGAACTAGAAATACTAGCAGTAGTCTGGTCTCTGGAACATTTCAAATATTACCTTTACGGCTCACATTTCATTCTCCAAACGGATCACCAAGCACTCCTCACCGCCTTAAAAGAAAACAGGGGAAACAAAACATATCAAAGTCGATTAACACGATGGGTAGACCGCCTCCTTCCGTTTCATTTTGCGGTCGAACACGTCCCAGGAAAGAATATGGGTTTCGCAGATTATCTTAGTAGAAATCCATCTGGCAACGCCCCCCTCCATTGGAGGAAGATAAAAACTTTGTCATTAACACTATTAACGAAATAACATTCGCTCTAATTAAGAATAGCATTACTCCAAATGGAGCGAGCAAATTCATAGCAGACAAGAAACTAGTCAATTCTAATGACGTCATTAATCCACTCCAAAACAACAGCGAACGAAATAACGCTTTTTCCCTTAAACAACTCAGAAATCAGTCGCTTTATACCTCTTCTATTGCATTCTCACATATCAATCCAAATTCAAATTTATCTCACAGCAAACTAATCGCCATTACAACGCGAAAAAATCCACTTAAAGAAAATTTTCAAGTCCCAATCAAAAAACGCTTCCGTGCCCCAAACAAAAAACTCCAAATGGAGCAATCTACCTCAAAACCCAAAACTTTAATTAACTCAAGCACCCAAACTTATTATACTTCCAATAAAGGCAAGGGCCTAGACGTTATCGGCGAATCTAAACATGAAGAACTATTCCCCAGCTACGACAATACCCCAGCCCCACTTTATCGTGAAAACCTAAACAGAGTATTCAGTGAAGAATTTATTGCCCAAGCTTCTATCAAAGATCTAAAACACATCATTGATTTAGTTACAACTCAAAACGCAGAAACCACAAAAAGCAACCCCATGCAGAAAATGTGGCAACCCTTTCAGCCTAGCACATCTCCAGATTTGCCCGGCAAAAAATCAACAATGCAATATTTGCAAAAAGATAGGCCACTATACATCGTTATGCACAGCAAAGATGCCAGAACGAAAAACCCCTCGGAGACAACAACCTACATCTCCAGGTCAATATACGTCACCCCAGGCAAGACGTGTAAGACACGTGAAGCCAGAAAAAACTCATGAAGAATCCACAGAAGAGAGTGTAGATGCCGAGGCAGCACTTTACATAAAGGAGCTTCATGAAGATTGGGCAAACATTAATTTGGTACGCCCAACAGAATTTCACAAACAATCAAACGACAACCTGAACAAAAATTTCGACGGAGAATTCTGGGTGGAAACGTTGACAATGCAAGAAAAACTCCATTGCCTTGCCGATACAGGCTCTCCAAGATCGTTTATAAACACAGAAAAAGCGATGGAACTGTCAGAGAAAATTCCCAACGCCACAATTCATCCATACAAAGAATTAACAAAGTATAGATGCTTCAACAACAATAAAATCCAAATTTGAGGCGTACTCCACCTGGACATAAAGTCAGGATCATGGTCGGCGAAACAGTGTAAAGTACTAATCGTAGACAACAAGACAAACAACATCATGGGTCGAGACCTGCTGGCGAAACTAGGGATCACCCTCAACGCAAACAAACCGAATGGTAAGCAAATTTCACAAACTCTTAATATCCAAAAGGAGAAAAATATCATAAAGTCGATACTCCAGAAATATCCACACCTATGTACGAGACTAGGCCGGTCAAAAAATCATATAGCTCAATCAATATTCAAAGCAAGCTATACACCATCGCAACACAAAGGTCGAAGGGTACCCCTACACCGCCTAGAAAAAGTTGAAAACAAACTTAACAAACTTATCGACGACGGTCAAATCATCAAATCGGAAAAACGTCCTGATGACCTTTTTATAAGCCCTGTTGTAATCACGGTCAAAAAAGATAAAAGTGTAAAAATAGCTCTCGATTCGAAAAAACTCAATGACGCACTACACAAGAACAAATAACAAATGCAAAGCATCGACCACCTTGTAGACTCTGTAGCTCTATACATCTCCGAAAGGAGAAATCTACCAAGTCAATATCTGTTCTCAAAAATAGACCTTAAATATGCTTACAGCCAAATCCCTCTAGATGAAAATATACAAAAACATTGTAACTTCAATATACTAGGAGGTCGCGCAACAGGCACGTACCGGTTTATCAATGGATTCTACGGACTAACAGACATGCCAGCAACGTTTCAAAAAACGATCGAAAAAACACTTCAAAATATACAAACAAAATTTGCATACTTGGACGATATCCTAGTAATAACGAAAGTAAACCTACAAGATCATGAAACGGAGATAGACAAAATAATGAAACAACTAAACGAAGAAAACTTAGCAATAAACCTACAAATATTTGAGTTGGCCAAACCAGAAATCACATGGTTGGGTTTCAAAGTCACTCCAAACGGAGTAACTCCTTCAAAACAGAAATATGAGGCAATTCTAGCACAAGACCCACCGAAAACACTTAAACAACTTCGGTCGTTCATGGGTTGTATCCACCACCTAATAAAACTCCTACCAAACTTAGCAGAATTATCTGAACCACTAAGACCATTACTATCAAAGGCTAACACAAAAGCACAAAATAAACTCGACTGGAACGAAAAACATACTGAAGCTTTTAATCAAATAAACATTCAAATTCAAAACATTACAGAAAACAAACACTTCGATACCGAAAAACAAACGAGAGTTAGATGTGACGCAAGTAAAAAAGGCTTAGGCGCATGCCTAGAACAAAAATATGGTAACACATGGAAACCAGTAGCTTACGCTAGCAGATTTCTGAATAACTTAGAAGAACGATATAGTACAAACGAACTAGAAATACTAGCAGTAGTCTGGTCTCTTGAACATTTCAAATATTACCTTTACGGCTCACATTTCATTCTCCAAACGGATCACCAAGCACTCCTCACCGCCTTAAAAGAAAACAGGGGAAACAAAACATATCAAAGTCGATTAACACGATGGGTAGATCGCCTCCTTCCGTTTCATTTTGCGGTCGAACACGTCCCAGGAAAGAATATGGGTTTCGCAGATTATCTTAGTAGAAATCCATCTGACAACGCCCCCCTCCATTGGAGGAAGATAAAAACTTTGTCATTAACACTGTTAACGAAATAACATTCGCTCTAATTAAGAATAGCATTACTCCAAATGGAGCGAGCAAATTCATAGCAGACAAGAAACTGGTCAATTCTAATGACGTCATTAATCCACTCCAAAACAACAGCGAACGAAATAACGCTTTTTCCCTTCAACAACTCAGAAATCAGTCGCTTTATACCTCTTCTATTGCACACTCACATATCAATCCAAATTCAAATTTATCTAACAGCAAACTAATCGCCATTACAACGCGAAAAAATCCACTTAAAGAAAATTTTCAAGTCCCAATCAAAAAACGCTTCCGTGCCCCAAACAAAAAACTCCAAATGGAGCAATCTACCTCAACACCCAAAACTTTAATTAACTCAAGCACCCAAACTTATTATACTTCCAATAAAGGCAAGGGCCTAGACGTTATCGGCGAATCTAAACATGAAGAACTATTCCCCAGCTACGACAATACCCCAGCCCCACTTTATCGTGAAAACCTAAACAGAGTATTCAGTGAAGAATTTATTGCCCAAGCTTCTATCAAAGATCTAAAACACATCATTGATTTAGTTACAACTCAAAACGCAGAAACCACAAAAAGCAACCCCATGCAGAAAATGTGGCAACCCTTTCAGCCTAGCACATCTCCAGATTTGCCCGGCAAAAAATCAACAATGCAATATTTGCAAAAAGATAGGCCACTATACATCGTTATGCACAGCAAAGATGCCAGAACGAAAAACCCCTCGGAGACAACAACCTACATCTCCAGGTCAATATACGTCACCCCAGGCAAGACGTGTAAGACACGTGAAGCCAGAAAAAACTCATGAAGAAACCACAGAAGAGAGTGTAGATGCCGAGGCAGCACTTTACATAAAGGAGCTTCATGAAGATTGGGCAAACATTAATTTGGTACGCCCAACAGAATTTCACAAACAATCAAACGACAACCCGACACTTACGGAATTAATCGAGATGAATTCGCAAAAATTACATCCAAACTGGACAGAACGGTCAACAAAATTCGTTTCACGCAAGGAGAACACACCTCGCCTACCACAGCCGCACAAGTACACGAACCTGAAAAGATGGAACAATCATCGACCGAAACAAAGGCCCCAGAAATCATCTATCTTGACTTTTCAAACTCCTCCCAAGAGATAACATGAAACACCGAGGACCAGAGACTGCCTACCCAATCAGAGATCTACAATAGCCCCCACAGTTCGTCGGTCTACAAGACGCCGCCGCAAAATGTGACTCCATATCAGACTTAAATGACGATGATATCCAGGAGCTCAACAAAAATTTCTAACAAGAAATTTTTCCCGCAGAGGGGGAAATGTGATACAGAGATATACATAGTTATCTCCGCAACCAAGATTAACAAGTTTTTTTTATAAACTCTTATTCTAAACTCTTATGTTATATAATTAACTTCGTTGTACATACGTATCTAAACTCCTATTGGAGTTAACTCTGTTTGCTCACTTTCACGCCTGATTGATAATAATAATCGTAACAGTAATAATAATAATAATAATAATAATAATAATAATAATAATAATAATAATAATAATAATAATAATAAAAATAATAAAAATAATAATAATAATAATAATAATAAAATTAATAATAATAATAATAATAATAATAATAATAATAATATTAATAATAATAATAATAATAATAATAATAATAATAATAATAATATTAAAAATAATAATAATAATAATAATAATAATAATAATAATAATAATAATAATAATAATAGTAATAATAATAATAATACTAATATTTATATTAAAAATAATTTTAATAAAAATAATAACAATAATAATAACAATAATAATAATATTATTAATACTCATAGTAATACAAACAATAACAACATTAAAAATAATAATAATAATAATAAAAATGATAATAATAAAAAAATAACAAAAATAATAATAATAATAATTATTATTATCATTTTAATAATTATAATAATATTAAAATAACGATTTAATAATAATAATAACAATAATAATAACAATAATAATATTATTAATAGTGTGATACTAGAGTAAACTCACATCACTCATCATGTCGAAAACACTTTTGATTACAACTTCATTTATTAACTTTCATCTCCAATGCAGTAAATTAATAGTCCCTTGTTGCAGTATAGTCATACGTTACACGTTGTACTCTATTTATTCTTTTGTTGTGTCATTCATAGCACGAATGACTATCTCCTCGGTGGCAGGTACTTGACCTTGCCTAGCTGTTAGATGCGTTGGCAGCGAACTGTCTAACTGCAGTTCTGCCTTAATGTGTATGAATTAAAGTTGTCAACGCCTACGTATTTTACACTTAACATAAGACTTATCGGAAACGCATAACATGGCGCAGTCAGAGTTAAAAGGTAAAACCATACTCGGTCTAGAACCATTTTGGGAAAGACCCAGTAGCAACCCACCAATACCATGGGAAAAGTGGAGAAGCCAACTCAAAAGGGCAATCGTCGCTAAGACAAACATCCAAGTAGAAGACCTCCTCAGAGGGAAACCGACATCAGTCACCTACCCCCCAGAACCGGCGGAAGAGCCACCTGTAAACAACCCCACCCAAACAATGGAACGAGAGAGACTCACACGTTACCACCAAGCCATTACAAAATGGAAAAACGAGTGTAACGTCGTCGACCGTGTAGGAGTATTGTGTGGAGAGAAACCGTGGGACATGGCAGACAGGAAGGTCAAGTCATTAATATATCTTAGCCTAGGAGTAGAAGGCAGGAAAATGCATGGCAGAAAGTTCCCCCACACAAATGTCGAAACGAAAACAACACAAGAAATTTGGGAAGAATTAGAAATAACCTTCATTAGACCCAGGAACGTGACGTTCGACAGGTACCTATTACTAACACGTCGCCAACAACGAGGGGAAACAATGGAACAATTCCACTCAGCACTCCGCTCACTAGCGGAACACTGCCAACTAGGCCACTTAGAAGACGAACTTTTGCGCGACATATTCACAGCAAACATGACCGATCTGGAAATTCAGAAAGATTTATTAAAAGTCACGCTATCCCCAGAAAGAGCACTCGAAGTAGCGATTGGAATAGAATTGGGAGCAAGAAATCAACTCACAATCCAATCAAAGAACACACTCACACCAATGGACAAACAGGAAAACGTGATGG
This sequence comes from Convolutriloba macropyga, assembly GCF_964194025.1. Taxonomy (NCBI): domain Eukaryota; kingdom Metazoa; phylum Xenacoelomorpha; order Acoela; family Convolutidae; genus Convolutriloba; species Convolutriloba macropyga. Next base: position 26,489,304 of record NC_134479.1, read on the forward strand.
CCATATCGAGCTCACGATTCAGAGGAACAGGAAGACCTCCACGAACAAGCACATCACAATGACAAGACAAACAAGCCACAACTGTCAAAACTGCGGTCAACCGTGGACAATCGACCATAGGTCCAAATGCCAAGCAATGGGCCAAACATGTAGACGATGCAACAAACCGAACCAGTTTGCGAGGGTATGCAAATCCAATCTGAACCGCCAAACCAACACACAACGAGTAAACGAAATAGTCAACAACAACGTAGAAGCAGTCACTGAAGACGTCAACAACATATCGATTGACAATGAAATACATTCACAGTACACTAATTCAGAGGACGATTTTTCAGTCAATATGCTGTCCCCCGAGAAAGACAAGACGACTCCAGCAAAATTAGAAATACAATACAGAAACAGCAGATATTGGGTGATGGTGGACTCCGGTAGCTCAGCAAGCCTGGTAACAGAGCGAATGGCGAAAGAGATAGAAGAACGGGACAGTAACACATGGTGGAGCCACACCACGAACCCAGTACAGCTACTTCGCTACACAAATGACCCAATCCGTAATAAAGGGACCTTGTACAGTGATATCCAATGCAATGGGTGGAATGCAGGGCGAGCAGACCTCATCGTCGTCCCAAACAGTCACCGGGCCATCATCGGCAGAGACCTCTTTCAAGCGTTAGGAATCACCCTACATCAACAGGACCCCACAAACGTGGAAGGTAAGACCATCTACAACATCAGTGCCCCATCCACATGCCCACTAAAACAAGAGATTGCTATAAAATACAAAAACCTAACAAGCAGAATAGGTCGATCGGTCAATCATAAGGTAAAATCTAAATTTAAGTCGTATTACACCCCCATCCATCAAAAGGGACGCAGAATCCCACTCCACCTCGAAAAAGAAGTAGAAGAAGAACTAAAGAAACTCTAAACGAACGGACACATCACGAAACTAGACAAGTGTAGCGACGAATTCTTCATCTCGCCCATTGTCGTAACAGTCAAACGTGACAAATCAATTAAACTAGCTATGGACGCAAAAACGATTAATAAGGCAATCCACAAGAATAAGTACCAAATGCATAACTTCGACTGCCTAATGGATAGCATCGCACAAACAATCACTCAAGCGTCCGACGATGGAGAAGTACTATTCTCAACAATTGACCTACGCTACGCGTATAGCCAACTCCCACTGGACAAGGAGACAGCAAAACACTGCAACTTCAACATCATAGGCGGACAAGCCACATGAACATACCGATTCAATACCGGATTTTATGGTCTAACAGACATGCCAGCCGAATTTCAAAAAGCTATAGACATTACTCTAGCCAACCTCACAAACACATTCAGCTTTCTCGACGACATAATAATAGTCACAAAAGGGGGAATACAAAACCATAAAGAAAAACTATTCAAATGCCTAGATAAACTAGACGAAGAAAAACTAGCAATAAACATCGAAAAATGTCATTTTGCAAAACAAAGAATATCATGGCTTGGATACGAAATCAACAAAAACGGCATTAAGCCAATAGTCTCAAAGACACAAGCAATCCTTAACCTTCAACAACCAAAAACACAGAAGCAACTGAAATCATTCTTAGGTAGCATCCACCATCTAACGAAATTCATCCCAAACCTAGCTGAAACATGCAAAGACTTCCGCAAACTCTTACAAAAAGAAACAAAATTTGTATGGCAAGAGCAACACGAAGCAGCCTTTAACAAAATAAAAGAAACAATACGTCACCTAACTGAAAACACACACTTCAATATAAACCGTAAGACTAGAGTAAAAACAGATGCCTCGAGAGGAGGGTCTGGTGCGGTACTAGAACAAGAAACGTGCGACGGGTGGGTCACAATCGCTTACGCTTCCAGGTTCCTAAACAAAGCAGAAGAAAAATATAGCATCAATGAACTCGAATTACTGGGAGTAGTGTGGGCACTAGAACATTTCAAACACTATTTATTAGGACATAATTTTATCGTCCAAACGGATCATCGAGCACTTTTGTCCATATTGAAAGAACGATCATCAAAAATACACCAAAGCCGCCTAACACGGTGGTGTGACAGGCTTATCCCATTTACATTTACAATTGAACACATACCCGGATCAAAAATGGGGATGGCAGATTACATGTCACGAAACCCAGATCAAATAGCAACCCCACCTAGCACATACGACGCTGACTTTATAATCGCACAAATCAACGTTATTAAAAACACATTAAATATAATCCGCAAACGGGGACGACCTAAGAAAGAAGCTATAGTAAAAGCCGAACATACAACAAAAATCAAAAGGCGCAGAGGCAGACCTAGAAAACAGGATATAAACACACAACACGCACAACACACCCCCCAACAAAACACCCCTAACCCGTCCCACGACAACAACAACCAACCAACAATAAGGGTGGAATCGCGCCACGAATACAACAAATTCAAAAAGTCCGTGGAATCGTCGCACGATTCCAATCAAGAAAATTGCAGGCTAAAATTGCCGCACGATTCCACCACAATTAATACAAAAGACCAAAAATGGTGGCACAATAACGATCACATGCTTCAAAACGAGCAACCATGCGAGACATCAAGGACAAAGAACAATTACAACAACAATTACAACTTACGCAGCAAACGCAAAAATGCAACTGAACACATTCCAAATACGGAATATGACGTCATAAAAAACAAGATAGTTTTGAACCACACAAATAACAAAGCGCATTTGCCAATTTCGTTATCCCCTGCTCAGCAGCATTCACAAACTTTACACTTATCCGAATCTAGCAAAATGAGTAAATCTACGGAAACTCAAAATCCACAAGCCTCACCATCAAGACCAAAGTTTTCAATGAGCAACTTCCTCAGCCCATCCAAATCACCATCAGCAGAAACGCAACAACATCCAAAGGACAAAGAAGTAGTGAACGATATGATACAGGGCGTATTTAACATGAAGTTAATTGCAGCAATGACTAACCGAGACTCTGTCCTACGAGAAGTTAGAGATTGTATACTCACCAACGACGAACAGAGATGCAAAAAGCTCTGCAAACAAATACATGGGCAATGGAGGAACCTCAGCACCCACAATGGCTGCATACTAGTGGACAATAAACTCGCGATCCCACACGTAATGTAAGAACCAGCCATGGACATACTGCATGCAACCCATCCCGGCGCATGGGGAATGACAGAGCTTGGCCAACGTTTATGGTGGCCGTATATCAATCGGGACCTCATAAACAAATCAAAGACGTGCAGACCATGTACTGAATTTGGTAAGAATCTAAAAAACTTAATACCAAAAACAAATTGGCCCCCCTCCCACGATGCTCAGAACCTAATGAAGAAATACAAATCGATTTCGGTGGCGCAATCATAGACGGGCATGGTCGTGAAATATATTTCCTAGCCTGCATAGATCGTTTCTCAAAATTCCCAACACTCAAACTGTACAACAATGCCAACGGCCCTAATATTGAAAAATTCTTAAACAAATATATAGTACAACACGGTGTACCACGAAATCTAAGAATAGACCAAGCGCGTTGCCTAAAAGGCAACAAAGTACAACAAGTTTGCGACAAGCATAACATTAATATAATCTTCGCCCCAGCCGGTGATCATCGTGCCATTGGTTTAGTCGAACGTCTCGTACAAACAGTCAAACGGCGTTTAGGATGTATCAAATTAGACCCTAAACAAAAGCCATTTAACATAAAACAGGCACTAAGCCAAATAACGTATGAACTACGTATTTGTAGGGAAAAATCAACAAAAAATTCCCCATTTGAGGCACACCATGGGAGAAAACCTAATACCGCCCTAAGTAACGCAACTACAAACGCACATAAGAGTAATCTTGACTGGTCTAACACAATTAACGCATATTTAGATGACAACATTATCGGACAAGAGGACCTAATCAGCGACGAGAGGTGGGAACAGTCAGATCTAGACAGCGACAGCGAAGTCAAGGCGGCAAAAGCCAAAAAGCTGAAAGAAGCAAGAGAAGATATCGGGGACGTACCACGCATCATCAAAATGGAATCTTCCAAATTCGAAGAACCATTAGCGAAAACAAGTCGGAGACTACTACTAGCAAGAAAGAACCTAGCGACCTCCCGAAGTAAAAAGAACCTACAAGGGTTGTACGAAGCTGTACCAGAGGGCACGGTATTAGTGAAAACGACGGACACTACCCTCACCCTCAAGATGCCTGGACAAAAGGACACTGTCCTTAACAAATCCGATGTCGCAAAGTTCGGTACCCCCGAACGAAGAAACATTCCACTGATAAACTTTGCCGCGAGAAAGACGGTAAGAAATCACCACAAAAAGTTCGAAGAACTTATGCAGAGCCACGGAATGGCTCAAATGAACAAAATCATGGGAATCAGATCCATCAGAAAGAGAGACACGCAGCCCCGGGAACCGCACGCGAGATTCAACCTGGAAAAAGTTTCGAGGACCAAGGTCCCACCGAAGCGCCGATACACTCAATCCCCTAAAAAGGGCAAACTGAGTAAGGAATGATCTCGGGAATCGTCACAAAGTTCCCACGAGGACCCCGCCCACACCAACTATCAGAAGGACGATAGCGCTTCTGACCCCTCAGAAGAGTTCGAAGTCGATACGTCGAACCTGCCGTCCCGCCGCAGCCAAAGAGTGAGAACACGAACCACACCGTATGGCACAGACCCCAACGACAACGAGGATTCGCTATCAGAGAACGAATACCCGCCAACGAAAAAGTTCTCTGGAATATCGAACTTCCAAACACCCCAGGCCCCACAAGCACAAGCACAAACTTCCACAGCCCAAGCTGAGTACGCGATACAACACACGGGAGAAGCACACGGACAAACCACTGCCATCATCCCTACAGCGAACTCCCCTGAAAAACAACCCGCAGTACAAGCGAGCGACGAAGGAAGGGAGCTCAACCCTGACGAACTCTAACGTGGCGACTCAGATAAACTGAACCAAAATTTTGTAACTAACGTTACAAAATTTTCTCATAAGCAGGGAAATGTGATACTAGAGTAAACTCACATCACTCATCATGTCGAAAACACTTTTGATTACAACTTCATTTATTAACATTCATCTCCAATGCAGTAAATTAATAGTCCCTTGTTGCAGTATA
>NC_134479.1:26508647-26511147 GCF_964194025.1 Convolutriloba macropyga
TGGTTTGTTTGTTGTGTGTTCCATTTCGTTTGTTTGTTTAAAGTTAAGCTGTTTATGTATAGCTGTGTTAATTGGCAAATGCGCTTCTGTAATCGTTTGCTGTGTGTCTTGTGTTGTTAATGACGTCATTATTCGATATGTTTATTTGTGGTTGGAATGTCTTGTGACTGCTGCGTAGGTTGTAATTCAAGTTTGTTTGTAATTTGTTTGTATTCGTGCAGCGTTTGTCGGTGTTGTTTCTAAATTGTGTGGATTCGTTCGACGATTCCACTTTTGTTTTTCTAGGTCTGCCTCTTTGACGTTTTGTTTGGTAGTTCACTGATTGGTTGGAATCGTGGGGCGATTGCAAGGTATTTGTTTTAGTAACGTTGCATTCGCTGTGTGTTGTTTTAGTATTGGGTTGTGTATTAGTATTGCTTTGTTTCTTGGGGGTTTTGCCGGTTCGGATGGGTTGCGGGACATATAGTCTGCTAATCCCATTTTTGTTCCTGGTATGTGTTCTATATTAAAGTTGAATGGGATTAGTCTGTCATACCATCTCGTTAAACGGCTTTGGTGAATTTTGGTGGAGCGTTCTTTGAGGATTGATAGGAGGGCCCTATGATCTGTTTGTACTGTAAAATGATGGCCTAATAAATAATGTTTAAAGTGTTCTAATGTCCATACTATGCCTAATAACTCTAGTTCGTTTATGCTGTATTTTTCCTCCGCTTTATTTAAAAATCTTGAAGCGTATGATATTGTCTCCCATCCGTTGCATGTTTCTTGTTCTAGAACTGCTCCTAGGCCTGATATTGATGCGTCTGTCTTAACTCTGGTTTTTCTTTTTGTGTCGTAGTGTGTATTTTCTGTTAAGTTGCGTATGCAATTTTTTATATTTTCAAATTTTGTTTGGTGATGTTTTGTCCAAACATATTTCGTATCTTTTTGTAATAGATTTCGAAATTCACGGCATAGGGGTGCGAGGTTCGGTATGAATTTCGTTAGGTGATGAACGCTACCTAAGAATGATGTTTGTGGGACGTGGGTGATTTCAGGTTTAGTATAGCTTGTGTCTTGGAGACGATTGGTTTGATACCTTTTTTGTCTATTTCGTAGCCGAGCCACGTTATCTTATCTTTTGCGAAGTGACATTTGTTGAGGTTGATTGCCAGGTTTTCTTCGTTTAATCTGTCTAAACATTTGAATAGTTTTTCTTTATGGTTTTGTATGCCGCCTCCAGTAACTATGATGATGTCGTCTAGAAAATTGAATGTGTTTGTTAGGTTGTATAGAGTTTTGTCTATTGCTTTTTGGAATTCTGCTGGCATGTCCGTGAGTCCGTAAAATCCATTATTGAATCGATATGTTCCTGTGGCTTTTGCCGCCTATGATATTGAAATTGCATTGTTTTGCTGTATCTTCATCTAGTGGTAACTGGCTGTATGCGTATCGTAAATCTATTGTTGAGAATAGGACTTCTCCTTCGTCGGACGATTGAGTGATTGTTTGTGCGATGCTGTCCATAAGGCAGTCGATGTTATGCATTTGGTATTTGTTTTGTGGATTGCTTTGTTGATTGTTTTTGAGTCCATCGCTAGTTTTATTGATTTATCCTTCTTCACTGTGATGACTATTGGTGATATAAAAAATTCATCGCTGCATTTGTCTAGTTTTGTTATGTGTCCGTTGTTTTGTAGGTTTTTTAGTTCTTCCTCAACTTGTTTCTCGAGATGTAGTGGTACGCGTCTTCCTTTTTGGTGGACCGGAGTATAGTTTGGCTTAAATTGTGATTTTACCTTATGATGTAGGGAGCGTCCTATCCTTGATGTTAACTTTTTGTATTTAATTGCTATTTCGGCTTTGATTGTAGGGGTTTGGGATGTGTCTATTGAGTTGATGTAATTACCTGTAGATGTTGGTGATTTGTGTTGTGTTAGTTGGATCCCCAGAGGTTTGAACAGGTCCCTTCCTATGATCGCTCGATGTTTGTTTGGTACGACTATGATGTCCGCACGTCCTGCTTTCCATCCGTTGCACTCGATGTCACAGTAAAGTGTCCCTAGATTCTTTATGGGAGTGTCCGTGTAGCTCTTCAATTGTACTGGATTTGTTGTTCTGCTCCACCATGTGTTGCTGTCTCTGGCCTCTATGTCTTTCGCCATTTGTTCAGTGACGATACTAGTGGAGCTCCCTGAGTCGACCATTACCCAGAACTTGCTGTGCCCGTACTGTATGTGTAGCTTGGATGGTGTTGTGGAATCGTCGGGTGTTTCCATCATGTTTACTGTATATTCGTCTGCGGAGTCGTCGTATGTTGATTGGGTGTCCGGGATGTGTAAAATCATATGTATGCCTTGTGATGGTTGGTCTAGGCTTTGGTTGTCTATCTCGTTCACCGATCTACTAGGTTGTTGTCTATTCAAGTTCGATCTACACACCTTCGCGAAGTGATTTTGTTTTTTGCATCGACGGCATGTTTGGCCTATTGCTTGGCATTTTGTTCGCGTCCCATGGTTGT
>NC_134479.1:26521147-26526147 GCF_964194025.1 Convolutriloba macropyga
GGGGTCCGAGGGTGATCGAGGTTGACCTATGTTTTGGGCCATGTACATGTCTTGGCTGTCGTCCGTTTCTTGGTACATGTTGTCCTCCTGGTTGGAGTCTTGTGAGGAGGCTATTGAATCTTTTCGTTTCTTGGGGGCGCGTTTTCGTGGTGAAGGTGTGTATAACTTCTTTTTCGGGATCTTGATTCTATTGACTTTTGATAGGTTTGACTTAATATGTCTGTCTGCTTTAGTAGCTTGAGTGTCTCTCTTTCTGATGTTACGTTGTCCCAGTATCTTTTGTCTTTGTTCCTTTGCGTGTTGTTCCATGTTGTCGATGAATTTTTTGTGGGGTTTGCAGACTGTTTTGCGTGCGGCAAAATTAATGAGGGGTATCTTTCGTTGGTCTGCTGTCCCGAATCTTGCAACGTCTGATTTGTTGAGTACAGTGTCCTGTTGTCGTGGTACTTTTATGTTGAGAGTTGTATCGGTCGTCTTTACTAGGGCGGCTCCTTCCGGTATGGCTTCATATATGCCTTGTAGTTGTTTTTTGTTGCTCTGGGCAGCTAGTGTTCGACGGGCGAGTTGGAGGCGTGGACTTTGTCGGGCGAGTGGTTGTTGGATGTTGGTAGATGGTAGCGTGAAGATTCGTGGTATCTCACTGTTGTCGCTCTTAGCGTCTTCGAGTTTCTGCCTCTTGGCCTCTTGTACTTCTGCCTCGCTATCTAGATCTTCGTCGTACCATCTTTCCTCTGATATCAGCTCCTCGTCGCCTATGATGTTGTCGTCTAAATATTTAAATGTGTTTGTCCAACTTAGATTATTTTTGTTTGGTTTTGTTGTTATGTTCGATAGGGTTGTATTTGGTTTTCTATCGTAGTAAGCTTCGAAGGGTGATAGTTTAGAGTATTTCTTCCTACAAATTCGTAGTTCGAAAAATATGTCTCTTAGGGCGTTTTTAATATTGAATGGTCGTTGGTTGGGGTCAAGTTTAATACATCCTAGTCGTCGTTTGACGGTTTGTATAAGGCGTTCTACAAGACCGATGGGGCGATGGTCGTTGGCCGGTGCGTAAATTAGGTTAATATTGTGTTTTGCACAAAGGAGTTCTACTTTATTACCCCTTAGGCAGCGGGCTTGGTCGAGTCTAATGTTCCGTGGTACACCGTGTTGTCCGATGTATTTGTTTAAGAACTTTTCTATGTTTGGGCCGTTTGCATGTGTTACTAGTTTCAGAGTGGGGAATTTTGAGAAGCGGTCTATGCATGCGAGGAAGTACACTTCTCTCCCCTGTCCGTCAAATATTGGTCCCCCGAAGTCTAATTGAATTTCTTCGTTTGGTTCTGAGCATTGTGGTAAAGGTGCCCAGTGGCTTTTGGGATTTATGCTTTTTAAATTCTTACCGAATTCTGTGCAGGGTCGACAAGTTTTGGATTTGTTTATCAAATCTCGGTTAATGAAGGGCCACCATATACGTTGTCCTAACTCGGTCATGCCCCAAGCTCCCGGATGTGTGGAGTGTAATACATCTATGACCCATTCTTTGAGGCTGTTGGGGATAGCGAGTTTGTTGTCTAATAGTACGCAGCCGTTGTGTACGCTTAGACTCCTCCACTTGGCGTGGATTTGTTTGCTGAGCTTCTTGCATCGTTGTTCGTCCCCAGTTTGGATGCAGTCGCGTACTTCACGAAGTACGGTATCGCGGTTGATCATGGCGGCTATAAGTTTGGTGTTGAAGATGTCGTCGGGGGGTTTTGGTAGCTGCTCCTCTTTTTCTGATGTTGTGCCTATTGTTGGTTGTTTACGGGGTGGGCTTAGAAAACTAGTCATTGTGAAGGCCTTTTTAGGAGAGGGTGATCCCGTAGTTTGATTTGTTTGTTCGTTGGCTGGGTTGTCCATTTGTTGAACAGAGTTTTTGAGTGTATTTAAAGGGGGCTGCTGTGTGTTAGGCGAGATAAATGGCAAATGCGCTTGTGCTATTGTGTTGTGAGCGAATTGTTGGTTTGTTCTGACGTCATTATTTGTTGTGTTGAAATCCGTGTTATTTAAGTTTTGTGCACTGCGTAAGTTGTAATTACTTACCGTATACGGTTTAATTGTCTTTGTGACGTGTTTTTGACTTGTGTCTTGTGATTTCTTGTGGCTGTTCTGTAATTCCTTTACGGCTTTTCTTGGCCTGCCTCTTTGTCGTGTGTGTTTATTGTTTATGTTAGTGTGCGTGGAATCGTTGAGTGATTCCCTGTTGTTGTTTTTTTTTCAATATGGAATCGTTGGGCTTTTTCATTCTATTATTTTTGTTTAGTGTGGAATCGTTGGACGTTTCCGTTTGGTTGTTCATTGCTTGTTGAATTTGTTGTTTTCTGGGTCTACCCCTTTTTCTCAGTATGTTTAACGTTTCGCGTATAATATCTATTGTTGCTATTTCGAAATTTTCGTCGTATTCGTTTGGTGGTTTTGCGGGTTCTGATGGGTTTCGTGACATGTAATCAGCTAGTCCCATTTTTGTGCCCGGTATGTGTTCGATGTTAAAGTTGAATGGTATTAGTCTATCGTACCGTCGTGTTAGGCGGCTCTGATGTATTTTACTAGTTCGTTCTTTAAGTATGGATAATAGTGCTCGGTGGTGGGTTTGTACTAAGAAGTGGTGTCCCAGTAAATAGTGTTTGAAGTGTTCTAGTGCCCATACGACACCTAGTAATTCTAGCTCGTTGATACTGTAATTTTCTTCTGCTTTGTTTAGGAATCGTGATGCGTATGATATTGTCTCCCATCCGTTGCATGTTTCTTGCTCTAGTACTGCACCTAGACCTGATCGTGAGGCATCAGTTTTGACTCTTGTATTTCTTTGACGTCATAGTGATTGTTTTCTGTTAAGTTTTTGATATTGTTTTTTATTGTTTCGAAATCTGATTGGTGGTTTTCCGTCCATACGTATTTTGTATCTTTCTGTAGTAGGTCTCTGAAGCCTCGGCATAGTGTTACTAGTTTGGGTATGAATTTAGTGAGATGGTGTACGCTGCCGAGAAATGATTTAAGTTGTTTGTGAGTTGTTGGTGGCTTTAGGTTTATTATTGCCTGTGTCTTGGAAATGACGCGTTTTATTCCTTTTTCTGTTATCTCGTGTCCCAACCATGTTATTTTGCTTTTTGGCAAAGTGACATTTGTCTAAGTTTATTGCCAAGTTTTCGTTGTTCAATCTGTCGAGGCAGTTAAATAGGTATTTCTTGTGGTTACCTAAACCACCGCCTGTAACAATGATGATGTCGTCTAGGAAGCTAAATGTGTTTTTCAAGTTAAATAATGTTTTGTCTATCGCCTTTTGGAATTCTGCAGGCATATCTGTGAGTCCGTAGAAACCAGTATTGAATCTGTATGTTCCTGTGGCTTGACCGCCTATTATGTTGAAATTGCATTGGTTAGCTGTATCTTCATCTAGTGGTAGTTGGCTATATGCGTAACGTAGGTCTATTGTTGAAAATAGTATTTGTCATTCGTTGGACGATTGTGTTATTGATTGAGCGATGTTATCCATGAGGCACTCGATGTTGTGCATTTGATATTTGTTTTTATGGATTGCTTTGTTAATCGTTTTTGAGTCCATCGCTAGTTTTATTGATTTGTCTTTTTTGACTGTAATGACTATTGGTGATATGTAGAATTCGTCGCTGCATTTTTCTAATTTTGTGATATGTCCGATGTTCTGTAATCTTCTGAGTTCTTATTCGACTTGTTTTTCTAGGTGTAGAGGTATGCGTCTTCCCCTTTGATGGACCGCGTTGAAGTTGCTTTTGAATTTGGATTTTACCTTATGATTTTTTGACTGCCCCAGTCTGGTTGTTAAATTTTTATATTTTGTTGCTACCTCTCGTTTTATGGGGCATGTTGACGTTATTTCTATTGAATCTATGTTCTTACCTTGAGCGTTTGGGGAGTCTTTTTAATTGAGGTGTATTCCTAGGGGTTGGAATAGATCTCTTCCCTCGATGGCTCTATGTTTGTTGGGGACCAGGATGATATCTGCTCGTCCTGCTCGCCACCCATTACATTCGATGTCACAGTAGAGAGTGCCCAGATTTTTGATGGGGGTGTTGGTGTAGCTTTTCAGTTGGACTGGATTTGTCGTTCGGCTCAACCAGGTGTTGCTGTCTCTTGCTTCGATGTCCTTCGCCATCTGTTCTGTAACTATACTGGTCGAACTTCCTGAATCTACCATTACCCAAAACTTGCTGTGTCCGTATTGTACGTGGAGTTTTGACGGAGTAGTTGGGTCGTTTGAGGTGTCCATCATGTTTACGGAGTAATCGTCATCTGAATTTCTGTACGTTGAGTGGATTTCTGCCTGTAGGGATATAAAGTTAATTCCGTCGGACGATTGTTCCATGCTCTGATTGTCGACTTCGTTTACGGAGCGTCGTGTTGGTGGTCTGTTCAGATCTGATCTGCATACTTTTGCGAAGAGGTTTGGTTTGTTGCATCTGCGGCACGTTTGACCTATTGCCTGGCATTTGGCTTTGTGATTGATATCCCATGTTAGTCCGCAGTTTCTGCAGTTGTGGGGTGTATTTCTACTGTTGTTGAATGATGGCCTGTTGTTCCCTCTATATGGTCCTCGGGGCGTTGTCGTTCTATTGGAACCGCGGAACCTTGCGCTTGATATTTCTGAGATCGTTTCCTCGCGTCCGACAAAAGCGTTTTGGTGAGGGTCGGCTAGTTGTTTTGAGTGTATGGCTAGTTGGCTTCTGATTCCTAGCTCTATGCTAACTGCTAATTCGAGAGCCTTTTCTGGGGTGAGTGTCGTTTTTAACAGTTCATTCTGTATTTCGTGGTCGATCATGTTCGCTGTGAATATGTCGCGTAATAATTCGTCCTCCAGGTGGGCTAGCTGACAATGCTCTGCTAAAGATCTTAGGGCTGAGTGGAACTGTTCCATTGTCTCTCCGCGTTGTTGCTTTCGGGTTAATAGTAGGTAACGGTCGAATGTTACGTTTCTCGAGCGTATGAAAGTTAGTTCGAGTTCCTCC
>NC_134479.1:26531147-26609311 GCF_964194025.1 Convolutriloba macropyga
AAAAGTGTCGACGGCATTAAAAAATGAATTTTTCACAAAAAACTTTTCTATGCTGAATTAATTTTGTAACATCAATGGGATTGCTCTTTTTTATCAATATAGTTTCAAAAAATCAAGTTTGAACAAATACATTAGAACCACGAACATTTTGAGAAAACTCGGAGTATCAACGCCATTAATTTCGTTAATTTCAACGGAAATCAATACGCTAAATTATGCCTCCATGGGACAACAAGTTTGTTTGCCATTCAAATTTGGTCAAAAGACCTTACAACAAAATTTTGAAGATGAAAACAATAACAAATACAGGCAACAACCAAAAACTCAGTAGAAAAGTGCCAGAATAAAGTGTCGAAGCATTTTAAATCAAAAGTTTTTCTTTGAAAACTTTATATATGATCCATTGAACCTCTTCCATAATTCAAGAAGAACTATCAGTATTAGGATGATATGATAAGATTTCAAAAGGATCCAAAAATAAGAAAATGTACCCAGAAATAACACGATGGAAAAAAGCTCAGAAATAACACGATGGAAAATATTTGTCACGCATAGATAATCAATTTGAGATCACATTAAATCTTATAACTATAAAAAAAAACAACAAAAACAGGCAACAACCAAAAACTCATTAGAAAAGTGCCAGAAGAAGGTGTCGAATCAAATTAAATCATAAGTTCTTCTCTGAAAACTTTATATATGATCCGTTGAACGTCCTCCTAAACCAATGGGAACTATCAGTATTAAGATAATATGTTAAGATTTCACAAGGATCCAAAAACAAGAAAAAATACCCGAAAATTTTTTTAAAAAAATTATGAGAACTAGTGGCATTGAAGTTTTTAACCTAATAGGTAGAAGATAAAACCGCTCAGCAGATTATTTTTGGCTGCAATAGAAATAACAAAATATCTCGAAAGTACTAAACCTGGCTTACAGTTCACGAAAGAAAGTTTAGGATTGGAAAATGTTCCAAAAAAAAGTTCGATAAACATTTTTAAAGTCTTAACAGCCAATAACCTCAAAAGCTTTTAACGGAGCTCAAAAATTACGCTCAAAAATAACATGATGGTAGGAACAAAGCGTTTGTCATGCATAGATAATCAATAGGAGATGACAATAAGTCTTAATACTATAAAAACAACAATAAAAACAGGCAAAAACCAAAAATTTAGTAAAAGAGTGACAGGGGAAAGTATCGAAGCCATTTAAATCATAAATTCTTCTCTGAAACCTTTATCTATGATCCTTTGAACGTTTTTTGTAACCAATGGGAACTATCAATAATAGGATAATGTGATAGGATTTCAAAACGATCCGAAATTAAGAAAAAGTACCCAAAATTTTTTTTTAAATGTGAAAACTCGTGGCATTGAAGTTTGAAAACTAATAGGTAGAAGATGAAAACGCTAACCAGTATATATTTGGCAGCAACAGAAATACAGAGGGATCCTGTTTTAGGAGCACAGACAAACAGTTCACGAAAAATGTTTAAAATCTGTTAAAGTTCAAAAAATTTTTGAAAAACTTTTTTTAAAGTCTTAACAGCCATTAAACTCAAAAGCTTTTAACGGAGGTAAAAAAAAACGCTCAGAAATAACATAATGACAAAAAAAGATGTTTGTTATGCATGGATAGTCAATAAGAGATCAAAATAAGTCTTAAGACTATGAAAACAAAAACAACAACAGGCGAAAACCAAAATTCAGTAGAAAATTGCGAGAAGATTATTTCGAAGCCTTTTAAAACATTAGATTTTCTCTGAAAACATTATCTGTGTTTCACTGAATGTCCTCTCGAAGCCAATCGGATTACATTTTATTTGTACAAAGTGTATAATTTTTGGATAATGTGATAAGAGCTCAAAAGTAACCAATAATACCAAAATATCCAAAATTTTTTTTCTCAAAGTTTGAATTCTTGTGTTATTGAAGTCATATAATCAATAGTTAGAAGATAAAACAGCCAATGAAATTTGTTTTAGTTTCAGTAGAAAGCAAGTGGGTTCTGTCAATACTGAGACTGACTAACAGTTCACGAAATTTTTAAGATTGGTAAATGTTCAAAAAAATTTCGAAAAACTACTTTTAAATTTTTGACAGCCATTAATTTCAATAAATTTCAACGGAAGTCAAGAAATACGCTCATTTATGCTTCAACAGGAGTGTGGGGATAACTGTCGTGCGTATATAATCAATAAGACATCACAAGAAGTCTTATGACTATGAAAACAACAACAAAATAAGGCAAAACCAAAAAGTTCAGAAGAGAAGTGCGAAAAGAAAAGGTCGAAGCCATTTGAAACCATAAGTTTTTGTCTGAAAAATTTATCTTTGACCCACTGAACGTCTCCTGTAAGCCAAAGGAAGCTTAGGATAATATGATAAGATTTAAAAAATAACCAATAATACGGAAATATCCAAAAAAAATTTTAAACTTTTTGAAATCTTTTGTCATTGAAGTTATATCACTAAAAGTTAGAAGACAAAACCGCCAGATAGAACAATTGTGGTTACAGTAGGATGGAAAAGGATGCTTTCATCAAAGAGACTGACTTACAGTTCACGATAATAAGTTTATGATTGGTTAATGTTCGAAAAAATTTCGAAAAATTATTTTTAAAGTCTTAACAGCCATTAGCTGTGCACTCAAAGCACTAGATATGCTAACTTCAATCTCATTAAGGAACACAAAGCACTCTTATCCAATGATTCCATGCCATAAGACTCCAGAAAAATAGTAAAACATCAAAAATGAAATCAAAATTTTGTTTAATATTACGTAAACTCAAAGTCGAATTAATAAAAAAAATGAGCAATTCCTTGAAAACATTTTTTTTGTTCATTGGGCTTCATTTGACTGTAAAGGAGGTTTGTCATTATCCGAAACTCGTTATGACAAGTGACTTTTCTCTAGGTGACTTGAAAAAGCAAAAAAAGTAGAAAAGTTTTTTTAAAAAAAGAGCTCTCAAATAGATTTCGAATTTTTTTTTGATATTGAAGCTCCCTATGAGACCAGAACTAGTCTTTTTTTTATCGCCTTTAGTCTATTAAGAACACGAAATTGGTTCATTTTTTGGCAAGAAATTTAAGTTTCAAATACTTTTTTTTGGAAAATATCGTAATTTGAAGAAAAATCTTACTAAAAGTGAACAAATATCCCGTGTTCACACAAAACTTCAATGCTCGATAACTCCTCGAAAAAAAAACGAGAAACAAAAAATTCTTTTTAATTTTGAATTCTACGCTGGACCAGCTTTTAAATGATACCACTCACATTTCTCTGCGATGAATATATCGATCGGCCAAAATTGACTGAACAAAATATAACATTTGAGTATATAGTTCCTCCCCTCCACAAGTGGGGTCGGAACAAAAAAAAGGTCAAGTGTTTTCCGCCACTACGTTACAAGGACCTATAAATTATGGAGCATATAGACACATTTAAGAAATTTGAAAAAAAGATCAAAGCGTCATTTTAAAAAAGAGTCAGGTGTTATTAGCGGATATTTCATGAGGCCATAGAAAAAAAGCCCAACGTTTCTATATTGTTGATTGATTTTTGCGATAGTTGATTGGCAAGACCTCCAATGACTTCTATAGCTCTGAACCAGGAGTTGTTTACTATAGTCTCGTTGTGCCAACAGGAGAACGTCCTACGCCTTTTTCTGGCATGGTGGAGAACTGGTCAAAAATTTACGGAATTCTGAAATACATTCCTGACTTTTACTCTTATTGGTCTCAAGGGATCTGTTTCCTTCTACTACAAAAATGTATCAAACCTGTAATAAAGTATATACTTTTTTGTTCTATCATGTTTCTCCTGTTGAATTGATTCAGTGAAAATATTCATAGCTCAGATAAATTTTTGCGGCAACCGAAACAAAAAGTTAATTAGAATTGTTAGATCCAAGACCGAATCCAGTATGTCCCGACCGAAAACCACACGAGGGGGGGGGGGGGGCGATGTGCGTTCATAACTACATAATCTGGAAACATCGAACTAGTCATGGAAGTCTGCACATGAACGAACGAAAAAAACGTACAAAAACGCAAGAATAAACGTGCCAAGATTTTTTTCTCATAACAGTCTGGATAAGAACGCGCTATTTCTTTCAATCTTGTCAAAAAAAGTAATGCTAGAAAAAGTTAACGCCTTTGTCTGGCTTTCCCTGCCATTCTCCTTGTCTCACGCGCCAGACAACCTCATCTTCAGCGAAAAAAAGTTTACCAGATCTTTTAAGTTTTACGCTGTAACGGCTGCTCTCCTATCAAAGTCAAGGTAAACTTTACACCGCCAAGTTCGTTTCAGCGGTTTCAAATCTCTCCGGATATTGGGTTTTTGCAGTTAACTTTTGCGAACTGTATTATCCGCTATACTGTAGACTACTGTTGCATTACTTGTTGTTCTGTTACTCCTGGTAACTAATTGGCCAGCTTTGCTGAATAACTAACTTGTTTCTCTCAGAATAACAAATTATTTTAAATTGAAACAATCAAATCTTGCTTTTGTTTTGGTTTTTAACTCAATTTATAAATCGAAACTTCAAATTATCTCGAAATACAGTCCTTAGTACTAGACCTGATAACTATTTGGAACAACAATGAACTTGGTTAATCAAGTAAAAAAAAAGCGCGAACGCAAAGAAAATTGCTATCTGAATTTCTAATTATTCGCTTTAAAAACAATTTCATAGTCCTCAATTGGCCTCAATAACACCAATTTTGTATCTATGATAGGCTTTGTTAGAGCCAGTAAGAGCAAGTGACTATGTGCTTTGTAAAAACTTTCTCTTACTTAGGAACTTTGTTCCTCAGAAGGAAAGATTGAAAATTTCAAAGTTAATTCTCATTTCAACAAGTCAAAGTAAAGTCAAAACTATAAAATCACTAATATGATCTACAGAAACAAGAGACAATAACAAGGAATTTACCGCTCAAGAAAGTGTGCTTCAATAAGCACTGTATGTCAGTTTAATAAGACAAAATTAACGAATTTCTTCTGATTTTGGTAGTTTTTCAAGCTCTATTTATACTGTCGTTCAAGTCAGAATTGCATCTCTGATTACTTTTAGATTAATATGTCGTAAGATTCTTTGAACACTGGGTTTGGGCTTCGGGATACCGTATACGGTACCCCGCACTCTCCGAATTGGTATGAAAATCGCAAAATTCATCGGATCTGGTTTACCAAGTTGGGTATCTCTTGCTCGGTTTGAGCTAAATTCGTGTCATTGTGAACACTTGAAAACGTGGAAATAATAGTGTTGATTTAGTTTGAGTTTCAGTTTAACTTCATGTATGACGACTGTGTGCTAATAATAGTTACTAAAAATAAATGTTGAACAAATTGAACAAATCCGTATGACTTCGATAGAATGTAGCATTAAATTTCGCTTGTCATGCTATTCCAACTTTAATGGTTGAAATGGCCCTGAAGCGCTATTCAATTTGGTTATTGAGTTAGTAAGTTCAGCCGCCTCATCTCCGGCCCTGTTTTCCATCGCGGAAACAACTTTTCCAGGTAGTACTGGGGCGAGCTTCACTACTGGTCTCTTGTACACTCCGTCATTCGTTTGAACTATCGCTGATCGAATCAAATCGTCAGACCACTCGATGGTCTCCGTAACTCAGCTTAATTTGTAATATCCACGCTTATCGCTGTCTTCGATCAACCAAACGAGATTGCCTTCTTTAAGAGTTTCGTTTGCTGTAGATCACCATTTTTGCCGATTGTTCAGAGTTGGCAGATATTCTGTACGAGATCTGTCCCAAATGAGATTTGCATAGGCTTGAGTTTGTCGGAAGAGCTCTCGATGATCAACAAATTCTTCTGCGCACGCTAGGTAGGGTAAGCAAACGTTCCTGTCATTGGGGGTCAATGCTTCCAAGTCGTTAACATCTGAACTGAGTGGAGTCAACGGTCTTGCGTTCAATTTCTGCTCTACGATACACATCGTAGTTGAGATAACATCCTCTCTGACTGATCTGTTCCCCAACACTGTATACTTTGCTTTCTTGCAGCTTCTCACCAACCGTTCCCCGTTCCCATACTCCCCCAAAGTGTGATGCTGCGGGCGGGTTGATATTCCATCTAATTCCTCGTTGCATTAGATGTTCTTCGATCCCTTCTTTGTTCCATGCCGCAGCGTACTCTGCTAATTCTCCTTCAGCTCAAACAAGATTTGTCCTGTTGTCACTGATGATCGTACTTGGTTTGCCTCTTCGCGCAATGAATCTCATCATTGCACTGAGACAACTATCTGTGTCCAACTTGGGTACAACTTCTATATGCACCGCTCTCATAGTTAGACAAGTAATGAGACAACACCATCGCTTTTTGTTCCTTCGCCCAAAGTAGTCAACTCCAAAGGGCCAAAGTAGTCAACTCCAAAATTTGTAAAGGCTGTTGAAGCTTCAAACCGCTCTTCGGGTAGATCTGCCATTACGGGTGCTATCGTTGTTGTTCTTGATTGATCTTAAGGCGTCTCGTATGCCTAAGATCCACATCCTCTGCTAAACATTGTTTCTTACATGCTAAGTGCCTTCGTGTTGATTGTCCTTTTGCCCGTTCCGCAAGAATAATTCAACCGCATGATATTTCCAATGTAGCAAAATTGGATGCTTTGCAATGAAGTCCAATTGACTTTTGCCTATTCTGCCTTTGGCTCGAATAAGTCTTTCTTCACCTAGGAAACGTGAGAATTGTAGGATTTGCTGCCTTTTGGAATTTCCTTTTCAGCTTTGAGAGACTTCATCTCTTCACCAAATTGTTCTTGCTGTATTAACTTGCAGATTGTTGCTTTTGCTTTTACTCTTTCTTCAATGTTGACTACGAGTGTTGCTGGTTTTTGTTCGTTCAATGTTCGCTGTACGTATGCCACTGTATTCACTAGTCTGTTAAAGTTACTGAATCGTTCCCACTGAATAACAGCTTTCTTCTCTTCAGCCTGTATCATGAAGACTGATGAGGGTATATTCTCTTCATCTGATGCAAAGATTAGGTTCACTTTCTCCTGACATTCATTTTCTGGTTGTGTCAACCAGGCCGGCCCATTAAGCTACTCACTTCTCTTGAGCTCTTTAATGCTGATCGCTCTGGTGCCAATATCCGCTGAATTGTTGATACCGCTCGCATGTTTCCCCTGTGAAACATCAGTTGTATCTAGTATCTCCACTACTTGATTGGTCACAAAATACTTGTTGTCTACGATGAGAAATGTGTATCCTTTGCAATACTGAAGTTGAGTCTGTTTAAAAACTGCAACTATTTATCTTCATTTCATGTTCTTTGACTATCTGTTCCTTCAGCCTCAATGCCATGACTGCCGCTTGTAGTTCAAATTGTGGTATTGAAAGATGCCTTATCGGTGCCACTCTGCAGTTTCCAATGACAAACGCTCAGTCAGCTGAGTGTTCTTTTGGTTAGGAACGTAGATAGGCCGCTGCACACATCATGTCTTCAGAAGCGTCAGCAAACAAATGAAGTTCGTTATTATCCCTCTCTCCGTTGAAATACTTTCTCAAGATGCTTGCTTCAAACACTATTGGAAGTTGTTCTTCCCATCTCAGGAATTCTGCTTCTTCACCGGGCTCCACTTCGTTGTCCCAATGTTGTCCTTTCTTAGTCCAGATGCTTTGCAGGAGTCTTCTCATGTGAACACTGACTGGAGCAAACAATCGGATCGGGTCAAATACTGAAGATACCAGTGACAGAATCTTCCTCTTAGTTATAGTTGTTTCAACTGCTTTGTTTGTACCCCAGCACACTTGAAGACTATCATCAGTAACAGTCCCTTGTAGTCCTAACACTAAGGGTCCTTCCGTATTGGGCTCCAATTCGACTTGCTTCGTATTGCTGATTGAGTTCAAGTCTTCTGGGATTACTTCGGAAACTGCATCATTGTTGCTTATCCACTTCTTCAGTTCAAATCCATGTTGTGAGAGAAGAGGTTGTAGTTGATTGAAGACTTCAATTGCTTCTTCCGTGGTTTCTACTGATTTGATGAAATCGTCCATGTGGAGTTGTTTTGTATTGCCTTTGCTGCAATTGGATAATTTTCTTCGTTGTCCAGTCCCACTTGCTTGAGAGCATAGTTTGCGCAAGTTGGAGATCTCTTAGCTCCAAATAAATGACGCTGACATTCGTATACCTGAACAGGTTCGTTAGTTCTTGGACGCCATAAGAACCTCAAGCAACTTCTTTCCTGTTTGGGAATTTTCACTTGTAGAAACATCGATTCGATGTCAGCTGTCAGGGCTATTGGTCCTTCACGGAATCTGAATATTGTTCCAATCAACCCATGTAGCAGATCAGGTCCTGCTAGTAGCTTATCATTAAGGCATACTTATTTGTACTTTGAGGCAGCATTGCAAACGCGTCTTATTGGTGCCTTGGGCTCGTAACTTCTCTTGCACACTTTGATCGATTAATGAAACCGTTGATCCATTATCAAGGAAAGCATATGTTTTCAGCCTGTTGCCAACGCTCTGTATTGAGACAGGAACTATCTGAAGCAAGCTTGTAACTTCGTTACTCTGATTGCTTGTTGCTGCGCTTACGTTGACTGCGTGATTGCCCTCGTCCATTTGGTTTTCTGAGTGTAGCTATCGGTTGTGCTTCTCGATGCATCCATTGATGCCGCACGCATTGAATTTACAATCTTAGATTGCATGTCCCCTGCCTAGACATCCGTAAAATAAGCGTCGCTTCCTCACTGTTGCGTATCGATCGTTCACACTCATATTCTTGTATAGTGGACAGTTCCAAAATTTATGAGTGTCATTAGCTAGCGGGCAGTGATCACTTTGTATTTGCTTGGTTTTGTTTACGTTCGAGCTTGCACTGAATTTCGATGTTTTTGAAAACCGTTTGTCTCTATTTGTGCCTCTTCGCTCTTCTTCTCTTCGCTCTCCCTTGAAAGCTCAAAACCCTTCGTGCACGAATGCTATACTGGATAGTCATTTTTCAAACATAATTAGATCAGGCCAATCTTTATCTAATAATCAACATGGAACCACCACTTCTATTTGAGAACTTGAGGTAGTTTATCTAATGCCATATACAGTGTCGAGCTTGATTGGAGATCACCAATTTGCTTGTTCTCTTTGAGCAAATTCACAAAGTTCAAAACAATAACTGAGAAACTGATCAGACCTGTTGAGTTGTGAGGTTTCACCTGACTTGCTTTGCGAAGACTCACCAGTTGTGCATCAACGATCACATGAGACCTTACAAATTTCCTCTCCAGAATGCTCCATGGAGCACCATAGAACTGTCCAGAACCCATTCCAGATATTGCTGAACTTGCCTTGCCCGTCAGTAGAATCTTCAGATGAATCATCTTTTCTGAGTCTAGTATTGGTCGTTGATCCACTGCAGCAAGGAACATACTAGACCATTCCGGCCACTCGAGAGGGTTTCCGTCGAAGTTGTTCAAATTCAGCTTTTGTAGGTTACTGCTACCTGAATAACCACTGTTGTATCGTAGACCAGCTATGGGGGAAACGTCCCGCTCTTCAACACTTGAGGATCGGTCTCGTGTACTGCGATATCGTGAGAAGTGACTATGCCTGTCCACTTCAGGGGTTGCTTCGAAGCGAGCTGTTGATCGTTCTGGTGTTAGAAGGTGGTCGATTCTACTGGCCCAGACTGAGACATCTATCTTCTTTGGGGTCCAGTTGGATCGTGATTTGTCTCGAGCACCAGTTGATTGGGAACGAACATCATCATTCTGAAATGCTGTTCTCTTCACTTTGCGCTCTAGCTCACGCTCTTCCTCCAGTATTTGATGCTTGGTTTCCAGTTCCTTCATTTGCATTTCCAGCTCTAGGTTCCTCCGCTCGGACTGTGCCTGTTCCAGTCGCATATTGGTTTCGAACTCGATATCGAATTTCTTCATCCTTTCCTCTCGCCTTTGCGTTGCTGAAGATGTTTCCGAAACATTCTCCGTATCTTGGCCGCTTGCTGTTGCCCCTTTGTACTGTTTGAGCAATTGGGTTGTCCGTTGGGTAGTTGTTTTTGATCTCGTTGTCGTTCACTGCTTGGGTTGTGTTGATTTGCTCTGCATTCATTGCTGGTTGCGTGCTTTTGCTTATGTATGCAAGCCAATGATAGTCCAATCTTGCTTTGCACTTCCTTGCCTCTTTCAGATGCTCATCCAAAAAAACTTGTTGGGTAGGGTGCAAGCTTGTTTCGACACTGCAGACGCTTGGGTATATCTTCTTCTAGAAGGTGAACAGTCTGCAGATAGAGGGCCTTTAGCTTGTTGGGTCGATCTGAAACTTCAATTATTTTTTTAGCCAATTCCTGTTTTAGTGTTAACTTCTTCCACTAAACTCTGGAACTTCTTGTCGTACCTTTCAGCTATTGATTGAAGCTCCTCTCTGCGGGTTGTGCTAGGAATGCCTGGTTACTGTTTGCTTTGCATTTGTTTTTTCCTTTTAAGCGAGGTCATTTCTTCAACGTGTTTTGTTAATTGCACTCGCACCTTTCGCTCTGCCTCACTGGCGTTGCGCGGTTGATTTGTTTGATTTTCTTTGCGGGCTGCGTTTGGAACTCTCTTCATCAGATTGGACAGCAGTTTGCCTTCCACTGTCCGGGTCAGCGGACCAAATGTAACGGCTGCTCTCCTATCAAATTCAAGGAAAGCTTTACACCGCCCAGTTCGTTTCAGCGGTTTCAAATCTGTCCGGATATTGTGTTTTTGCAGTTAACTTTTGTGAACTGTATTATCCGCTATACTGTAGACTACTGTTGCATTACTTGTTGTTCTGTTACTCCTGATAACTAATTGCACAGCTTTGCTGAATAACTAACTTGTTTCTCTCAGAATAACAAAATAGTTCAAAATAAAACAATCAAATTTTGCTTGTGTTCTGGTTAATAACTCAAATTATAAATCAAAATTTCAAATTATCGCAAAATACAGTCCTTAGTAATAGAACTGATATTTATTTGGAACAAAAATGAACTTGGTTAGTCAAGTAACAAAAAAGCGCGAACTTAAAGAAAGTTGTTATCTGAATTTCTCACTGTTCGCTTTAATAACAAATTTGTAGTCCTGAATTGGCCTCAAAAACACCAATATTGAATTTATGCTAGGCTTCGTAAAAGCCAGTAAGAACAACTGACTATATGCTTCGCACAAAGTTTTTCTTACTTAGGAACTTTGTTCCTCAGAAGGAAAGATTGAGAATATCAAAGTAAAATTTCGTTTCAACGAGTAAATGTAAAGTTAAAACTGTACAAACACTAATATGATCTACAAAAACAAGACACGATAACAAGTAATTTACGGCTCAAGAAAGTGTGCTTCAATACGCACTGTTTGTCAGTTTAATAAAACAAAATTAACGAGTTTCTTCTGATTTTGGTAGTTTTTCAAGCTCTATTTATACTGTCGTTCAAGTCAAATTTGTATCTCTGATTGGTTGTAGATTACTATGTCGTAAGATTCTCTGAACACTGGGTTTGGGGTTCGGGATACCTTATACGGTATCCCGCACTCTCCGAATTGGTAGGAAAATCGCAAAATTGATCGGATCTGCTTTACCAAGTTGGGTATCTCTTGCTCCGTTTGAGCTAAATTCGTGTGATTGTGAACACTTGAATACGTGGCAATAATAGCGTAGGTTTAGTTCAAATTTCAATTTAACTTCATGTATGACAATTGTGTACTAAGAATAGTTGCTAAAAAATAAATGTTGAACAAAATAACAAAACCGTATGACTTCGATAGAATGTGGCATTAAATTTCGCTTGTCATGCTATTCTAGCTTTAATGATTAAAATGGCCCTGAAGCGCTATTCAATTTGGTTATTGAGTTAGTAAGCTCAGCCGCCACATACGCAAAAAATTTTATCACAAGATCAAAATAATGGAGGATATATATAAGAGATAAATAAATTTTACTGATTTCAAGTGCATAAGTTATGTGCAGTTATTCAAATTTGTCTGATCTTGACCGCACGAATGTTTGGACTTGAAAGAAAAAGAGAATAAAAATGAACGCTTGAAACTCAGGAAACGGGAAAAGTCTGCGCTTTAGCAAAGATCCGTTTAAAAAGGCTAAGCAGATATTGAAGCAAATTCAAGGTTCTAGTTTAATATATTGGTGACCAGCAATAATTTATTGTCCCTCGATTAGATATTCTAGAATAAATCCTAATTTTTGTAGCCTGCACACGGAAAACCTCATCACGTGGGAATTATACTCAGGAACAAACAGTATCTCTAGCACCTTCATCCAGGTCTGAGTGGAACCTTCGCTTGTTATGCGCTCATCGGCGAGTGCTGCCAGGCGCTCAATGTTTCCTCAACTTCATTATCCACAAAAGGCTGCAATTGGGTTGCTATTTTCAGTCCCCAGTGGATTTATGGGATTTATGTGCAGGTTTTGTGATTAGAATTTGACATTGAGCTGAAAATTTCAAAATTTGTTTGGAGTTCAGCGCATTTAAGTCTAGCGCTTTTCAGAACATTTCAGCGCATTATTATATAGGTTTTAGCGCTGAAATTCTGAAAATCTTAGCGTATTTCAGCATACATCTTAAATAATTTTCCGAAAATATCTCGACTTGATTGGTACATTTTCTTTTCAGTCCAGCATCGCCGCACAAGTTTATCTGTCGAAAAGTTGCAACAGGTTGCAATTTAACCATCTCAGTTGTAAGATCTTGTAAGTTAAGCATTCACCTTGTAAGTTTCCAAAAGTTAAAACTCTTTTGAAGCTTTTCCGTTTATCATACATCGTATTTTAAACTATGGCACGTGCAATTAGTGGGTGCAAACACTATGCAACTGCTTACCCTGAGGGAAGGCAGAATCGGAAAAATTTATCCTTCTTTAGAAACTTGCACGATCTTATAAGATAACCATCCCATCTCACCCCCGGGATATATATTTAGACGTAATCAACTATTGAATGATGTTTCAAGTCGTGTAATACAAACAAACACTCTTAAGCTCACTCCGTCAAATAATCACCAACGAATGAATATGTTAGACTTAATTCAGGGCTCAGTTAAATATAGGTTGCTTGACTCTGCTTGAGGTCAATGAGATCTTGTTGTTAATTGAGAACCTTTTAGCTGTTGGGATACTTCGTCAATATTTTGTAGTGAGATCTTCAGAGTCAAGTAACGGTGCTTAGAACACGCAACTTTCAAGTTTCAATTTTGAATAACTCAAGGAAGCTATTTTCGGTGTATGACTTTCTGGCATTTTAACTTTCTGGGTAAGAGTTTCTGGCGTCTTAACTTCTGGCAATGCAGACTTTCTTCATTTTGAAGCTTCGACTTGATTGATTTAAGACTGAAAAGACGGAGAAGTCACTGGAAAACCCGCCCAGTGAATCGAAGCCTGATACACTTTGAAGAAACACGTTTGATCTTGACATCTCTTGCAGATCTTGAAACATATTGCTAAAAACTTGAAATACCAGCATTTCATTATTAATCTTAGTAATTCGTGCTTAGTCACTTGAATTCGTGCGGAATCTTGTTTAAAGGTTCTTTTTAATTCTAACTTAGCATATCTTGCTATGTCATGGTTAGTCTTTCTTGGTAATCTCGCCAAGATCTTGTTTCCTGATACCCATGAAAAGATCATGCAAGTTCGTACATATCTTGATATTTGCATCGTAACTGCCATGTCAAGATCTTGGCCCGACTTACCATGTTTTAGTATGTTTCTTATCAAGGTGTATCAATAAACTTCGGTGAACTGGGGAGTCACTGAAGCGTAGCAGTTCCAGATGCGAGCCAGATATCTGATTTGATTTTAAGCAGCAGTCACGTAACCTTGCTTGAAACTCGAATTTGCAAGTTTGAACGTTTACCCTGCATTTAGGAAAATGTAGCATTTTAGGAAATGGTACAGCGTAGGTTGGGTATTTTAAATATTTCTCGTGCAGTTTTCAAGTAGCTTCATTTCATTTCACTTCAATTTGCACCTCGCAAAGCTCATAATTCAACCATGCATATTCTGGAGCATATAAATTTGATGCGTATAAAATAATTCATTTTGTAAAAAATCTATGAAATGCTGAGTTTTCTTAAGATTGCAGTAATTTTTTTGCAAACTAACAAATAATAGCAGTTTATGGTCTATAAAAGTGGATATCTATTATATCCCCCTCGGTTATTTTGACTCGCCTCATTTTTGAACCCCAAGATGTAGTCTTTCAAAATCACACCAATTTCACAGCGTAAATCCAGTTATACAAACCAATTACATCATAGCATTATTTGTTAAGACTATCATAGCATTATTTGATAAGATTATCATAAGTTAAAACCCAAGTTACTTCAAGAAAAGGAAGCGGTTCTTTGTCAAGTATTCGTCATGTTTGCGATGGCATTCGAGCGTTACATGCTTATAGCTCGTGGCACCGAAGCCAGAGCAGTTTTCACCACTAAGAGGAGGAAGACCTTATATGCTGTTACCTTGACCGCTTGCATAATTGTTCCATCTCTTCACATAATGGATTTCGCTGCTAACATCTTTCATTCGACTAACTGGAAGGAAACCCTGCCGATGACTGAAAAGGTAACGCTTTACAAACTAATTTAATCAGTTAATTTTTTGAGGCGGAGGATTTAAAACGAAAATTTGCCAATATGATAGTTATTTTTGTAGAACTTAAGCAAAAATTAGCACTTAAGTCACTAACTTGAGTAAAAAAAATATACCTTCATGCTCCCGGACCCAACCCAATGCCAACTCAATATCAGTACTGGGCACTTCTAATTGCAAGTCTTATATCAATAAAGGTTCAGAGCTATGATCATGTCACTTTTTCCATTGGATTTGGGGTCGATTTTGTGGCCGAGTCACATTTCCGATGCGTTCGGCAATTGTACTGCAAACAATTTGTCCGAGGGCGAGAACAAAGACCGAAAGAGCACATCTCACGATCATTTCGTTGTCCGAAACTGACATTTCATTGATCTGAAA
Organism: Convolutriloba macropyga; assembly: GCF_964194025.1. Taxonomy (NCBI): domain Eukaryota; kingdom Metazoa; phylum Xenacoelomorpha; order Acoela; family Convolutidae; genus Convolutriloba; species Convolutriloba macropyga. Next base: position 26,546,107 of record NC_134479.1, read on the forward strand.
ATAGCAACGTATTTTTTTACTGATGCTTTTAAATCCCTTCTTCCAGAAAGTAGAACACAAAGAAAAGTTATGGGTTGATAGAGGAAGTGAGTTTTATAATAAAACTCTCAATTCTTCACAATTAGACATACTGTGGAATTTTACTCAAAATATAGTAAGCTGAAAGCTGTATCATAGAACGATGTAATGAAATGCCAATACACAAAGTTTATAACCAAATGTTTATCAATGGCGATGGTAATTGGGTAAACTTATTCAATGATGCTGTTGTCACACATATATTAATACCATTCACTCTACTAGCCAATTGGCACCAATTGATGCTTTCAATAATCGAAAAAAGGTTAATTACATCTTTGGTTTTAAGATATCCGGGACGAGACTAGAAGTTGGTGATTATGTAAGAAATTCTGATAAACGCAAAATCGTTTCAAAGGGAAATTTCAAATTGGAGTAGATAATGAAATAAAAATAATGAAATACTAAAAACGATTCCACCAACTTGTGATCAAAAACATGTGAAGAACAGAAAAGGAGTTGTTCAATAAATTATAGCCTAATTTTAGAAAGTATGTTACTTGATAGCACAGAACAAGCAAGACTAGTGATGCATTATGGTTTTGAACAGCTAGAGAGCTTGAAAAAGATAGGGAGTTTACTATTGAAAATGACAACACCAGCAGCATCACCACTTAAAGCTCAGCGAAGCTGCTACGCAGAAAATAAAAATCCGAGAAGCGGTTCCAACAAAAAACCATTGTTTTAGCCCAGTCTACCAGCAGTGGCTGATCAGTTAATAAAGGGTAAGATCTCAGGACAAAAAACCCAATAATAACATTATTTTAAAAAGACACTAAATGTTTTATGAAACTGAAAATAATAACTATATTGAAAAAAACTAGGTAGATATGAAAGCTATTTTAACAATAAGAACATAACAGAAATTGTTTTCTATCTACACCGACAATGACAACAACAAATTTGGTTGCATTAACAGATATAGGTTAATCTTACTCTATACCAACCGCATCTGCTACAGCAACTGTATGAGATTCACTTTCAAAAACAGCTAATACTAGGATAAAAAATAAGGTTATAAAAAAATCTCAGATGTGTATTTTATCGGAACAGTGTATTATGTTTTCACCTGGTATACCACGTTCATCTAACGGTTTAGCTACTAAATTAACCATACATATCAAGTCGTTCTATTTTTTTATCATAAATATAATTGAAAGTAATATTCCCACAGAAACTTTTATCACCAAATTTTCATCAGTTATACAGCTCTTATCATGTGCTTTCTGAATTCTGTTTTCAGTTAAAAGTCTTTCTTTGACATATATTAGTGCATTATAGTAATCACAATGCGTACCTTTTTCCTCATTTTTTACATTTTGCTTGTCAACCCCACAACTAAAACTATGATTTGGTTTCAAAACTATGAACTCTTTTTCAACTTTACTACCAAACTCACGCTTAAACTTACAAGGAGCTTTGTAATTATTCTTATCTGGAACATAAAATTTAATTAATTCAAATTCTTCAATTTTAAACTAAATTTCAGTAAAACTTATCACAAAACTATGAATATCCCTATAATGGATCATCAAATTTTTAAAGGCAGGCAAAAGAAAATCAGGAGGATTAATACATGAGAATGTTTCTTAAATCTGAAACACTAGACCCAATAAACCCCACATTATCGTATTCTATCAATTTTCTGAACATATTTAACTGGACTGTAGCCATCATATCCATTAATACGTTTACATGATAATTTCCTCACACTCTTACGTATTTTAGTTTAATCCGTTAAAAATGTAACCTGAGAGAACTTCATACATGTACTACAAAACAATTCATAATTGATTAGTTTATAATTATTTTTCTCATTTCAGTTGTAGCTATAGCTCTTCTATTGAATTACTCTATGTGCTTTCAGTACCTTCATACCAATCCTTATAACCAACTAGTATAACACTATATAATGCTCATCATATTTATCTGTATCATTTTGACCAAGATTAACTTCTCATTTATTTTCCTACCGTTATCTTTTCTCTTGTAAACTGTTTAATTATCTCCTAATTTTCTTCTAGTCGGTGGCAGCTATAGGCACCCTGCTCTTTCAATACATGAGTCATCATATTTAAAATCACAAACAACCCACTAACCGTGACCAGAATCACCAAGAGTATTGAGTATAAATTCTAATTTTGTGTTAACATACTCAAAGACTTTGCAAGGTAACATTTGCATTAATGCCCATCTATACAGATTATCAGCATCCGTGTAAGTTGTCAATTAACGTACACTTTTAACATACTCTTGATCTAACACTACACCACTTGTTAGTAGCCAGCAATCATAACTATATCAAATCTATATCTAGGAAGACTAACACAATATAATGGATTGAGACCAAAGTCTTCCTTGTTTATTGCTACTACTCATAACAGCAAAACTCCAAAATTTTGGAATCATTCTTATGATTTTCGAGTTTTGTGTCGATTCTCTTTTTTTGAAGTCCGAAATCTCATTTTGTAATGAAAATCTATCATGTAGCGGTGATTTAAAGTCTTCTTTGTTAGATCAAACACCACTTTATGGTACGACTTCAATTGCGAATTACGATTTAAGTGTTGCATGTTTTTAACAGGTTATAGCACAAAACAAAAAAATCTCTCACTGTTTTACTTATAATTCAAAATGATCGAAATTGATTTTAGTTTTAGTTTTCAGATCGAATGGTAATTCTACATTACAACTAGTTGTTCCGACCCTCCTGAGGGGGGAGGAACTATATACTCAAATGGGTTTTTTTTTGTTCCGTGAATTTTCGCCGATCGATATATTCATCGTAGAGAGTTAGAGACTGGTATCATTAGAAAGCTCGTCCAGTGTAGAATATGGAATTAAAAAGATTTTTTAAATTTTCGTTTTCTACAGGGAGTTATCGAGGTTTAAACTTATGAGAAAAGTAGAGTGAATTCACGTTGTTTTTATTCACTTTTTCCGGAATTTTCGCCTAAATTTTCGTCAATTTTGCTAAAACTTAATAAAATTTTTGAGAATAGTGTCGTTGGTTATTTTAAAGACAAACAATCATTGTTGATTGTTTTGGTTTAATTTTTTGGGAAAAAAATTCTGGATAAATATTACAAAATTCAGCCTTTTTCATCAAAAAACGGAACGAAATAAGCTACTTTAGTCCACTTTGGTTAAATTTGCCTGGAGTACAGCCCCAAACAATACTCATACAATCTTCGTAGACTCAGAAGAGGTCTATTTCTACTTCAGCGTCCGTTGAGGGTGCTCTGTAATTAAAACTTCGCCGTCTTTTGCTAACTTTACTCGTTGGATTTCAGAAATGCAGAATTTATTTTTGAGTTTTCAACGAACAAATTATCTATATCTACAGCATTCGAAAAAATCAATTGTTCCTAACGGACAATAAACATTAGCAGGGCTAGTTTTGGGCCAATCTTGGACTGTTACAATCCAAAAAGAAGTCGGATTGCAATCAGTCGGTCTTTTTTTTTTTAAAAAAAAGACGTTTTTTTTTTAAATAAAAAGGAACAGAACATATCAAATCAAAGCGCAGGAGTGGACGGTCTATTTGGCTTTCTAAGGAGCTCCAAGCTAATGCATTTAAATTTTTACTTGAAAGTTTATGTTCATTTTGCTCTTTAAAAATTATTGATTTTCAAATAAATAATGGCTTAATTAACTTTTCCTCTATTTTTTTCTGAATTCGTTCAACTTCTAGCTTAGTGTCAGCAAAGAAAGAATACTTCTTCATTCGACTGATTTGAAGTTTAGTCTCGGTTGTGGTTCTAAGCCTGAAGTTATTCTTTTCTGGCTTTGATACTACTAGATTTCAGTTTTTTTGTTTTAAGATATTTGCCAGTTTTTCACGTTTTCTAGTTTTGTCACCTTATCACATTATTGACCGTTCTCATATCACATTATAAGCGTTCAAGATATATATCATAATTGCACTTATTAAAATTCTGAACAACATATATTACCGTTTTGACAGCACCGGCACCTCTTTCTTGAAGAAATTAATTGAAATTTTGTCTTTAACTGTCATTTTTACTTTGCCGTTTGGGTCGTATGAAATTTTCTATAAATGGATAGGTTTCATCGGTTTTTCATGGACAAATTGATGAGTATATCTTCTGATATCAGTACGTAGCTGATGGCTTCCATGACTTTGAAAAAAATTGTTTAAAAAAACTTAAAAAAAACTTTTTAGCTTCTCAATTTTGTTCTTTTTAAATTTCTTTTGTTACCTGATCTTGTTAGTTAAATACAGGTCAAATATGACATTATGGGTGACAAGGGAAGGTGTCAAAGGAGATTGATGTCCCAAAACTGTTTTTTTCGTATTCGTTATGCCCTTACTGGCTTCGACACCGGTTTTTCACAAAAAAAAGTAAATTAATTTGGTTTTTGTCATACTTGACGTTGTTTTTGTACACGCAAGGAAAAATCTGGATATTTGCAGGTCTCATGGCTCCCTGTGGATGAATAAGTGACCCTATTTAAATAGTTCTTTTTGTAATTAATGTCTTTCATGACTTTGGATGTAATTTTGCTTCGAAAAAAATTCAAAACTATTACATACTTTTACGTTTCGCTTTTTTGTCAACTGGTTACCTAGTCTTACTAATGAATGGCCATATACTACTTTGTCAATGTTTGAAGAGGGCGCAATCGAAAAATTTTTGAGGCCCAAAATATGGCTTGACGGTTTTCTGTTAAGTTTCAATTGAATTTTTGTTTGTTGTTGTTCTTTTTAGCCGCTGAAAAAAAAGAATAAGGACAGTTCCTAATGCCCTTCTATAGTAGAATTGGTAATCGTAAACCTTTGGGATATTTTTTTGGTTTCTAATGTTTTTTTATTACTTTGAATTTAATTGTTTTAAAAAAAGCGAATTTTTTAGCTTTTTTGTTTTTTGTTCTTTTTCGTCTAATTGTTACCAAAACTTTTTATGGACTGGTCCCATATATTTTCTGGTGATTTTTAAGTTATTTTGTTTAGTTTTAGCTTTATCTGATGGTATGTTAACTTTGTCATTATATTTCTTTTTTTCAAAACGGACATAAATTTTTTGATGTAATTAATGTTTGTTGTTGTTGTTGTTGTTTGATTTTGCTGTTCAACTTGACTCGCTTTCATAATATTGGCATATCACAGCAATCAATTGCATCAATTTTTGCTCCTCTGAGTTATTTGCTTTGAAGGCTATCTTATCGTTCATACACAATTTTTTTTTTGAAAAATACTTGTGCTTTTTTGAGTTTTTGGGATTCCCAAAAAATAAGTTTTGTGTTTTTCTATCTGTTCCTCATTTGGTAGACAATTATGCCAAAATTGTGGATGGGCGGGGTCGGAACCTTATGTCCCATCGCACATTACCGAGCCGCCTTGTTTTTATTAGCTCTCATATCACTGTATCATAAACAGTACAAAATAATGTTACTTCAAACAGCCCAAACAGCAACCCAGTCCACACAAAATTAAAAACAAAGCCGGTCCAACAAGGCCAATCAAATAACAATTTGGACAAATATAGAATTGAAACTGCAAAAGATTTCAGTGGACAGCTCAAAAAACGTATCAAATTTTTAGTCCTAATGTTAGTCAATGTCTATGTCCTTGGCTACGTTGCAGAGTTTTTTGAAATGTTTTCCTAAATGAAGTGATTGAAACAATGTCTCAAATAATCAAAACGATGAAGTGATTCTAACTGCTAATGCTTTTGACTAAATAATAAGACTTCTTCGAGCACCAATAATTTAAATAAACTTTTGAACTTTGAAACTGAATAGCACATCAATTAAAATAAGTTAGAATGATCAAAATTAGTGGCAAAATATCTGTTAACAGACGAAATGTTTCTAAGTATTGAGTTGGAGTGCCTAAAAATGTTTTGAGTACAGATGATCACGACGTACAGAACTCCTCTCAATATTTGTTCACCAGTGCCAAAAAATTGTAATAGATCTTTATTCGGGAGAAAAATTTCTGAAAAGCCGTTTTCGCTCCATCATTGCAAAAATAACGTTCCTTAAAGTTTATCATATCATACAGTAAAAGAAATTTGCACTTTTAATTTAATTTTGAAAGAACTAGCACGAAATAATATGAAATGAGAACACTAACAATTTATTATGTTGTTTCAGCCTGATATTCACTCAATGTTAAGCCTCAATAACTCATCATAAAAGAGGAAATTCAAAAGTTCGTCAAACTAATTTAACTTTTGTATAAATGGATTTTTTTATGATACCAACCATAGCTATGTACCTAAAAACCTAAAAAGCGTCAACCGGTCAGAATTTGATCATTAAAAAACGCTCTCTGCCTGACCATAAAACACAACATTTCAAATAATGATTTTGACGCCACAACGCTCAATGACATACAAAATAAACGAACTGCAATAAAAGCAAGACAATTTTCTATGTCTATTTAACAGGAGCCCCATTTTCTCTAAAATGACCTTTCTTTATTTGAAATTAGAAGAAACCTTACAATTTCTTTGCGTTCTCGCATAATAGTTGCCAAGCAAAATTTTAGATTTGTCAAAACTCGATAAGCGTGCAAACAAATGACTATAAAACCATTTCAACTCTGATTTGCTGTTCCCTTTGAGTGTTGCATTTTTTCCTAGGAAAAATGAAATGAAATTTTGAAGAAAAAATAATAATTTTTCGCAATTGGAACCTTTTATGTTTTTCTTTAGTTTCCGCATTGTCACACCACTTTTATATCTTAAGACAAAAGTAAGGGACTTTAGAATTTTTGTCAAGAAACATCTGAGATAGTGTAAACAATCTTTGTTTTGTTAGCATTAAAATAACTTGAAAACAGTATAAGCAAAAATCATTTCCAGCGATAGAGAAGATAAATTTTTAAACGAATTTTAAATGTTTTTTTTTTATTTTTGCTCACCAGGTTCTGACTGCGTTCATAATATTTGCACCCCCAAGCGTACGTGCTATAGTATCACATAATAATTTACTATGTAACAGAACGTGTGTTATGAAAGGGTTTCTTTTTGTACTGAGGGGACGTTATGGAAATTAACGTTATGGAGAATAAATCTAAAATATCAATCATCCAAAATTAATTTTTTTATGAAAATTCGCACAGAACTAACACCGCATAGAAACAGAAGAAGCAAAAAAAAGTTAAAGAAGCCCATGTGTCAGCTAATCATATTTCGGGTGCTTTTTTGCACGACGGTTATCTTGCAAGAGTCTTACAAAAATGGACGGTTATCTTGCAAGAGTTTTGTAGGATTCTTACAAGATCTTGCAAGAGGATGCGTAATGTTGTCAGATTCTTGTAAACATCTTGCAAGACCTTGCAAGATAACCCTCCGATTTTGACTGGTGACTGTTGAGGCAGGGCATTATCAAAGAAGATCGTCACTACAAACTTGTTTAACCAGATGAAAGAATTTGTTCGACTTTGTTACGAGAGTCACATATCAGCTTACTCTTTAGATATTTCTCGTAGTCCTGTTTTTGGAGGCAACTCAACTGAATTTTGCAGTTTACAAAAACAAAACCGCAATAATGGGAAAGTCCAAAGTTTATTAGGACCGTTATTGTTCCGACCCCACTTGTGGGGGGAGGAACTATATACTCAAATGGGTTTTTTTTGTTCCGTGAATTTTGGCCGACCGATATATTCATCGTACAGAAATGTGCGTGGTATCATTAAAAAGCTCGTCCAGCGTAGAATTCTAAATTAAAAAGATTTTTTTTGAATTTCGTTTTTTTCGAGGAGTTATCGAGGTTTAAAATTTCATGTGAACACTGGATATTTGGTTCACTTTTGTTCACTTTTACCGTAATTTTCGTTCGAATTAACGTTTTTTATACGAAAAATTTAATTCAAAACTAGATTTCACGCCAAAAAGTAAATCAATTTAGGTTTTAAATAGACGAAAGGAGATAATAAAGACTAGTTCTAGTCTTAGAGGGAAGTTTAATATATAAAAAAAATTCGAATTAGGTTTGGGAGCTCTTTTTTTTTAGAAAATTTTGCAATTTTTTTGTTTTTTCAAGTCACCTAGAGACTACTAGACACTTTTAATATCGAGGTTCCGTTAATGACAAACCTCTTTTACGATCAAATGAAGTCCAATGAACAAAAAATTTGTTTCGAAGGGATCGCTCATGTTTTTTTTTGGACTTGTATCTCAAGTTTCGTAATTTCAAATGAAATTTTGATTTGTTTTTCTAGGTTTTACTAAAGTTTTATAATCCTATGGCATAAACTTGTTGACTAAAGGTGCAATAGATTTGCTAATGAGCATTAAGTGAACCTATCTAGTGCTGTGAGTGGGCAGCTAATGGCTGTAAAGACTTTGAAAATAAATTTTCGAAAGTTTTTTAAAATTAGTAAATCATAAACTTATTTTTGTGAACTGAAAGTTCGTCTCAGTAAAAACAGGATTGAACTCCTTCATACCACTGCAACATAAGTTAATCTCATTGGCGGCTTTATCAAATAACTATTGGTTATACGTCTTCAATGCCACAAGATTTCAAATTTTAAAAAAAAAATTTTGGACATTTCGTTTTATTGGTTCATTTTGAAATCGTATCACGTCATCCTAATATTGATGGCTACATCTTCCTTAAGTTAAAACGTCCAGAGGATCATAGATAAAACTTTCTGAGAAAAAAATATGGTTTAAATGGCTTCAACACTTTCTTCTCCCATTTTTCTAAAGAAATTTTGATTTTTGCCTGTATTTGTTTTTTTCATAGTCGTAAGACATATTGTGATGTCTTATTGCTTACCTAGGCATCATAAACATCCTTGTATTCACATCGTGGCATAGCTGAGCGTATTCATTGAATTCCTATGAAAGCTTTTGAGTTTAATGGCTGTTAAGACTTTAAAAATATTTTTTTATTTTTTTTTGAACATAAATCAATCTTAAGCTTATTTTCGTGGATTGTAAGTCAGTCTCCGTAATGACAAAACCGTTTTTTTCTACATCAGCAACAATTTATCTAGTTAGCGGTTTTGTCTTCTAACTATTGGTTTTTTTTTACTTCGATGCACGAGTTTTCATAATTTTTATAATTTTTGGATTTTTTTTTAAATTTTGGTTCCTTTTGAAATCGTATTACATTATCCTAATATTGATAGCTCCCATTGGCTTAGTGAAGACGTTCAATGGATCGTTGAAAAAGTTTTCAGAGAAAAAAGCTTATGGTTTGAATAGCTTCGACACTCTCTTCTCTCAATTTTCTACCGAACTTTTGGATTTTGCCTGTTTTTGTTGTTGTTTTCATAGTCAATGACTTGTTGTAATGTCTTATTGATAAATTTTGAATGACAAACATCCTAGTCATCACATCATTTAGGCATAATTTAGCGTATTAAATGCCTTCCGTTGAAAGCTGTAGAATTTTTTGACTTTGATACTATGGGTTTTCTCAAAAATTTCGTTGTCTTGATGTATTTTTCTTTGCCATACGACTTATTGTGATGAGTTATTGATGTCACATGAATGAAACCTATGATTGCTATTTCATCGAGGCAGAATTTAGTGTGTTTAATTAACTTAAAATGTAGCATTTTTTTTTAATTCAAACATCTATTTTTGTTATCTCTCCATTTGGTTGACAATTAAGTCAAAAATGTAGATGAGCTCGGGTCGGAACATCATGTGCGAACGCACATTAACGAGCCGCCTTGTTGATGGTTTAGTTTTTTTAATAGTATCTTCTATACCTGTAATACGGAGAGACCCAATCACATCCATTGCCTTCGTATGTTTCTCTCTCATAACATAACGAATTATCTAAGTCTGTAAAATCAGTCTTATTCACATAGTCAGTTTGAAAGGTAACACCAATATCCTTACCATCATCATCATCACTCGGCCAATTATCTTCTACTTGAGGAAGGGGCGAAGCTCCTTCTTCTTCACCAGTGTGATGTCTTGCAACTCTCTTCATATACTCACATTACACAGAAACTTTTTATTTATATCTATTTAATGCAATCATTTCATTAACAAAGCAATCAACTACGTGCCAACTTCTTCACATTCGAATTTAACTTCTGAGTTGATTCTAGTGTCTACTACCTCATCACTTTCACTTTTAATCATATCTTCTATACTTCTGCTATGTTCATAGCTTAACTGGTGCTTATATAACTTTCTCTCCGATGTATGAAGGCACTAAATCTTAAAGCGTTTCACCCCCCCCCTTGCATTTTACTAGAGAGTTTTTTTTTCATTTTTCGTTCAAAACTGATTATTTTTTATCAAAGATCAAGGAAATAGCTTCGATATTGGCGTGTCAGCGTGTTCGGGTAACCACAATTAAATCTCGTTGGTTGATAGAGTTAACATAAAAAATATAGTTTGGATCAAAGAGTTAACATCAAAGACTAGATTTAACAACAAATATAGAGTTAACAACAAAGATAGCCATAACATCGAAGATAGAGTTAAGACCTTAGACAAAGTTGACTTCTACCTTACTCCAAACGATGATTACATATGTAGTATCCATAAAAAGAGATGGAAGGAGGCTGTGATATTTGCTTAGAAATAAAATGAATGCTACACATGTTCTAGTTTAGCACAAAACAGAAATAAAAAATCACAAGTCTGGTAGATTTAGATGTGGATTATGTGTTTTCCTATATATACATAGACATGTTTATACCAAGGACAAACATGGTAATGTTAAAGCTGGTGGATATAAAGAAGATATGAAGAAGTGTTATAAGATAGGTTAATGTTAGTGTTAATATTACTATTACTCTTAATGTTACTGTTACTGCATAGTTAATTTCACTGATAATGTTGCTGTTAATCTTATTGTAACTATTTCTATAACTATAACTCTTACTAAAACTATAACTGATACTGTCACTATTGCTGTTACTCTTACTATGATTGTTACTGTTACTTTTTCTCTTACTATCATTATTTGTTACTATCCTTTACTATCACAGATCTACAAAATAAAAACAGCCATTATTTTAATTTTTCACGCTAAGATGAATCGTGCTAGTATGCTTCATGCTAGTATGGTTTTAGGCCTAATATTACACTTGCATGAACCATACTAGCACAAACTGCTTTTCTTAATACCAGCATGAAAAAGTCATTTTAAAAAGTATATTATGACCTTTAAGTTATATTAATAAAAAGGAGGCTCGTTAATGTGCGTCCTCACATGATGTTCCGACCCGCGCTCATCTACATTTTTGACTTAACTGTCACTTAACTTACATTTTTAACAAAGAGATAATCAAAAATAGATGTTTGATTTTAAAAAAATCGTTACACAACCAAGCTAATAATTGAATTAAATAATGCCATGGCTCATTACAACGAGTTCTGCCTTGAAAAGATTACGAGAAAATAACCGGCAACAAAAAATGCAAAAACAAAAATTTCACGTCGAAAACTTATCTAAATTTAAAAGCACCTAAAAACAACGTCAAAATACAATCAGACAAATTTTTTTATACCAGATAGTTTAAAAAATTAAATTATCTGGTTTAAAATTTTTTAAACCAGATAATTAAAATTTTTTAAGCCAGATAATTTCAAAGTGTTTTTAAACCAGATAATTTCAAATTTTTTAAACCAGATAATTTCAAAGTGTTAAAAATCATTAGCTTTTAAAGAAATATTTCTTGATAAATTTACAAAAAGGTTATAATGAAACCAATAGGACCTGACTGTGGTTAAATTTAGCCATATGAACGGACTAAAGTTGCAGAAAAACTCAAAATTACGAACAACAAATAACAAACATTGCAAAAACAAAAATTATTGAAGCCATTAAAATCATTAGCTATTATCTGAATAATATGTACTTTTAATTCAATTTCTATATATACTATTTCAACTAAAAGTGTTCTGAATGAATAAATAAGTTCAATTGGGTCACATTTGAAAATCATTGGGATCTGTTTTTACGCGATTGTGCTGAAGTAAGAGAAAAAGAAACACAAATACACCACTCACATAACTTTTTATCAAAACCCATTTTGTCCTGCAAACAAAACATCATTGATGACATAACATCAGTTAACTTGTTAATTTTTAAAATACATGGATATGTATGGGATCTCTTAATGATGAGAATAAGTATCAAGTTGACGAAAAGAACAACAAAAACAAAAACAAAAATGAATAAACCTGAAAAATATTTAAAAATTATAATATCATAAATTTTAAGACTATTCGCTATAAACTGACTGCTTCGGGTTAAATCGTTCAATCAATCATCAATTACAAGCTCATGAGACCGGTCAGCATTTTACGGCTACCTAATGAATAAAAGAAACAGGCAAAAACAGCAAATACAAAAAAAAATTGAGCGAAAAAATTTTCCCAGCCATTAAAAATGATTTTTTTAGGAAAAACATTTTTACTTTCAATTTGTTTAAGCAACTGGATTCTTTTTTTAACATTTTGCTTCCAGTAAATCAATAAACATGAACAATGACATTAAAACCACGAAAGTTTAGAGAAAATCATAGTATCAACGCCATTAAATTCAATAGCCTTAAATTCAACGGAAGCTAATAAATGCGCTAAGTCACGAGTCGATGAGACAGAAAGGATGTTTGTCGTTCATATGTCACCGACAATACTTTACATTAAGTCAATGACTATGTAAACAACAACAAATACAGGCAAAATCCAAAAATTCCAGAAAAGTGCGAGAAAAAAAGTGTCGAAGCCATTCAAAATCTAAACTTTTTTCTGCAAACTTTTAGTGTGATCCCCTGAGAATAGTCTCTAAGACAATGCATCTATGAATATTAAAATAATGTGTTAAGATTCCGAAAGGAACCATAATTACGAAAAAAATGTCCAAAATTTTTTAAAAAATTATGAAAACTCGTGCATCGAAGTCATAACACCAACAGTTAAAAAAAACCCACTAACTAGAATAAATTTGGCTTATGTAGGAAGGAAGGAGGTGCGATCTTTAATGAGACTATTTTACAGGTCACTGTTTAAAGTCGATTAATGTTAGAAAAATTTCTCGAAAAACCATTAAATAACAGCCATTAAAATGAAAAGCTTTAAACAGAAGCCAATAAATACGCTGAATTATGCCACGATTGGAGGACAAGAGTACTTTTCATGCATAGATAATCAATAAGACATCACGATAAGTCTTATGACCAAGGAAACCACAACAAATAATGGCAAAAATCAAAAATTCTGTATAAAAGGGCAAGAAGAAAGTGTCGAAGTCATTAAACCATAAGCATTTCGGTGAAAACTCTATCCATGATCCATTGAACGTTTTCTCGCATCCACTGCAAGATATCAATATCAGGATAATGTGATAAGATTTTAAGAGACGCCAACAATACGAGAATATCCAATTTTTCAAAAAAAAAATTGAAATCTTGTGTCATTGAAGCCATATAACAAATAGTTAGAGGATTAAACTGCTAACCAGATTGATTTTAGCTGCAGTAGAAAGGAGAGGGTCCTCTCATTACTTAGAGTGACGTATAATTCAACAAAATAGGTTTATTATCGGTTAATGTAAAAACAGTTTTCTCGAAAAACCATTTTTAAAGGCTTAACAGCCATTAGCTGTCCACTCAAAGCTCCAGATAGTTTCTCATAATCCTCATCACAAAATCATTAACAATTTTAATCAACAAGTTTATGCCATAGGACTCCAAAAATTAAGTAGAACCTCAAAAAAAATCAAAATTTCAATTAAAATTACGAAAACTCATAGTTGAAGCCAAAAACACAAGCGATTCCTTGAAAAATAATTTTTTTGCTCATTGGGCTTAATTAGACTGTAAATCAGCTTTGTCTTTAGTTCAACCTCAATATGAAAATGGACTAGTCTGTAGGGGTTTTGAAAAAAGTATGAAAAATATGAAAAAAGAAAGAGCTCTCAAATAAAATTCATGAAAACTAATTTTGATTTAATATTTTTTATTGAAAAAATCTTAATTTGAAGAAAAACTACACTAAAAGTGAATAAATTGAAGCAAAATATCCATTGTTTACACATAACTTCAATCCTCGATAACTCCTCGAAAAAAACTATTTTCAAAAAAATCTTTTTAGTTTTGAATTCTACGCTGAACCAGCTTTTTTTTGAGTTTGGCAAACTTTCACAAAGTGGACCAAAAAAGCATTTTTTGTGCCAATTTGGATTAAAAAAATTGAATTTTGAAAATTTCATCAAAAATTTTAGCCAAAAAAAACTTCAATCAAACAATTCAGCAACGCTCTTCTATCTCTAACGGTAACAACAACACTCTGCGGTTAAAAATTTTAGTTTATTACTTATATTCGCGAAATTGTGCCAAATTTTAGCAAAAATTACTGAAATGTGAACAAAATCAGTCGAATGTTCACAAAAGTTTAAACCTCGATAACTCCCTGTAAAACACGAAAATTGAAAAAATCTTTTTAATTCCGTATTCTACGCTGGACGAGCTTTTTAATGACTCCACTCACATTTCTCTGAGATGAATATATCGATCGGCTAAAATTGTCTGATCAAAAAAATCCATTTGAGTATATAGTTCCTTCCCCTCACAAATGGGGTCGGAACAAAAAGTTCGATGATATTATTTATCTTTTCTTTTCAGCGGGTCAAAAAACTTGTTCTGCAATTTCATCTAAGAATAATCCCACTCGCAGTTAACAATCCTTGAATGCTAATTCCATTTGCTTGTAACTTATCTATTGCCTTACATTGTTCTCTAGTACAAGATATACCAAGCAATTTTTATATAAGCATCAACGCCACTTCTACAAATACAAGAAATACGGTGAAGTCTTAACAAATAGACGTACCAAAATGTAGAAATTTCAACGAATGTTAAATGCTAGATTATATTTTTTACCGCATCTGGCCATGCCTCAGCAGCCGGTGGGACTTGATATGAATCTATCACAACCGAAAGTGAGACCAGTTTCTCCCCAAAAAAATCTAATTTTGATCTTTCGGCTTATCGCAATTGCTGAGCACTTTTACCTTAACTTCCATATCCTATTTTAAAACATGGAATATTTGTTGACCATCAGCCAATCAGAAAGCAATATTCCCATTTTCTAAATTATGATTGGCGAGCAGTAAAATTTCTATATTTTGGTTCGTTTGCCATTTTTCCTAGCGCCAAAAATACAATGGGGACATTTAAGTAGTGTGTGTTTCTTTGTTTGATTGCACAGACGATCTCCTCATTTCACTTGCTCATTCACACCCCAGCTTGTACAACCTCACCGTCCTCACCTCGTGTAGTCAAAGCGAAGAAACACACACTACTTGCCTCGCGGCGGGTCAGCTACGCATAATAATATTTTAGAAGACAACTATATATATGCACGTACATATAAAGTTATTATACAATAATGATCAGGTACTTGTTTTTTAATCAAATGTTCGAATACCTGCACGCACACACTACTGATAAATAGTTCGAATGCCTGCGTATCCGCATTTTGGCAAACACAAAATTTTCGAGTAATATGTGCACACTCTGTCGACATTGATAAAAGTTAATTATATAATTAAATTTTAACCTCATGAATAATATGGTATATTAAGTCATTATTGAGTTTTATATTAATTTCTTTAAAAGCTGTAATAACTTTGAATTTTGTTTTCAGATCTTATATTTCGCGAAACATTTTAAGAGTTTTGTTCTTATAATTATTATTTACCATAGTAGTTTCTCTATCGTCTTTTAAACTACTACCTAAATATTCAGTATTAGATTTATATAACTTAACTGCGAGTAAAGCAATTTCTCTATTACTCCTTATATCATTACTACAATCTCGAAAAACACATGGAGTGAGCAAAATGGCAGCAGTGTTGATCTCTATATCGTTCTTTAGATCTATAACTACGAGATGTAAATTAAATCCTTCTGACTCAACTGCAAGCAAAGCAAATGCTCTATGATTTCTTAAATCATTGGAACATTCTCTAAAATTAAATGAGTTGCGAATAACAGCAACCGTGGCAATTTCTTTATCAATTTTTAATTGATCATTCGCACATTTAAAAAGAAAGGAATCTTGCATGATAACTTCTAAAGAAGATGATCTATCATTTAAGACTTCGTCAGGTAACACAATGTTTTTTGATTTATTAACGTTCATAACATTTTCTAGAAATTGTTTTCTATCCATTTATTAGGAATCAAATTATTCAAACAACTCTCACTGTAGTAAATAAATATCACAGTATCAGTTTAAAACTTCGTTTATATTAGACAAACGCTTTCGTCTTAGTCTTTCACGTGCACACCCTCTCATTTTCTCGTTTGATTTAATAACAATTTCAAAAATTTCATCGTCATCTTTCATTTGCTTATTAAAATGTTGATAACTTTTAGGAATAATTTGAACTGCTGTAAATGTAATTATTCTGTTATTACGGAATTTCTTATTAAATAAATTGAAGGAACCTCCTCTTTATAGAAAAAACTTAGCTACTTCAATATTATCTTTCAATTTTGAAGAAGCATTTTTATAAGTATTTGGTTCCATTTGAATAGATTCTTTAATTATTTCATAATTATCTCTCAATTTTCAACTGCATAATAGATGTTCCATGGGTCTATCTCAATTGCTTTTTGAGCCTTATTTAAACCGATTAATCCTTTCGCTCTATTAAAACCAACTTTATCAAATCCATTTCTATCAAATCCATTTCTATCAAATCCTTCTTCATCGAAACCAAAAGATTCAAATTTTCGTATTTTTATTACATTTAAAGCTTCTTTTTCAAATCGTACTATATTATCATTAACTTTCTCCAAAGGTAACCAATATAAAAATGTCTCTCGGGTTATTGGACTTTTAAATTCTAGTTTTTGAAAACATTTTCGATCTTACAAATATCCATCAGAACAGGAAAAAACATCATTCTTCAGGGTATCAAAACATATTGGACAGATTGTAATTTTTAAATCCATTTAAATAACATTATTTTATTCAATAAAATGAATGAAATGCTTTCTCTACCCAAAACATCCTGTCAGAGCGATAATAACAGGTCCATCTGGTTGTGGAAAAACTTACTTATTAACACATTTAATAACTAAAATCTTTAACAACTTCTTTGAAATATATATTTACTCTCCGCCTATTCATCAAGATACATATCAAACTTTAATTGAATGTTTTGAGCAAAAAATACCCCTAAAATATTTTAATAAAGTTTCAAAAGAACAAAAAGACTATTGAGGATCTCCTCGCTGATGAAAACTTTGATGAAAACTTTTATCTGTTTATGAAAACATTGATGAATTAAAATATCCACAAAAATATACAGGTGAATCAAACGGTTATTATACAAGACGATCTCAATGAAAATGAAATGAATGACTCCAGAGTACAAGCATTATTCAAAAGATCACGTCACAATAATATTTCCGACTTCATAATCAGCCAAGATTATTATGAATTACCAAAACGTACAATAAGAACGAATTGTTATATTTTACACTTATTCAAACCAAATAACATCAGAGATGTTCAAAATTTATTCCAGGACAAAGCTAGAATGGATATGAAATTTGATGAATTCAAGGAATTAGGTTTTTTTTGTTGGGAAACTAAATATCAACCACTAACCATTGATATGTCGAAAGAAATACATCAAGGTAAATATAGATTAGGTTTAGTTTCAATTTTTTTTCCTGACTCAAATCCATTTTGTTGAAATATTTTACTCACTTGAAATTGATTTTCAAATCATAAATGAGTGTTTATCCAAATGTAACAGAAGAAGATCTAATCTCACTAGAAAAGACTTGCTGAACAACAGAAAAAGGAAAAAAAAGAAAAATTAAGTGTAGGATATTTAAACAAACATACGATACAAAATTAGCAGAAATATTCTAACTAAAAATTAAAAAAAAAATTAATAAGGTAGCTGGAACAACAAAAGAATTAGAATCACCAAATTTTGTGAACACTTTTGTGCTAGAACCTCCTCCAGGTGTATCAATTACTGATGAGTTATTTACAATATTAGGTTTGATGGCCAAGAGTAACAACAAATTTAAAATAGTTAAACACAATCGAGGTCGTGCTATGGTAAATGGTGTTTTTGTCAATGTTATGGTTGGAAATGATATGAAAGTTGGAGAAAATATTTACGAACTAACAACAAAAATTCAAAAAGTTCTAACTGAAACAATTTATAAATTTGATAAAATGAGTGATAAAGATTTCATTAGTTTCAATAACATTCTTGGTGATATTAAATATAAAGTTGAAGACGATCGTAAATCGAAACGACGAGGTTACATAAGAGATAAACTTCCATCACGAGTTGAAAAGATTTTAAATTCTCCAATAGCAGCACTAGCAAGTGGGGAATCAGATGAATATGAATCTCTATAATCAGACATAGAAGGCAGTGGAACAAAAACAATGGTAATACCCAAACAATCCGATGAGATATGGACTAGATTTCAAGTCCTATTAGGATTAAAATTAGCAGGACATACTAATACTCTCATAGAAGCTTCACAATTGCTTGATTTTTTATTCAAAAAAGGTGAGATTGAAACTGAACAACAATATCGAAATGCTGTTGATAAATTTAAAACTCAATAACAGAATCATCACCAATAACAAATTTTGCTATTGATAAAATTAAAAATCAAAAACCGAATCATCAACAGTAACGAATTTTGCTGTTGACAAATTTAAATCTCAATAACGAATTTTGCTCTAGATAAAATTAAAACTAAAATAACAGAATCAACACCAATAACGAACTTTGCTATTGACAAATTTAAATCTCAGTAAATAATTTTGCTATTGATAAAATTAAAAATCAATAACAGAATCATCACCAATAACGAACTTTGCTATTGGCAAATTTAAATTTCAATAACGAATTTTTCTCTTGATAAAATTAAAACTAAATAACAGAATCATCACCAATAACGAATTTTGCTATTGACAAATATAAATCTCACTAAAGAATTTTGTTATTGATAAAATTAAAAATCAATAACAGAATCATCACCAATAACGATTTTTGCTAAAGGCAAATTTAAATCTCAATAACGAAATTATTATCAATATCAAACTCAAATCTCAATAACAAATTTTGCTATTGACAAATTTAAATCTCAATAAGAAAATTATTGTCAAAATCAAACT
The DNA here is from genome assembly GCF_964194025.1 of Convolutriloba macropyga. Classification (NCBI taxonomy): domain Eukaryota; kingdom Metazoa; phylum Xenacoelomorpha; order Acoela; family Convolutidae; genus Convolutriloba; species Convolutriloba macropyga. Next base: position 26,565,312 of record NC_134479.1, read on the forward strand.
GAATCTCAATAACAGAATCACTACCAATAACGAATTTTGCTATTGACAAGTTTAAATCTCAAAAACGATTATAAATATAAAAATGGAACTAAGCAATAAAACTCTAGAACAAATAGCTTTTAACACTAGACCAAAAATTGAGGAACATATGCTGATAGTGATGGATAAATCAACTTTTGAGCGAAATTTGGATAAACCATTTCAAACTATTAACAAACAATTCAAAATAGCAATTTTATTTCTAACTGGCTACAATGGAATTTTTAATTTTACAGATGAAAAAAAAAAATTTTTCTATATTACACCAGGAAAATGAATGTTGATATTGTTTTTCCGAAAGGTGCCTATGAGTTGGAAGCAAAAGATTTATAAATCAAGCAATTAATGGTTTTAAACGGAGATTCCGATGGTGAAATTTTTCCATTTACAATTAAACCAAATTTTACAACACAAGGATCTATAATTGAAATTGAAGATGGATGGGAGGTAGATTTTACCTGTGTGGAACAATCCAAATTATTCCAGGGTTTGATGCAAGAAATTTTAGTGGAAAATATAATTTATCTGATCATCCTTTTGATACAATTTCTTTTGATAATATTTTTGTTGAATGTGATATTGCTCAAGGTACGACTATTAATGGAAAAAGAAGTCGTGTTATTCATAATTTTACGATGGATGTGCTTCCAGGCTTCAAATATATTGAAAAGTATAGAGGTGGAATTATGTGATTTATGATGGAGAGTAAAGATTTTATATCTACAGTCAATTTCAGATTACGAAACGAAAATGGAAACCTGGTATCTTTTAACGGGCAAACAGTTACTTTTCGATTATCAATTAAGGAATTATAGTTTCGATTGTCAATTTAAAAATTCAATTTCAACACTAAAAATTATATTTCGTGTTTCTTTTAACGGGCAATCAGTTACTTTCCGATTATCAATTAAGGAAATATAGTTTTGATTATGAATTGAAAAATCAATTTCATCAGAAAATTTTAAATAAGTAAATGCCGAAAACTTTGACAACAAGACCAAATTTACATAATAACAAGATTGTTAAAACTGAAATCCCCCCCAACAAAGATAAATTAAAAGAATTCAAAGACAAATTACTCTCTGGATCAGTATTTCTTAAAATTTACTAATCGATTTTCATAAAGCAAATGAGCATAGAAGATTTTCAACTAATTGACGAAACAACCATCGATACATCAATAATTAAAAGAGACTATACAAAAATATATCACCAATATAGAGCCAATCTCGACCATCCAGATCAAAACGTCGAATTCATTTGGGGTGAAAATAATAACTATCATTAAAATGGAAATGCTTATCTTCAATATGATATAACAGTTAGGAGAGCTAATGATAATAATTTTGTAAACGGTGATGCTATTAGATTAGTTAACAATGCCACAATACAGGTGGCTCAGAAATAGAACAAAATAAATATGTAGGTCCAATTTTATCAATAATGAGAGCTCTAACAAGCAATGATGGAGGTTTAATGTCGTATTTTGATAAAATTGATGAAACTGAAGCAGAAAATAATAACACTACTATAAAACACTCACTAATCAATAATCATACAGGTGCTGCTAATGAAGCTAACAAAGGTAAAATAGTTGGTCAATTACCACTAGAACATGTTTTTGGTTTTTGTAAAACTTTCAAAAAAATTAGAAAGGATTAGGATTTCACCTAACTTTAAAAACAGGAGACTCACAAAATATACTCTATACAACTATTGTAGATTATATTATTGTGATCATAAACAGCTTATATTTGTTTGCTCCAACTTTAATTCCAGATGCTTCTACTCAAACTACGTTCAACAATTCTATAAAAAATAATTTTAGTTAAAAATTTGATTCTTGGACAAGTGTAAGAAAAGTAGTTAATACTGGGTTAGAGTATCAAGTTGATATAGTTTCAGCACAATATAACAAAAATCCTAAATATTTAATTGTAGCGCATCAAACAGCTGCTAGAGCTGCAGGTGGAAAAGCTCAAAACAATGCTATTTTTGATAACCTAAACATTAGAAAATACTTTGTTGAAAATGATGGAACTAAATATACCAAAGATGCTGTTGATACTAATTATACAACTAATAACTATCTAGATCAATACGGAGATTTTGAATTATATTTCAAAGAATATGTTGGAGAGCCGCTGCTGAGTCCTTTTGTGAGTTATCCAGATGTGGAAACCAAATATCCACTTCAAGTTATCGATTTAAGATTTCGAGTTGATCACATTAGCCCAAAAAGATACAGAAATTCGAGGAAAATAGAGAAGATCCTGCAAATGCTAGACTGTTTATGGTACTAATTAGACATAGAGAAATAATGATGGTTTCAGGTGGGATGAAAATAGTTAGTGCTGATGTTATTTGATTATATTCAAATTTGTATATATAAATGGAACTAACGCTAAAACAGTTTATGACTACCTATGGTCTAAAAAATCAAACAATGAAGACTTCAGATCTCGAGGAGATACTTTATATGGCTAAAATAGATGATGTAGAAATCTATCCCGGAGAATCAAAAATTAAAACATCAAAAGGTATCTGTAATATTGATGATGGATCCCAAGGTGGAACTGACCGGGTTGCTTTCTATGTATCAACAATACACGAATCGGAATATTTCAACTCATTCGGTGGACCTCCTGATACATGGTTAATTGAACAGTTACCAAAAGCAATAAAATATTACAATTACATTATCCAAGGGATTGATTCTGAATCTGACGATAGTATGATGTGTGGAACCTACTGTCTCTATTTTCTATACTTGCTTGCAAATAAAGTAAACTAAGAAGATGCTCCAATGAATATTTTCTATAGTTTAATAATGCCTATGAATGTATTTGGTAGCACAGGTACAACTACTACATCAACTATGAATACAACACTTTTTGTACAAAAAGATATTGATATGAAACAACAATATAAATTTAAAAACTTACTAAGATCCTACTAATGATTTTGATGCTGTGAACAAGAATTATGTTGATCAAAAAGTATATGATTATGTTCCTACTAGTGAATTAGACAATGAAACAATAGTTAGAACTAATAAAAACAATAACTTTAGTGGTAATACTATTACAGGAATTGAAACTGTTTATGTACATAGAAATCCTATATATGATTCAGAGTTAGCATCGAAAAAGTATGTTGACCAAGAGATCGATCAATCAACAATATTGAGATTAGATCCAAATGAAAAATTTGATAACGAACTTTTACATCAGCAAGCTCGAATACAACCTCTTCTGCAAATAACACATTTACAAATTCAGTTTCAGCAAATAACACAATTACAAATACAATAGATGATTCAGCTAATAATACAACTACAAATATAAAATTAACAAAAAAAGAATATGTTGATAATCATACAAAAATCTGTTTCAATGATAAAGAAAACAATATGAATTCTAACAAAATAACAAATATTGGTAATCCTACATCAGATAATGATGCTGTTGCTAAATTATATTTTGATGAGAAATTTACCAGTATTACAAATAAACTTTCCGGATATATTAAGAAAAGAATAAGAGCATACATTTGCTTAATTACATGTATTTGAAAATTTTTATCAATTAGGTCATAACATTCCACCTTTCGAAGGGGTATCAATGTGAGTAGTTTTACTTCAACCGGAAACAGCTTTTTCCTTATGAGAGATACACTTCTTTGAATACTAACTCTTATATGTTACATCTAACACCATCGGCTATTAATATGAGACCTGGAAAATCATATATTTTTAGGTTACTTGTTAGAGGTGTTGGAATTGGTATTGGGAAAAATTAGGATATGGTGTTTATAAAGAACAATAAACAGTTAAATTGTTACATAATCTCACGAATGATTGGAATTTACCAGAAGCACGTAAAATAGCATACGATAGAAGTTCGAATAATATATTTGTTCAAGTTTCTGGATGGGGTGCTACTTTGAAAGTAAACGATCAATTTGATGTAGCTGCAATATACGTCGAAGAAGTTGATACAATATCAGTTTTTGAAAAGACAGTTCAGTACACATTAGCTTATCTCATTAAAAACAAAATATTTTCGTATGCTATTGAAGTAGATGAGAATGAACTACCTCCAGATGAGTTTCAAAATCGTACTGAACAAAGTTTAGATTTTAAAATTGATGAAATTTATGAAGACTTAGAAACATTATTTTTACAATAGTAAATGGGTACATAAATGGATTTAAATAAAGAAATTGAAGCTGATCTTATCTCAGTTAGACAAAAATCAGATAAAGAGATCAAAGACTTGAAATATAACTATTTAGAACTAAAATACGATGGAGTTATTAAGAAATTAATTGATGATGAAGAAAAACATTAAAAAAAATCATTAAACACTAAAAAAGAATTTCAATTATAGCAGGAATAATTTATGGAATTTTAGAAGTTAGTTCTGGAATAACTTTGACTGCAACAGGTGTTGGGGCGATAGCTGGCGTACCGATAATTGGAGCAATATGTCTGTTAATTTCTATTACTGTTACAGTTATCAACGAATATATATCAAAACTAAAAGAACGTTATCTCCGATTGAGAACTTTTGCAAATATAGTTAAAATTGATTACGAAAAAGTATTTAAGAAATCATTAGCAGACAAATTTATTGATGAAAAAGAGAGAGATATTAATATTTTACTTATTATACAACCGAGTGCACCTCTTCTCACCGAATTGCCAAAATATGATGAAATTATTTGAAATTTTAATTGCCGAATAAAAGAAGATGGAAAAACAATGTACTAAATGCAAAAATGTAAGATTGTTTTCAGAATTTGGTGATAAAATGTATCATGCTGATACCAAACAGAGTCAATGTTGGATGTGTGAACGTGAAAGAAAAATAAAATGGCATAATGATAATAGACAACGATATTACGAAAACAGAAGAATTCGTGCTAAAGAGAGGTATGCTACTGATATTAACTTCAGGCTTGCAAAAAATCGTAGAAGTAGACTTAGAAAAGCTTTGTTAAATCAAGTAACATATAAAAATAATACTACAGAAGCCCTATTGGGAATATCATATTCAGAATTTAAAAAGTATTTTGAATATCTTATGACGAAATGAATTGGAATAATATAAATCTTGATCTTGTTCAACCTCTAGCATCATTTGATTTAACAAAGTCAGAACAATTGAAAAATCAGCGCACTATACAAATATTCAACCGTAACTAGCAAAACATAATCTTTTGAAAGGTGATTGCGTTCACGAATATGATTTATGGTTACAATCCGAAAAACTATATGATTACAAAACATTCAAATATTTTTTCTCAACTTTTAAATGAGTGAAACAACATATTGTGTGGGCAGAAAGCATTTTTCACAAACTATTAATCAAACTGAAACTGAAAAAATCAATCCGAAAACTAAAAAGAAGTACTAATAATAAGAGGTCAATGTGCAATTTGTGGCAGAAATAAATCAAAGATTTTTACCAAATAAACGACTAGAGGTGAAGATTTTAAGAGACGTGGAAAATGTAAAAATGCTCATTGTAGTGCTCTTTCAAATTCTGCTTAGACTGATCTAAACACAAATGGAACAACTTTAAAACTCCACGACATGTGCACAAATCAGAAATGTAGATGTCAAAAACAGATAACATTACCCCTAGGCAATTTGAGATGGAAGGCGGCAGTTTAAAAGTATATGGAAAAAGTGTTCAAAGGTAGTAAAACAGCATGGAATTGCTTTCTAAAGCCAGCTGTTAACGTAGTCACACCTATTGTTGGGTTAGGAGTTGCAGCGAAATGGAAAAATCCAAAAGCAGGTCAAACTACTACTCAGATCTTAAAATCATTTTCAGGTGGTAAAATTTTAACTTTAACTGATAATTATAATGGAGTTTGATTGCGCGTTATGTAATTTTATTTGAAATACTGGTTACATAATAAATGGATAAAAAAAGTCTGTTTCAAATGTGAAAACGAAAAAATTGTGAGAGAGTATACTTTTAGAAAAGACACACAAAACTATAGAAACGTTTGCAGAAAATGAAATCATGAGCGAGACAAAGAACTTATGAAACAAAGATTTGAAAATTATGAATAGGTTTTTCCAAACGAATTGAAATGTGAGACGTGTGATGAAGCAAAAGATATTGATTGTTTTCTAAAACGTAAAGATACGCTACTAGGTGTTAGAAAAAGTTGTAAAATAAGTTTGAAAAAATATAGAGAAAACTATAGAGACAAAAAAACCAAAATCAAAGAGATAGAATTGCTTCAGATCCCAATTTCAAACTAACACGCAATTTCAGAAGAAAGACAAATAATGCTTTCAAATCACAAAACACTAAAAAGAATAGTAAAACTTTCAAATTACTTGGTTGTTCAATATCATTTTTCAAAGATTGGATAGAATTTCAATTAAGCAACGATATGACTTCAGAAATTTATGGTTCAGTTTGGCATTTGGATCTTACTTTACCCTGTTCTTGTTTTAACATTTTAGATGAAAATGAAATGAGAAAGTGTTTTAATTGGAAAAACTTAAGGCCTATGTATGCTATTGAGAAAATTTCAAACGGAAACAAAATTGATCAACAACTATATCTTCTCCAAGAGATCAAAGCAAACTATTTTCGAAAATAAATGAAGAGAGATATCACTAAGATTTTTATTGATGAAATTTAGATAGATATAAATTGATAGAAATTTATTATTTATAGATTATTGATAGAAATTTGATAGACCACCTAAAAATGTGTACCCAACTAACAAAACTATTGTTAAAAGCATAGACGATACTTGGTCCGCTGACCTTCTCGATCTATTGGATTATGGTGTGAAAAACAATAGAAGTTATCGTTACATTTTAGTTGTTATTGACAACTTTTCAAAGTTTGGATGGACAATTCCAATGAAAAACAAATATGCTTCTACAATTAAAGATGCATTTGGTGAAATCCTAACTGAATCAAAGAGAAAGCCAAAATTAAATGAAACTGATGATGGAAAAGAATTTGCAAACAAAATCTTCGAATCTTACTAGAAATCTCAATACATAAAAAGATATTCTAGATATACATCGAGAGGAGCAGTTTTTGCCGAACGATTTAACAGAACAATACGTAATCTCTTGAAAAAACCGGTATTTGAAAACGGTGATGCCAACTGGATCGATCTTCTTGACTCAATAATAAAAAATTATAACATCACAGTTCATAGTTCAACAAAAATGACACCAATTCAAGCTTCTAAAATTACTAATCAAATGAAAGTGTTACACAACTTACAAGATAAAAGGGCTGCACAAAAACCAAAATTTAAATTAGGAGATTTAATAGGAACAGCTGATATTGATAAAACTTTCTCTAAATGTGATACTACAAATTGGAGTAATAAGCTATATATGATAGCAGAAATAATTTATGAGACTATTCCAACTTATATTGATTTTTTACCTGAAAGATATAAACAATCAATATTGAAAAAATCAAAATTAACACTACACAAAAATGATCAAGTTATGTCAAAACTAAACTTTGAAAATAATTTCAAATTTTTGTTCTTTTATAAATGAAATACTTTAACAATAAATTTTCTAAAGAACTTGAGAACGAAAAATATATAATTCATGATCGTAAAACCATGTTTGAAACAAAAATGCCTAAATCTTTATAAACTAGATATGAAGTTATGTTCAATACAAAACTAACAAAATCTCAATCAGTGGTAGAATCAGACGATGGAACATTACAGTTAGTAGACTCACAAAGCTCGAAAACAAAAAACTTAACAACTTTACGGTCGAATCCGTCGGAAAGCTAACTGAAGATGAAGTTATGATGAAATATGCTAAAATGTGTGTAAGTTGCAGCAGAAGATTTTTAATGGATTATCCATACGAATTTAGATGCTTAATTTGTAACATTAAAGTAATAAAACAAAAACGAGAACTGACGAAAATGCAGAGAAAACAACAAGCTAAATTAAGTAATCGATTTAGGTATGCAGAATTAAAAATATCAGTAATTGGCATCTAAAATAAATTTAAATGGTTTTGTTTTTAAAAAATATTGTAATATGCTCTCTAATTTAGGCTCTGAAAATGAAAATGCTTCTCTTGGGGTTGTCAGTGGAATTTGGAAATACGATTATGAAGCATTAATACTTGTTAAATGTTTACAATTCGATAAATATTATGATAACATTAAATATTTTGATTTAATTTATACTATAATGAATAAAGACAAAAATATAATAATAGCTTCAGAAGATTTCGAATATATAAATGAGCTTACCAAGTAATTCTGAAACAATATATAGTAATAATGAGCGTCAGAGTAGCAGTGATGAATCTATACACGAATCTGATCTAGAGTTTTTTGATGATTTTGATGTTAGCTCTGAGTCTAACGATGAGTCTAGTGATGAATCTGATGTTAGTACTGGGTCTAGTGATAAATCTGATAATTTTCAAGATAATAAATGTACTATTTTCACGTATAGAGTAACGTACTATTTTCACGTACTGGGTCTAGTGATGAATCTGATAAATTTCAAGATAATAAATGTACTATTTTCACGTATACAGTAATAAATCGTTAATCTATTATTCGAATAAATATAATAGCTTTGTTGAGCTCGTAAATATCACTAATTTTGATTTTGATTACGTAGACAAATTTGGTTATCAAATATATCTATTTCAAAATGATAAATTAGTAAAAATTCTAATTTGAAAAAAGTTATTTGAATAAATTGTTTCCTAATAAGTGGAGACACAAAACAAAAGACGCTGTGAAAGTTGTAATGTTGATGTTAATAAATCATCATATGCAAAACATTTACGAAGTAAAATGCATGAAGATAATGAAAGATTAATTACATCTAATTTTTTCAATGAATTCACAAGCAAAGAAACTAAAAATAAAGTCAAACAAAAACTTAAAACTACAACAAAAGAATACCAATTTTGAAAGAATTATCAATGAAGAAATTATTAACTATACAAAAACTTACTGAATTGATTCTCAAATAGCACAGAAAATGATTAATTCTTATAATTTTTCACAAAGATTAAATTTAGGCTACAACATCGAATTAGATTCCTATAACATAAATAATCTCATTAGTAAAATTACAATGAAAAGTAATTACAATCTAAGAATTGAAAATAGAGACACCAACAACATTTTTAGAGAAATGGCTATGAATTATGCAAGATTAATAGGACAATATAAATTTAAATATCAAGTTGTATTTTTAGCTCTATTTGAGAAAATGAATGATTTTGGATATATTGAAAATAAAACTGAAATGTATATTAGTTTAAAAATAAATCATACAATAACTAAAAGTGATTTGGATAACTTAACAACAAATTCTCAAGTTGAATCACATATCGGAAATCAACAAATGAAAGGATCTGGATGGATATTTAATATATTAAATTCAATGGCAATCTGTTTTTATAAAACTAGTGAAATGAATGGTTCTTCGTATGTAAAAATACCATTGAAAAGTCAAGAGATTTTGAATATAAAAAACAAAGATAAATACTGTTTCCTATGGAGTATTTTAGCACATTTGCACCCCTGTAGTAATGGTCATCCTGGAAGAAACTCTAAATATGCAGAATATTTCAATGAATTAAATATTGATGGATTTGATTTAACAGATGGGTCTAAAACTTCAGATGTAAAGGGATTTGAAACAACTAACAAGCTATCAATCAATGTTTTTGAATTGAAATTTTATTTAGAAGGTGCAAATTGAAAACATAAGTTAGTATCAATTCAGCTCAGTAGTTCTGAATATGAAACCAAAATTGATTCAATGATTTATAAAAATCACTATGTTCTAATTAGGAAATTACATATATTTATAGGTAATCCAAAATGTAAATTTTTTTGTAGGAGATGTTTGAGTTGTTTTGAACATGAACATAAAGAGCGATGTGAACAACAAAATTTCACTGCAATTAGAATATCTAGTGTAAACATTTGACTTGGAAAAAATATTATCAAAAAGTACCACTATATTTTAGAAAATATGCAGATTTTGAATGTAACAAAGAAATAGATAACTCAGCCATGAGTGAAAAAACTACTAAAATTTATAAACAGAATGCAGTTTGTAAGGGATATTATATTGTAAGTGATTTACCTGGAGTTTTAGCAAGTGAGTATAAATCTTATTTTGGTCTCAACAACGTAGATTGGTTTGCAGATGAAATAACTAAATTAGAAAACAAAATGAATTTCTATTTTTAAGATACTAATGTTGAACTGAATATGAGTGAAGAAGATGAAAATAATTTTGAATACAGTGTTAAATGTTGGTTTTGTGAGTTAGTTTTGGCTCAGAAAAAAAGTTAGAGATCATTGTCATTTGATTGGTAAATATCGTGGTGCTGCTCATGAACTTTGTAATATAACAATTAAGAAACAACAGAGTAATTTTATTCCTGTCGTGTTTCATAATTTTAGTAAATATGATTGTCATCTGTTTTTTAAAACTTTGGCAAATACGTCTAATTCACAGAAATTCGAAATAATTCACAAAACAAATGAAGAATATATTTCAGTTAATTTTGGTTGTATAAGATTTATTGATTGTTATAGACTTTTACAATCTTCACTTGATTCAATAGTAAATTCACTACAAGAAGATGATTTGAAAATTTTAAAAAAAAGAATTTCCTGTAGCTGTGGGGAGACAATTATTAAAAAAATTGCATATCCATATGAATATTTCAACTCATTTGAAGAATATGAAGTTCCATTTGATAAAATAGATAAAAAAAACTACTACAATAGACTTACAAATGGTTATGCAAACGAAGAAGAAATTGAAAGAACAATTAAAATAATTGATATATTCAAAATCAAAAATGGTAAAGAATTAACTGAATTATATTTTAAAACTGATGTAATTTTATTAGCCGATATTTTTGAAAGGTTTTTTAAGGTATCTATCAAAGAATTTGGTATAAATAAATTGTATAGTGTAAGTTTACCTGGTAATACTCGGCAATGTGGTTTAAACTATAGTAATGTAAAATTAGATACCTTACAAGATAAAGTTAAGATATTATTACTTGAAAACAATATTAGAGTATTAGAGGAGGAATTTCGAGTGTTATGGGTGATAGATATTTGAAATCTGATGAAAATACTAAACTTTTATATATTGATGCTAATAATTGATATGGTTATGCAATGTCTCAATCATTACCTTAAGCGGATATTAAATTTCAAACCAACATTGATATTGAAATTATATTGAATACTGAAGATGATTCCGAAATTGGTTATTTTGTAGAAATTGATCTCAAATATCCGAAAAAAATTAAATATAAAGCAAAGAACTTTCCATTCTGTCCAGAGAAAAAAATTTAACCTACTGATCAGTTTACAAAGTATATGATTTCAAACAAACCAGAGAGTTAATTGAAATGTAAGAAACTAATTTGTGATAGGACTGATAAACAAAAATATCTTGTACATTATAGTTTACTCAAGATTTATGTCAGACATGGTATGGAAATCACTAAAGTTCATGCAAAATATCGCAAAATATATAGATTATAATACATAAAAGCGAAATAAAACTAGTAATGATTTTGAAAAGGATTTTTATAAATAACTTAATAATGCATTTTATGGCACAACTATGGAAAATTTTAGAAATAGAAATAGAAATAGAATAGAATTTCTAAAGAATAATGAAAATTCAAAAATTGTGAAATGGCAACGTAAATTATCATCTAATGAAATTCATAAATCTTATGCTTTAAAGGATGTCTCAGGTGAAACCAACCTAGGATACGGTTCTTTCACTTTCAAGCAAACTGAAGTTCTCATGGATAAACCTATTTATCTAGGGTTTGCAGTACTAGATTTGAGTAAATTATTGACTTATGAAACATGTTATGAACAACTACAACCATATTTTGGCTCAAATAATATTCAAAATCACCCTTGTTACTGCGACAGTATTATTTTAAGTATTAAATCTGAAAATACTATTAGAAATTTGAGCAATCTTGAGGATTTATTTGATTTTAGCAATTTAGATCCTACGAATGAACTATTTAGTAATAAAAAAAGTACTTGGTAAATATAAAATTGAAACTCCTGAAAGTATTTGGATAGATGAAATTATAGCTTTGAGAAGTAAAGCATATGCATTCAAATGTAATAACAAATCAACTAATAAATTAAAAGGAATTACTAAATCACAAGCAAAAAATATTAAATTTGAAGAGTATTACAATTGTTTATTTGAAAAAGAATATCAAAACAGTTTTGATAACTATTTGATAAGATCAATTAATAATGATTGGTATATTCAGAATGTTGAGAAAAAGACATTAAGTGCATTTGATGAAAAAAGAAAATATGTAAATGTAATTGAAAGTTTACTTTGGTAATAACTTTTATCAGTGTCGACAGAGTGTGCACATATTTCATAACAATTTGTTAATTCAAAGCTCAAATATTATGTGTTTGCCAAAGTGCGGATACACAGGCATTCGAACTATTTATCAGTAGTGTGTGCGTGCAGGTATTCGAACATTTGTTTGAAAACAAGTACCTAATCATTATTGTTTAATAACTTTATAAGTACGTGCATATATATAGTTGTCTTCTAAAATATTATTATGCGTAGCTGGCCCGCCGGCGAGGCAATTAGTGTGTGTTTCTTCGCATTGACTACACGAGGTGAGGACGGTGAGGTTGTACAAGCTGGTGTGAGAATGAGCGAGTGAAATGAGGAGATCGAATCATCGCGAAGTTGTTAAGAGCGTGAGTGAGTGCGAAGCACGAACGGTGGGACACAAAGTGTCGAGCGAGCGACGAATAATCGAGCGATGAAGAGATCGACGAGTTGAACGAAGATATTCTCACTCCAGGTTGGACGACCGATGCGTCCTTGCGTCTGTGGAGTCAAACGGAGAAACACACACTACTCACTACTCTGCTAGGCATTGTTTACATGTACTTTGATTCACATCGAGAAGTGCTCAATCTTTGTATACGTTACAATTATTGTATCGATTAATGATAATGTTAAGGTTATAATTAGTGTTAGTGTTAGTGTTCGTGATCGGCGAAGCCACTTTGTCGAACAGCGTAGAAGTTTCACTGCTCCATGTAGTGAGAATTTTGTTGATCTGACAAGCTGACAGTTCTTTGACTCTATGACACTTTTGGCTGAGCATTGCTACTACGCAGTAATTGTTATTGCTATTGTTACTGTTATCAGTAGTGGTAATCTCTTAGCAGCTCCGATGATTGGCAAAGTCCACCTCTTGGATCAACTTTGTCGCAACTTTTTTGATCTGTGTAACAGGTTTACTGTTACTGTTAGTATCTATTTGCTGAATACAATTAATTAAGAAGTCTTTAGGTAATTATTTAGGTAAGCCTTTTACCACATTTACATATGCCTAAATTATCATGATGATTACATGCATAATGTGCGCGCAAAATGCTTGGTACTTCATATCTATTTTCTCTTACACAAAGCTACTGCAGAACCAGTTCATGGATGCACCTTTGGTGGCTCATTGTGATCGACAAAGTTATCACCATGTAGATCGCTTTTGTCCCAACTTTGTTGTTTAGCAAAGCTAATTCGTAGATCAGTCGTTATTATAAAGTAAATACCCATTTTACTTCTCTGTTAGCAAAATTGCCACGCGAAGTAGCTTTTCTATGTAGTATTAGAACAACTAAATTAGGAGCGGATAATTAATCCGGCATATCCACGGCATACTTTAACGCGTTAATCACCACTACTTTTAACACTCGCCAAACAAAATAACGCGCGCTTAGGCTAACAATCTATTAACAGCGACTAACAATGAGCCTTTAATTTCTAATTGCTAAAGAGCCTCAACTTTAGGCCTGGATTATCCAGGACCAAAATAAAACTGGAACTTGAACTAAATTTATGTAGGCGCCGATAATACTGCTCAATTTCCCTGATTTTTGAGTGACATTTCCAACTCAGGGAAATTGCTAAAAGCGATGCAGGTGGATCAGGGGAAAAACAAAAGTTCCCACCACAATAACTTCCCCTTAATCTAGCAGAAGGGAAGACATCAGGCGCCTACGCAAAGATGAAACAAACTCAAAGGCTCCCGCTTTAAAAACAATATTAATTTAATGAGATGAGCAGAGTTAATTCTCCCAATTTCTCGACCAATAGGAAAATTAGGAAACCGTTTCTCTATGGACGTGAACGTGGTTGTCCGCCCCTAATCGGCCCAATGCTTCATCGATAATGTTGAGATAAAGAACCAGGATGAGATTTTTATTGAACCACTTATAGTCGCAGACAACGGCTTTCCTTTTTTCCTTGATGAAACTTCTTCCTAATTTCAAACATTTTCTAACAAAATAACAAAGATAACAAAAATGAAGACAAACGAATTAGAAGTTCAGAATTGCTATAATTTTCTTCCAAAGTATATTATCCGGCATATTTCGACTTCAACACCCAACAGCTATCACTTGTTTAGCACAGCTGCGGACCTACCAAATCTAATTCAGCTCACTCCGAACAATTTTGTAACTAGTAAGACTGTAACTTTTATATTAATCTCTTATATAATAACACTTTCAGCCCTCACTTTAAATTGAGTCTTATAGCACTCGACAGGTCTTAGACATACATCCTTGACTTCGATTTGTCTTTTATCAGACTAGACTACCCTGCACAAGACGGACTGCATATCTCGCGGTCTAGCAAGTTTTCCACTCATTCTAGTTTGATAACTGGTGCGACCAGAGGAAAGAATCACACCTGAATTTCTGTTTTTCATTGTTGCATCAAATCGGAATAATAGCAACAATTAATGCCAGATAGCAAATTTTCACCACGGAATAATACAAACACATGGAACTTTCGACTTTTTGACAAAATAACTGCTCAAAATGAACGCAGTTTAACACAAAATTATACAGGCAGTTGATTTCTTTCTTCTTTAAAATTGGTTTCACCCGGGTGGGGATAAGTTAGGTTGGATTTTATCTAATTTACATTTATTAATGATACATTGACGTGACGGATTAAACTTTTCACTGTTTTTAACATAATTTAACACCCAAATCATAAAATTTAACGAATCTCGTCCAAATTTTTTAAAAAAATTAAACAGTACTCTATAGAGTTTTGATGCACGTATTACAAATTTTCACTAAACTTGGGGGTAAAATAACATAAGTTTATGTCACATTGACACAATAATATAGTTATTTTCTACAAAATTTGACCTTATTAGCATTAAAATAACAACAAATATCGGGCCAGTGATAGAGATATACACAAATTTAGCCAACATTTTGTCCAAATTTCAAGAAAATAGGCTGTTTTTACAATCGTCTTTGAGGGTTTTGGTCAATTTATTAACAAATTTATGTTGGGAATTGCAAATTCTAAACGACTTTTTCAAATTTTATCATTGAAAAGTACTTTTATCATAACTTTTATCATTACTAAATATTACTTATCTAACTAAATTTTATCATAGCTTTTGCATAGAAAAGTACACAAATTGTCACAATTTTGACCTCAAAATTTAGTACAAAAGGGGAATATTAACAAGAAGGTTCCACAAAATAGCCAAAAATACGCCAGAATAGCCAAATTTAAGGGGAATTTCAACAAAAAGGCTCAAAAATTAATAGAATTAAACACCAATTGACGATATTCTAGCGCAAATTTAAGCAAATATTACCACTAAATAAACACAAATTATTCATTTTCTATAACTTTCAATGTACTAAAGCAATGTTATAAAACTTTTAAACACTTTTAAAAAATTTTACAGAAAAATTGATAACAAAAACAATATAAAAAATTATATTAACCGTTTTTGCATGACGTTTATACAGAAGGAAGTGGGTCATCGAAACATTAAAATTAAAGAAAAAAATAATACTAGTAACGTTTCCTTTTATTTAACTAGTCCTAATAAAACATACTTAGCCGTCTTCTTCCAATTTTACAATACTAATCAGCGTATTTATTTAACATTTAAACATTCAAATTCTAATTTCAGTGAACTTTTGTATGCTTTAGAAAACCAAGACACATTCATGGAAAAACTTACCTCTGTAAACGTGTATGAATAGCCAAAAAAATTTACCTTTTGGACTGAAAAATCTCACATTTTTAAAGCCAAAATTTTACTATATACACTTTGATCAAACTGAAGACTTACTGGATCAACCCAAAGACTTAACAAACTTGCTACAATTAAAAATAAAGAACGAGAAAGTGACAAAAATAAAGTTTAGCAGAATACAAGAAAATTTGCATTATTGTATCGAGATTGAACTCTCGAACACTAAATAGCCTTGGTTATTGAACTACACAGTTGAACAAACCAATAGCCATTCTTGGGTAGAAAATTTCAGCACAGATAATGGAAAACATTTCGAATTTGTAATACAATCACTAAACGGCGTAAAACAAATTGATTTTTTGGCAAATCGCAATCAATTTCAATTTTAATTTGCTTTTTGTATTTAATCATATAAACCTTCATATTTACATAATAACTTTTCAACGCACTTCTATACAAACAATTAAATACTTAGTGTAGCAAAACTATATAAAATAAAACATAAAAATGGCAAACTTTGTATTCTACCCGGACAAATTTTCTTTAATTTAATACAAAGAAAAATACAAATTTCAATTTGCACAAGAGATCCAGCGGTTGCAGGTTCAGCTTTACGCGGACCAGCTGCACAATGGTTCGATTCACTAAACCTAGGTTTAAAATGGAATGAAATCCGTGACCAGTTCATCAGTAGATTTACCGATGCTAACTATAAATATAGGAAGAGAATAGAATTTGAACACATTAAACGACAACCAGACAAACTACTCCCAAGTTTCATATATAGACTAACAAAAATAGTAGAAAAGTGATGGCGGGAACCAAAATTTAATGACAATTATGGTACAATTAAGTGCATGGAAACTTTTATAAGAGGTCTAACCCCTCCACCACTCAAACAAAAAGCCCATGAGCTACTAATAGAAAAAACACTGAGACAACATGGCAAAATTTACAAGATCAAATTGCGAATAAATATATCAGCTATTCGATGAGTAGTGAATTCACTGATACCTCATCAAAAAGCATAGATAACAAGTTAGAAGTTCAAGAAATAAGACAAGAACTTGAAGAACTCAGCAGCCTTCTTAAAGATCACAAAATAAACGCCACATACAACAATAGTAACCAGACAGAGAATCCCAGGTTCAAACAAAATCAAACTAGGTTATTGCAAAATTTGTAAACGTTCCGGACACAACATAGCGTATTGTTTTAAGTATGATTATTTCAAAAACAAAAATCGTTCACCACCTCAACATCGGGAAAAATATACTGATAATTACAGAAGAAATCGAAGTTAAGCACCTGGTCAAAATCAACAATAACCACATAGAGAAAACATAATTAAAAGTTTCCAGCAATCTAACAATAATTATCCTAATCAAAATCAATCATCCGGAAACTATCAAAAAATTACCCCACGCGTAATATCCTTCTCCACTCCCAGCAAGCCAGTTTAGTCAATCCAAAGTGTACCATAATCAGAGTTGGTCATAAGATAGACCAAATTATGATAGATACGATATCAATTACCAAAAAAACCGGCCCCGTAGTCACGAAAGGCAAACAAATAATTATCAACACTACGATAGATCACCGGACAGGGACCGAAATCGTGAAAGTTGATAGTCGCGATAAAACCCCAAAGCGCTGAAGTGAACGAAATAATTCTAGGGACAGCAGCCGTGAAATTAGGTCTCGAGTACACTTTGTTAATGGGATGCATGGTGGATACTATGTTGACGAAAATAGTTTCAAGATATTTTAAAACTAAATATGTCTCCGTCAGTAAATATTACTAATACAGACACAAAAGCAATTTATTCGCATATTTATCTCAATTTATATCAATCCGTTGGAGACACAAATAAAAAGAACGGTTTAGAAACAGAATGTTTATTAGATACTGGAGCATCAAGCTCAATTATCAATTACAATACTTATCTCGAATTTTGTAAAACACAACATCTTTACTTAAAAATTCAAGAATTAATACTCTTGCAGTGAATGATGAGAAACTAAAATTATTAGGTCAAAGCGCTTTTAAAACTTCTTTCGATATTACCAAGTACACGTTAGCACTTGGGTATCAACAAAAGATGGATGTAAACCAATTTACTGTGAATGGATTTCGTTGAGAACAGCGTACGTTCAATTGATATTTCTTTACCTAAAATTGGTCTTACAAATTTTCCCGGAGTTTCAGTTATTCTTTCACGATACCAAACGAAAAGCTATCCGTATGTCAGTTCGTACCAAATTGTAAATTTTGAAAAACCATTACCATTAGCACCGAAACCAACCCGAAACATATCCATTAGATCCCCGAACGAATTTTTCCGCAAAGTAACATTGTTTGTAATAGGAGATGAACATCAGAACAAAGGTATTTACACATACAATGTTCAGTGCTTCAGAAAAGAAAAGGAACTCACAATTATGATATATAACCCACAAAACTATAAAGTAACTTTTGATAGGGGTCAAATTGGTCACACTATCGAAGACATCGAACTAAAACACGAACCCAAATTTTCGGTCTTTGATAGCATAGCTTTCGTGAATCATTTAATGAATAATGATACAAATTGGGATAAGATCTTTCATGTAATTGAAAAACAAAGTTCACAGGTGATATCAAAACACGAATGCATTGAAACAACAAAAAGTAACGAAAAACTGAAAGAAACTGAAAAAGGAAAATGTCAGCAACATTTTATTAATCAATACGAACTAGAAAGAGACTTCAGTAACGATCTAAAGGATCTCAAACTACAATTCGAAAATACTGAAGAAAATTTACGTCCAATAGATTTACCAAAAGATCAGTTTAAAGGATTTAGTAACGAGGATCAAAACTTTCTTAAAATGTTTGATTTCAGCAAAACGGACATCAGCAACAAAAAGTTACTTCAGTTAATGAAAACTCTAACCAAAAACAAAGACGTACACTCACAGCACAAATACGATGTAGGAAAAATTCAACAAAAGTTTCTTGTCAAGCTTATACCAAATTCAACCCTAGCTAAACAAAGGCCCTCTAAGGCACCTTTACATTACCAGGAAAAACTAGAAATCTTGAACAATTGTGTAAATCATCAGAACAGGTATCATTCGGAAAATGGGTAATGATAACAAAAAATAGGATCAGAGTTTATTAATCCATTTATTATCCTACCCATGGGAAACACTGTAAATTAGGTAATTGATGCTAGATATTTGAATTCAATCACAGATTTAGGTAAATAATCCTGGCCTCTTGAACCATTTGGGACTTTGCTAACTAGATAAAAAGGAAGCTACTTTACTACGAGTGATCTTTGTTCAGCTCACAATCAAGTACCCCTTACAGAGGAAACAAAACAACTAGTAAGCTTTTTAATTGGACAAAAGCAGTACACATTTGAACGTGGATTCTACGGTCTATGTGGACTCCCTAACTTCTTTTGTCGAATAATGACTATTCTTTTTGCACAATTAATTAGGAACAAACAAGCAATTACGTACATCGATGACACACTCATGCAATCACAAACTGAGACAGAATTGATTGAAAAGATTGATAAGTAACATAACCTACTAAAAAAATCAGGATTAAAAGCACAACCTGAGAAATCAAAATTCTTTCTAAAAGTACAATTTGTTGGACATGTAGTAGGTAAAGACGGAATACAACCAGTAAAAAACGAGTCGCAGATCTTAAAGCATTAAAGTCACCAGAAAACAAGCGATGATGTCATGAGATTTTTATGATGTCTAGGATTTCACAGCATGTATATCAAAAATTTACATGTGGATTGCAAACCGTTTTACGACTTAACACGATCCGAACGAAATTTGATTGGACACCAGAGCACGGAAAACTATTTAACGATATTAAAAATAGAATTAGCGAGGATACCATACTAGCCATACCTGACCCAAAATACCCCTTTCATGTGCATGTGGACGCCTCCCTAATAGGCGTAGGCTCAATTCTAGTTCAAGAATTTTCCAAAGGGAAAGGAATAGTGTCATTCACTTCCAGAATCTACACTAAAGAAGAATAAAACATGGGCACAATAGCACGCGAACTTTGTATTGTAATATCAGCGTTACAAATTTATGAACATTACTTGATTGGTTCCCCTCATCCTGTATACGTTCACACTGACCATAAGTCATTAATGTATTTATGGGGCAGGCGAGGAAAGCTCTCGCGCAGATTTTTCCCATGCCAACTATTATAATCTCAGTCTCAAAATTTGAAAATTATCTGGACCGAAGGAAAGAACTTAGCCTTCCCAGATATTTTAAGCCGTAATGTCAAAACCAAAAACCTTGATAATCAACTAAAACACTAAAAAATACCAAAAGATAATAGCTTCTACGATCAAAACGGTAACCATGCAAAGTACTTCATTCTGCGTGATAATGAAAAAGGCCCAGCAGATGATTTTTTCCCAATTCTTAAGCAAAGCAAAACGGGAATTGATAAAAACATTTTCAAAAACGACAAAGTGGTTAGACAACGATACGACCCACACCAAAGCAGTCCGTGTTCAATAAAAAAACGTCTCAGAAAGTTTTGCCGAAGGCTCATCTATCAGCCATTATTGAAGCCACCATAGAAACAAAATTACACCTGTGTATGAAGAGGTTGAATTTGATACCTCTGATCATTATACTGAGATTCGGTGTAACGATGAAGAACAATCTGATCGACAACTGCTGGATTTTAAAACCAAATTTCATTTATTCAATGAAAATCCTTCCTCCCAAAATGAAAGTTACTCCGAACAAAGTGAGGATCTTCAGGAAGTTGAAACAGATTCACCTATCGAGTATGATAAAATCTTCCTTGCAAAGAATACTATCTCTGATAACACAGAAATTGCAAAAAAAACAACTGACTCAAAAGTAAAAGAGGGAAAAAAATCGTTGAAAAACTTACGTCCTTTGCCTGTAAAGTAGATTCAAATACAGAACTGTTATGTCAAGAACAATTAAAAGATCCTGTAATACAACAAATTTGACCAATGAGATCCGAAAACAATAAAAAGGAGAAAACCATTGAATACCTTCAATCAAAAGCTATAACGCCTTACATCAACATGTTTGAAAAATTGTGTTTTATAGGAAATCTATTATGCATAAAAGAGTCTTCAGATGACACGGAGATTGAATTTCGAAAAAAATTTGCGCTGTTTTATCTCTGTTTTTTAAGGTTTTTTGTTAGCACATTGCAAATTATCAGAACATGTTGGTGTTCACAAAACCGTTGCTAACACTAAACGATTTTTTCAATTGGCTCGGTCTGTATAAGTGGAAAGAAAACTTAATCGCAGATTTTTTAGACTGTCTTTGACATAAACATAAAAAGAAGAGTGTTTATGAAGCACAATTAGAAAAATGGACTGACACAGTACCCTTTCCATTTCATACGGTCCACATTGATCACAAATGACCTCTCAATCCCCTGTCAAAAGGAAAACACCATTGCTTAGTGATTGTTGATTCCTTTTCTCGGTTTATTCAGGTTTATCCTGTACACTCAACCAATGCTGTTGATATCATCTAAGTTCTTGAAAAATTTCTACTATTTTTTGGGATACCCCAAAAACTAGTCCATGACATGGGTTCTGCATTTATGAATCAGGACATTACTAGTTTTATTCATGAACTTGGTGTCACTCACGCTCAGAGAACAGCTTTTTCTCCATGGACCAATGAAAAACCTGAAGTACATAAAAAACATTCAAGTGCACATTTTCGAATATTCCTGGAACAAGCCCAAGGTAGATGGGACGAACCAGCTCCGCAATTCGCATTTGCACATAACACTGTTCCTAACGCCAGCACCGGTGTTTCCCCATATGAGATTGTATTCGGACAAAAACCGCAAATCCCGCATTGTCTTAAACTAGGGTTATTAAGAGATTCCAAACAGACATGTAATTCAGAGTTTTGCAAAGATCTACAGTTGCACACACATACCCTTCAAACATCAAATAACAAAGACGCTGACAAATTACTAAAACCAACAATCAACAATTTTTTTATAACGTGATAATCGTTGAGAACAATACGACACTGCAGAGGAAACGATACCAGAACTTACTTTAGACAACAGAACCGATAGCAATCAGAACTCAGAAATCTTCAACAAAAAGCTAATGAATAGTCAAAAAACAATCTAAACGCTCCTTCAACTAAGAATTTTTTTCAAAATCCGTGTAATACTGAGTGTTTTCCAGTAGAGAATATACCACAAAAATTTGAAACTCCTGTAAATGAAATAGATTTAGATAAAACTCCAACAAACGCCGATTCTGGGTTTACAAGAAGTAGTTCGAGTGGCTCTAACTCGAATAGAAAAAATGGAAACATTAGGGAAGACCGTTATCGAGTTTCCACCCATGTACCGCAGAGTTTATCTAGACAATCTAATTACCCAAATTCAAGTCCTATACGAAGATTTTCTCCAAGTAGTAGTCAAAATTCGCAGCATACTGCGACAGAAAGCAATACAAACACAAACACTAGGTCTTCTAAACGTTCAAAAAAGCCCCCTCCCACGATCAGGCATAGTTTACTTAATTTCGTTTTAGGTACCAATAAACCCAGACAGTGCAACTGAACGTATCTATCACTAACCAAACTTAGAAACTCCCTCCCGGCTAAGCACTTGAAAAAGACAGGATGAACACAAATCCTCGTTATTGCAATTTGAATTTCAATTTTCTCGTTGTCATCATGTTTTACCCTATTATTTTTGTGACTCATATTAAAGACAATCTTGGTTCTTCTGACGATCTAAACGACGTTTTCGATAAATTAAGAGTTTTTCATTACGATTGCTCTCAGCTGGTGAAAACAACATGTGTGCTTTAACAAAGTAGCGCCTTGTAAGATCACACCCGAAAATATTCATATGGTAGATACTCAGGTAACTCTTTATCAAAGATTTTGTCGAACTTTTGTAAAAGCACTAATTTGTAGAGCTAAAGCAATGGTCTTACGTTACAATTGTTTTGGTCACATTCATCAATAGTACACAATGCTTCAGTCATAACTTATGATCTTTTCATATCTCCAGATCAATGTTTACAAGATAACAAAACAGGAAAATTAAAAGCTACAGAATTTTGTGACGAAATAGATGTTGATATGAAATACGGAGTAAGTAAGGTGAACTACCACAACAAGGAAAAGATTTTTAAAATGATTCCTCAACATCGTGTGATGATCGTGGACAAATAAAACATTATTGCTTTGAGACTTTGATGCAGCAAGGTATATTGCATATTGACATAAAAGATATATCCATTTATATCATTCAAGGACAAAAACTTCCTCGTGCACTATCAGAAAATGGTTGTTCTTTTAGATCACTCAACCCCTTTGCCTATAATTGGGAGGCACCCGAAAATTGTATAGTTACCAAATGCTAAGACATGAAAACAAACATGTTAACGTACAGTATTTCATAGTTAGTGATGCAAAACCCGAGTCACCATGTGAAGGCCCAAGAACGTATTCTCCTGCTGAATTGTATATCAAAATTAGAATAGTTGATGAAAAAGAAAATGTTAGTGAAAGACCTTAATTCCTTTATAGAGCCAATTTAGATTCATTATATGTTTCGTATACTGGCGGATTTAATATGAAGACTGGCGTACCAAACAAAAAAGCTGTACAGCAGTTCTTTCATAAACTTTCTGTTGAACCTGACAATAGCTTAAGTGTAAATGGATTAAATAGAGTGCCGTCTGCTGATCAAGTCTATTCAGCCTCCTATAATGATTTCTACCCTGGAAAACACGTAGAAAAAGATAAACTGGATTATGATCTTAATCTCGCGGTAAAAATGGATTACATAATTTTTTATAATTATCTGCAAATCATACATGCATGGAAAAGTGTGGTCATGAATCAATGCGAACTTCAACGCACCCAAAAACAAATGATACTTATATTTGCAACTCAAAATAATCGTTTGGCTGGATTCATGCTCACCGGCAACTGCTCAATGTTTCTTGACAACGATGGTAGCATAGGTCGGTTATGCCACTGCCCAAAACGAAATTCACCACCTAAAGTTCTTGCTTAGTGCTATGATAGGAGTCCTATCAATTTTAATCATAGGACCATGTTTGTTGACCAAATTACCTGAGAAACTTATCCTGCTGCTAACGAAGTAAAATGTGTTGGAGGTTACAAAAGTGCCTACCAACTTGATATTGACAATGATAATTCGTGGTACCATTTAATGCCAGCACTTTTTCGTTTACAACCGCCAAGAATATTTGCACCAAAAATTGCAGGTTCTACACCAATAATTACCAGATATGAATCGCAACGAGCCGGTATTTATACACAAATCAACTAAAAGCTTTTTGGGACCATATTTTACATTCCGACGCATCAAAAGCCGTACCAACAAAAATTTCTAGAGAAGTTTTAATGGGTAGACAAATTGATCAAACACAAAACGATGTTTTTGGGAACAAACCATCAAATCTACTTCGACTCATTGTTATCACCACAATTTTTCTCAAATCGGTTCAAGCGCAACTTATTACCTTGAAAAAATCGGAATGTATTTTGCATGCTTTTTTTGCTTAAAGTTCATCACTGACATCATGGTTTCAATAATTCGAGCATTTGAACTTCACAATATCTCAAACAAGAGTTTAGGACTTTGGAAAATAATGTTGGGAGCAACATACAGTTCGTTCATTCTATCTCTTTTTACTCCTGTTTTCTCAAAAGAAAAAAAGACCTAGTGCCCCGTATGCTCTTCACGCATTTCAAGATCAGCACCATACATATAGTACAATTGAAAAATAACACGATTGCATAGAAAACGTAGATAATTTATACCCAAATTTGAACCAAAATTCCACTTCAAAAACCCAAGTTTTACCTCCATAAAATTTATTTAAAAAAATTTGAATTTTTTTCATTTCAGGCATGAAAAATTGACACCTGAGCATGCACAGAAAATCATCAACCAACCAAACGCACTATTCATTCAATTTGGATTATATACTGGACGAATAATGGCATCTTGTTTTTCTTGCAAGGACAAAAATGTTTTAATAAGAGTTGCTTCTTTTCATTATACCGACGTACATGAGTTCAGTGTACTTTCAAATTGTTTTAGTTATTATCAGTTATTTCGATCACTAATTGATGAAAAAATAAGCTTTGTAAACATAGCATACAATTTCGAAATTGTTAGAACGTATCCAAAAACAGATTTTTTACGATCAAATAACCTGTACTAAACCTGTTATGTATTTTTTTTCAAAGACCGTTTAGTGTCAGTTTAACAAATAACAAGAACTTTAATACAAAAACAAAAAATTATTGCTCCTTTATTGATTTTAGACTTTGAGTTTTGGGATAATTGGGATACTTACAGTGTATCAAAAACTCCTCTGTGTCCATATTGGAGGTACTTTGCGTATTTAGCGCTACATAATGTAAACACAATTCCGACAGATTTCATATCTCACAGATGATCCATCTAATAGACAGGATTTTATCCGTAAAAATCTACAACCAAGAACATCTATTATTGGCTACACAACACGTCTCCACTCATATGGCAATACTATA
Organism: Convolutriloba macropyga; assembly: GCF_964194025.1. Classification (NCBI taxonomy): domain Eukaryota; kingdom Metazoa; phylum Xenacoelomorpha; order Acoela; family Convolutidae; genus Convolutriloba; species Convolutriloba macropyga. Next base: position 26,591,083 of record NC_134479.1, read on the forward strand.
CACTGCTTAACAGCATTATATATAAAACGTTAGCGGTACTCATCAGTAACCCCAAATTCCTGGATTTTTTTTTCTTCTTATCAAGCAAAACTAATAGCAGCTGCATATTACCTCAACCAATTTACATATTTTATTATCAAAAGGCACTTTAGAGTTGAAATTTTTCTATAATAACAGTTTGATACAAATCCAATTTTTTTAAAAAAACTTTTAAAACAACCGAGAGCGATCGAAATACTACGTTACTAGTCTTACATTTCGAGTACCTAAAAACCTGGACTGATGATTCCCGTACATTATCACCAGCTTCCCTTATTGGACACTTTTCAGTGACTTATGAAACACATTAGATTTAACAAACCCTATTCCGCTTGATTTAGATCTACTATAATGGTATTTCATTTCAACGAACACTTGGTAGATATGACATCGTTGAAAAGATCTTTCACAACTACCCAAACTGGAGAAGTTAAGCCATGTATCATCATTCACCTCTCCGATTGGGAAGACGGTAGGGCGTATACGACTCAAGTCACGATGGGAATGAAGTATTGGGAGTTCTTCTTCGCAATTGATCTTGAAGAGATTCCCATCCAGCTGAACACCATACTTTAAAAAGTTTACTTCCAAAAAAAAATATGCAACCGTTTTTTGCTACCAATAAAAAGGTTAAAATTATAAAAGTCCAACGCTGGTTTCAACAACAACAAGACGGATATATAACACCTTGTATAAGGATTCTTTTCTTCTATTTGTGCAACGGTGTAACCGAGAGCTTCCTAAATTACCCCTCAGATGTCAATTTCAAAATTTTTTTCGACATCTCTGAATCCCAAACAACAACACAAAGCATAGTCCAATAAAACAACAATTTTCCCTCTCTTCTTGTAAAATATTCTTTCCTACCTCAAAAAGACATAAGGACTTTTTACAAAATTTTTCTTTACAAAAACAAAAACCTTGTAAAAATTACGTTAATCCAGAAAAGTTTCACAGTAACCAATTTTGGGCTCATACCGATCATAAAAGTCCATTTTTATCATAAAAAAACCAAACAATACAAAAAAATAACTATAGAACAAGATCACCCTCACTGGGAATTTTTCTTCAAATTATTTGATTTACAGACACCTCTACCTACACAACTAGATTATTGGTAGATAACACATCGGTTCTCCTTAGACACTCCGAATGGGTAATATATTCATTGCCTTCCAAGCAACACTAATTGACACAACCCCCAAAATTGAAGGCCCTATTTGCTACTTACTTTGCAGAACTTTCAAAAAATTACACAAAAATCCTCAAAACCAGCCTCCTCATTTTGCTTGTATCCCCTGTAGAGATTAGTTATTTAATTATTGGGATAAACCAAATTGCCATATTTGTGTCACCCCTAATTATACTTTGAGTAATTGCTACTACTTCCAATGCGATGGTTGCCAAAAAAGCATTAAATAGCCCATAGCCATTTCAAATACGTGCACAATAAAAACTTATATGTTGGGAGTGTCTGCCATACAACACTACCAAATGCCCCTTGCTCAAGGAAGCAATTGACCCAAACAATCCCTGGTAATAGCACCTTTACCAATATCTAAACTAACAATTCCCCATAGTACAATCAGAATTTTTTAACATTACCTTATTCGAACGAATTTCGTTATAATGCTTCCTGAAACTTTGTTAAATTTCCTCATTGAGATTTTCCTAATAACTTTAGCTTGCTTCAGTGGTGTTTTAGTTTTCTTCATTGTCGGCATTAGCATCTTTTTTACCCTTCTGCTCCTCCTCATAGCGACTCGAGCTCCACAATTCCCGCAAGCACAACGAACAAAAACCTGGTAATACAAAAATCTTACAATTTTTTTTAAATGTGAGTACCCGAAATTTCAAAATAAAAAAACCAAAACCCATAAAAGGACCACTTCAGTGTTCGCCGTGTTCAAAAATTACATGCAGCAGATGAAAACGACCAACCACACGTACCGTGTTTAATATGTTACAAACTTGTAATTACAGATATGGAATATGATTTGTGCCCAAAATGAACAAATTTCAACATCATTTTTTCAACCTTCTTTTGGTTCCAGTGTGAGTCCTGCAAAACAATAAAATTACAGTACTCCATTGCAAAAGACCTTCATTATTCATCACTTTTTGTAACAAAAAGTACAAACTTCCCGTAACAACAATTTTCAGATCAAAAATTCCGGTAAAATTTTATAAACGATATTTAGATTGTCTGGCCAAAATTTCATACATTCAATCAGCTTTTTCATGGCTATCTTCATAACTATCCTGATCTTATGCGCCATATCTCAAATTGTTTTTACTTTCCTTGAAGAGGAAATAAAATTCATCTTATCGGCTTATGTCTACGGTGGAACACTTACACGATAATTGGAATTTTCGAAAACAATCTCAAACAACTTCCTTCTTTCAGCTCGGCAAGGTTGTCTCCCAGCTGCACGGGTCGTTGCAGCAGTGTATAGTGTGACACACTCCCCAATTTTACACCTCCGGGCAACGGAGAGACGTACTTGTGTCAGGGCTGCCCGCCTAATATAAGTATAGAAATTATTTTTATTTTTGACTCCCCCTTAAATCAAAACTTGCAAAATTTTCGAAAAATCTCAAAAATGGGAATATCCCCTTCATCCTTCCAGATACCACGTCGGCTTACCCATAAATCAAAAATGATATGTCCTATTTGCTCTCAAAATTGCGCTAAATTTGAAAAATCACATAAGCCCTTCCCAAATGAGGACCCGCACTACATATGCATCCCATGCAAAGACGCCCTCTATAAAAAAAGTATCCGAACCCAAAATGCCCAGTCTGTTTCAGACTATGTTTGGCATTCACAATCACATATTACTTCATTTGTTGTTCATGCAAAAGAACAAGGACCCAATTACCGATAACGAAAAAAAAACACCTCCAAGGTCATGAAGACAAAACTTTCTGCAGGAGTTGCACCAACGTGTTTAAAAAATGCAGTTTGCAAAATCAGGTTGCCCAGTAACTAAAAATGAGTATCTATCAAATATTTACTATTCGGTTCATAAAGAGAAACATACCGTCAGTTTTGCTAGGTTACATCATTTGGAAAATCTTAAAACAAAAAAAAAATTGGGCACCTAAGATCATTCTATGTACATTTTTTTTGTACCTTATTTTTTCCAATTTTCTATTATTACCCGTGGTGAAGGCTGAGCCACGAACAAAACAAAATTAAAACACACCTTATCTAAAAGACAAAAACAAACAGAAAAGTCCAAAGCTTTACGAAAAGTATCAAAAACGTTTGAAAAAATAACAATTTTTGTTTTTAACGTTACCTTTTGAATTTTGCCTTTTCAATTTTTTACTTTTTACAAGTTTTAGCAAGATAATTGCAAATAAATACACAACGCCATAATATGTGATTTTGAGGACACAGGCTAACCAAAAGAAAAAAACTTTTTAGATTATCAACAAGAAGCGGAAACAACTAGAAATGGCAGCCAAGAACATCCCAAGCGTCATTATTCCTGTTCAAAGTCAAACGTCGACAACATCTAGCAATCATCAACAAGCACAGATTTATCAACCACCAATTCCCGCTTTTTCAAGCCCACCATTCAAACCTCGAACCACAGAATTTCCAATGGCCAAAAACAGCTCGGAATACCATCCTTTATACAACTGGCAAATTAGCAGAAAGAAACCATTGACAATCAAACAAATTAGTAGCCACAAAAACAAAATTATCAAGATTAACAACATCGAAGATCTTGTTCCCGACGCCATCAGAAAAATACCTTCAGAATGCTTAAAACTGCAGAAACCGCGAGAGGAGAACATGAACATGCAAAACCCGAGGTACGTTAAACTCCTTCTCTATTTTCTAAAACCAAATTACAACAAATTCGAGGTTGCTGATAAAATAAACATCATCCAGTTGAATGGACGTCAGCAGCTATTAGTCAACAGCAAAAAACTTCCAGTTCTGAAAACTTTCTCGCTTCCCGCAGATAACAACAAATGGAGAATTAAAAATCGCGACCTCAAAAAGGTCACATATATTCTCCGAAATAACTTACTCGACGTATACATTGAAGTCACATACGATGCAATTTCCGCTTTTCGTTTTGAGCTGCCAGAGTTGACGAATATCAATACCAGTAATCTAATAGAAGAAAATACCACATTCAGGCAGGAACTATTCTAAAGGGAAACAGAGTTGCAAGAATCGCATCTGAAATTTGAGCAACTAAAAATGTGGTCACAGAAACTACCAGAGGAGAAACAACAACCTAACAACTATTGGCGGCGCCAATATGTCGTTGCCCATCAACTTCAAAAAATCAGAAAGTCGAACGCGCAAACAATGTTAAAAACGTTCTTTGAAACATTTAGAGATAACAAATGCCAACAAAAAACTTGGAGAAAAGATTCTGAGGCTAGAAAAAAAATAACAAAATTAATGAAGGAAAACGCAGAAAAAAAAGCCAAAATTTCCGAACTCAAGAGAGATGTGAAGAAGCACAAAAACCGACAGTCAATGGATAAAGATGAACCTACAGAAGATGATATACAAAAAGTCCTTTTAATCGAAGATGATGAATGTTAAAGAACAAAAAACAAAATGTTTTTCTCTCAACCATTTGTGACTGCTTGTTAACAGTGAATTATTTGCCATTTATGATTATTTTTCTGATACAAATGATTTTATTGCTTTTTGCGATTAAGTTTTTAATACAGACGATCTTAACGCCTTTTTGCGATCACCCTGTTGTACAGTCTACTTGTTCGCAAAGTATCAATTCGCCGTGTCCGCAACTTCTTCAAACTTCTACATCACATTTCATCTTCAACGGTCCTATACTAATGCTGCAGACCAACCAGTTATAGAAGTTAAAAAACGTATTTGAAAATCTTGAGTTATCTAAAATTGTATACGATGCAAAATTTTCATTTCAGTTTCTTCTGTTAAAAATCAGGGTGAGCTGTAGTATTAGAACCACTAAATTAGGAGCGGATAATTAATCTGGCATATCCACCGCATACTTTAACGCGTTAATTACCACTACTTTAGGCCTGGATTATACAGGACCAAAATCAAATTGGAAAATAAACTATATTTAAGTAGGCGCCGATAACACTGCTCAATTTCCCTGCTTTTTGAGTGACATTTGCAGCTCAGGGAAATTGCTAAAAGCGATGCAGGTGGATCAGGGGAAAAGCAATAGTTCACCCCAAAAAAACTTCCCCTTAATCTAGCTGAATGGAAGACACCAGGCGCCTATGCAAGGATGAAACAGGTTCAAGGGCTTCCGCTTTTTAAAGATTTTTCAAAGGAAAAAAACAATATTAACTTCCTGAGATGAGCAGAGTTAATTCTCCCAGTTTCTCGGCCAATAAGAAAATTAGGAAAGCGTTTCACTATGGACGTGAACGTCGTTTTCCGCCCCCTATCGGCCCAATGCTTCATCGATAATGTTGAGATAAAGAAGCAGGATGAGATTTTTATTGAACCACTTATAGTCGCAGACAACGGCTTTCCTTTTTTTCCTTGATGAAACTTCTTCCTGATTTCAAACATTTTCTAACAAAATAACAAAGATAACAAAAGTGAAGACAAACGGATTCCAAGTTCAGAATTGTTATAATTTTCTTCCAAAGTATATTATCCGACATATTTCGACTTCAACACCCAACAGCTATCACTTGACTAGCACAACTGAGGACCTACCAAATCTAATTTAACTCACTCCGAACAATTTGGTAATTAGTAAGACTGTAACTTTTATATTAATCTCTTATAAATTAACACTTTCAGCCCTCACTTTAAATTGAGACTTATAGCACTCGACAGGTATTAGGCATACATCCTTGCCTTCTATTTGTCTTTTATCAGACTAGACTACCCTGCACAAGACGGACTGCATATGTCGCGGTCTAGCAAGTTTTCCACTCATGCTAGTTTGATATCTAGTACTAATGATATCTTCCATTAGAATAGCTATGCCAATGGTGCGATATTTTCATTGGACTAATGACTGTAAGGTTTCTTTACCTTTAGTGTTTAGTTTATTATTGCGATAATCAAAGTAGAGAAGTAATTTATGGAATAATTTGATTACAACCACTTTGACTTTTTATTATCACTTTCTTCATATTTTTACTACGCTTAATAGCAATTGTGGAGTTATTTGCTAGTTCAATTTTTCTTGCTGCATACTCAGACGAGTTTAGAAATCTTGTTTTTTAAAGTATCATTTAAACAAAATTTTCTGTCAGAGCTAATTGTGTTGTTGTTTATTGCTTTTGTTGTTGTTGTTATTGTTGTTGTTCTTTTGGTTGTTGTTGTTTTTGTGTTGGTTATTGTTGTTGATTTGGTTGTTGTATTATTTGGTTGTGGTAAAGATATAGCCAGAGATTGTTCAGCAAAAACGTCTTCAGCCTAAACTTCTTGGCTTACCGTACCAGTTGGTAAAAGAAAGCTAGCCCTTTCGCCGCCAACACCATAGCCAGTTTTGCAACACTGACTTCTAATGTCACTTTAAGCTGAACTACTGACTTTATTATTTACTGGAGCTCCAGGATAAGCAACAGCTGATAGCGTTTTTAGAGCGATCAATCCTGGACAAACACGTGTGTATGCAAAAGCTACACCGCCTAAAATACGAACAACCCCGGGCCGAGGACTTTTGCCAAATTTATGTAAGATCAGCGGTAACTAGCATTGACCAGTCGGAAAAATCACCGCAACTCTCTTACATAATTTTGCGTTGAATGCGTTGATTATAGCGTAGATCTTACATATTTTGCGTTGAATTTAGCGTAGATCTTACATATTTTGCGTTGAATTTAGCGAAGATCTTACATATCTTGCGTTGAATTTAGCGTTGATTTTACATGTTTTCGGTTAAATTTAGCGTAGATCTTACATATTTTGCGTTGAATTTAGCGATCTTACATATCTTGCGTTGAATTTAGCGTAGATCTTACATATTTTGCGTTGAATTTAGAGAAGATCTTACATATTTTGCGTTGAATTTAGCGTAGATCTTACATATTTTGCGTTGAATTTAGCGAAGATCTTACATATCTTGCGTTGAATTTAGCGTAGATCTTAAAAATTTTGCGTTGAATTTACTGTTGATCTTACATATTTTGCGTTGATTTTAGCATTGATTTTGAAAAAATTTCAACGCCTAAAACTCTGGGTTTGGGACTCGAACCACTGCCCTGCTGCTTACTTGTCTCCCACTCTACCATTGTGCCACAAAACCTTATTTTTCATAGGATCCACACTCTTTAAAAATCGGACTGCAACATCGCGCTAAAATCAACGCAAATTATGTAAGATCTATGCTAAATTCAACGCAAAATATGCAAGATTGGCGTTGAATTTGTTGAAAATATTTGAGACCTATGCTTAATTCAACGCAAAGTTTGTTAGACCTACGCTGAATTCAACGCAATATTTGTTTTGAATGCGTTGAATAGATGTAAAATCAACGCTAAAATCAACGCAAAATATGTATGATCTACGCTAAATTCAACGCAAGATATGTAAGATCTACGCTAAGTTCAACGCAAAACGTGTCAGATTGGCGTTGAATGCGTTGAATTTGTTTAAGATCTTCGCTAAATTCAACGCAAAAAACGGAAGATTCAACGCAAATTCAAGGCAAAATATATAGGACCCAGGCTAAATTCAACGCAACATATGTAAGATTGGCGTTGAATAGGTTGAAATTATGTAAGATTTACGCTAAAATCAACACGAAGTAGGTAAGACCTACGCTAAATTCAACGAAAAATATGTAAGATTTACTCTAAATTCGACGCAAAATATGTTGGATTGGCGTTGATTGCGTTGATTTTATGTAAGATCTACGCTAAATGTAAGGCAAAATATATAAAATCTACGCTAAATTCAACGCAGAAAAGATAAGATCTACGCTAAATTCAACGCAAAAAATGTAAGACCTACGCTAAATTCAACGCAAAATATGCAAAATCTACGCTAATTCAACGCAAAATTTGTAAGATTGGCGTTGAATGCATTGAACTTATGTAAGATCTACGCTCAAGCATTGATCTTATATAAGTTCAACACATTCAACGCCAGTCTTACATAATTTTTTTAGCGTTTAAACCTCGGCCCGGGTTTAATGTTAATCAAATATACAATTACATCAATTTTGATGCCCTTTTTCATATCTATTGCAGCTTAAGATTCTGAGTTGACAGTTTCCTTGGGGTGAAATCAATCCTCAATGTCACTTTACCCAAAAACGAGCCCCCATATACACCACCCAACTCACAACCCCCCGGGACCCCCCGGGAAAATATGTACGATCTACGCTAAATCCAACGCCAAATATGTTAGCTCTACGCTAAAATCGAGGCAAATTATGTAAGATCAACGCTAAGTTCAACGCAAAATATTTAAGAATGTCGTTGAATGTGTTGAAAAGATTTGAGATCTACGCCTAATTCAACGCCAAATATGTAAGATCTACGCTAAAGTCAACGCAAAATGAATAAATTCTAGGCTAAATTCAACGAATATACGTAAAACTGCGTTGAATATGTTTTATCTATGTGAGACCTACGTTAAATTCAACGCAAAATATGTACGATCTACGTTAAATTCAACGCAATATGTGTACGATTTGCGTTGAATTCGTTGAATTGATGTAAGGTATACGTTAGTTTCTTCGCAAAAAATGTAAGATCTACGCTAAATTCAACGCAAAAAATGTGAGACCTACGCTAAATTCAGCGCGAAATATGTAAGATCTACGCTAAACTCAAGGCAAAATATGTAAGATTGGCGTTGATTGCGTAGAATTTATGTAAGATCTACACTAATTTAACGCTAAATATGTAAGACCTACGCTTAATTCAGTTCCAAATACAAAAAATTTACGCTAATGTCAAGGCAAAACAGGTAAGAATGGTGTCAAATGCGTTGAATTTATGTAAGATCTACGCAAAATATGTAAGATCTACGCTAAATTCAATGCAAAATAAGATCAACGCTTAAATCAATGCAAAATATGTAAGATTTATGCTAATATCAAGGCAAAATATGTACGAATGGTGTCAAATGCGTGGAATTTATGTAAGATCTACGCTAAATTCAATGCAAAATATGCAAAATCTACGCTAATTCAACGCAAAATTTGTAAGATTGGCGTTGAATGCATTGAACTTATGTAAGATCTACGCTCAAGCATTGATCTTATATAAGTTCAACACATTCAACGCCAGTCTTACATAATTTTTTTAGCGTTTAAACCTCGGCCCGGGTTTAATGTTAATCAAATATACAATTACATCAATTTTGATGCCCTTTTTCATATCTATTGCAGCTTAAGATTCTGAGTTGACAGTTTCCTTGGGGTGAAATCAATCCTCAATGTCACTTTACCCAAAAACGACCCCCCATATACACCACCCAACTCACAACCCCCCGGGACCCCCCGAGAAAATATGTACGATCTACGCTAAATCCAACGCCAAATACGTTAGCTCTACGCTAAAATCGAGGCAAATTATGTAAGATCAACGCTAAATTCAACGCAAAAAATGTAAGACCTACGCTAAATTCAACGCAAAATATGCAAAATCTACGCTAATTCAACGCAAAATTTGTAAGATTGGCGTTGAATGCATTGAACTTATGTAAGATCTACGCTCAAGCATTGATCTTATATAAGTTCAACACATTCAACGCCAGTCTTACATAATTTTTTTAGCGTTTAAACCTCGGCCCGGGTTTAATGTTAATCAAATATACAATTACATCAATTTTGATGCCCTTTTTCATATCTATTGCAGCTTAAGATTCTGAGTTGACAGTTTCCTTGGGGTGAAATCAATCCTCAATGTCACTTTACCCAAAAACGACCCCCCATATACACCACCCAACTCACAACCCCCCGGGACCCCCCGGGAAAATATGTACGATCTACGCTAAATCAAACGCCAAATATGTTAGCTCTACGCTAAAATCGAGGCAAATTATGTAACATCAACGCTAAGTTCAACGCAAAATATTTAAGAATGGCGTTGAATGTGTTGAAAAGATTTGAGATCTACGCCTAATTCAACGCCAAATATGTAAGATCTACGCTAAAGTCAACGCAAAATGAATAAATTCTAGGCTAAATTCAACGAATATACGTAAAACTGCGTTGAATATGTTTTATCTATGTGAGACCTACGTTAAATTCAACGCAAAATATGTACGATCTACGTTAAATTCAACGCAATATGTGTACGATTTGCGTTGAATTCGTTGAATTGATGTAAGGTATACGTTAGTTTCTTCGCAAAAAATGTAAGATCTACGCTAAATTCAACGCAAAAAATGTGAGACCTACGCTAAATTCAGCGCGAAATATGTAAGATCTACGCTAAACTCAAGGCAAAATATGTAAGATTGGCGTTGATTGCGTAGAATTTATGTAAGATCTACACTAATTTAACGCTAAATATGTAAGACCTACGCTTAATTCAGTTCCAAATACAAAAAATTTACGCTAATGTCAAGGCAAAACAGGTAAGAATGGTGTCAAATGCGTTGAATTTATATAAGATCTACGCAAAATATGTAAGATCTACGCTAAATTCAATGCAAAATAAGATCAACGCTTAAATCAATGCAAAATATGTAAGATTTATGCTAATATCAAGGCAAAATATGTACGAATGGTGTCAAATGCGTGGAATTTATGTAAGATCTACGCTAAATTCAATGCAATATATATAAGATCTACGCTAAAATCAATGCAAAATATTTAATACCTACGCTAATATCAATGCAAAATATGCAGGATTGGCGTTGAATGCGTTGAATTTTTGTAAGATCTACGCTAAACTCAATGCAAAATATGTAAGATTTACGCCAATATCAAGGCAAAATATGTACGAATGGTGTCAAAATGCGTTGAATTTATGAAAGCTCTACGCCAAATTCAACGCAAAATATGTAAGATTTACGCTAAATTCAATGCAATATATGTAAGATCTACGCTAATATCAAGGCAAAATATGCAAGATCGGCGTTGACTGCGTTGAACTTAGGTAATATCTACGCTAACTTCAACGCAAAATATGTAAGATCTACGCTAAAGTCAAGGCAAAATGTGTAAGACCTACGCTAAAATCAAGGCAAAATATGTAAGATTGACGTTGAATGCGTTGAATTTATGAAAGGTATACGTTAATTTCAACGCAAAAAATGTCAGATCTACGCTAAATTCAACGCAAAGAATGTGAGACCTACGCTAAATTCAGCGCAATATGTGTAAGATTTGCGTTAAATGTGTTGAATTTTTGTAAGATCTACGCTAAACTCAACGCAAAATGTGTAAGACCTACGCTAAAATCAAGGCAATATATGTAAGATTGACGTTGAATGCGTTGAATTTATGAAAGGTATACGTTAATTTCAACGCAAAAAATGTCAGATCTACGCTAAATTCAACGCAAAGAATGTGAGACCTACGCTAAATTCAGCGCAATATGTGTAAGATTTGCGTTAAATGCGTTGAATTTATGTAAGATCTACGCTAAATTCAATGCAATATATGTAAGATCTACGCCAAAATCAATGCAAAATATTTAATATCTACGCTAGTATCAATGCAAAATATGCAAGATTGGCGTTGAAGGCGTTGAATTTTTGTAAGATCTACGCTAAGATCAATGCAAAATATGTAAGATCTACGCTAAATTCAATGCAAAATAAGATCTACGCTAAAATCAATGCAAAATATGTAAGATTTATGCTAATATCAAGGCAAAATATGTACAAATGGTGTCAAATGCATGGAATTTATGTAAGATCTACGCTAAATTCAATGCAAAATATGTAAGATTTACGCCAATATCAAGGCAAAATATGTACGAATGGTGTCAAATGCGTTGAATTTATGTAAGCTCTACGCTAAAAACAATGCGAAATATGTAAGATCTACGCTAAAGTCAAGGCAAAATGTGTAAGACCTACGCTAAGATCGATGCAAAATATGTAAGATCTACGCTAAATTCAATGCAAAATAAGATCTACGCTAAAATCAATGCAAAATATGTAAGATTTATGCTAATATCAAGGCAAAATATGTACGAATGGTGTCAAATGCGTTGAATTTATGTAAGATATACGCTAAATTCAATGCAAAATATGTAAGATTTACGCCAATATCAAGGCAAAATATGTACGAATGGTGTCAAATGCGTTGAATTTATGTAAGCTCTACGCTAAATACAATGCGAAATATGTAAGATCTACGCTAAAGTCAAGGCAAAATGTGTAAGACCTACGCTAAGATCAATGCAAAATATGTAAGATCTACGCTAAATTCAATGCAAAATAAGATCTACGCTAAAATCAATGCAAAATATGTAAGATTTATGCTAATATCAAGGCAAAATATGTACGAATGGTGTCAAATGCGTCGAATTTTTGTAAGATCTACGCTAACATCAATGCAAAATATGTAAGATCTACGCTAAAATCAATGCAAAATATGTAAGATTTACGCCAATATCAAGGCAAAATATGTACAAATGGTGTCAAATGCGTTGAATTTATGTAAGATCTACGCTAAATTCAACGCGAAATATGTAAGGTCTACGCTAATATCAAGGCAAAGTATGCAAGATTCTGATTGACATTCAATGCGTTGAACTTCGGTAATATCTACGCTAAATTCAACGCAAAATATGTAAGATCTACGCTAATATCAAGGCAAAATATGCAAGATTGGCGTTGACTGCGTTGAACTTAGGTAATATCTACGCTAAATTCAACGCAAAATATGTAAGATCTACGCTAAAGTCAAGGCAAAATGTGTAAGACCTACGCTAAAATCAAGGCAAAATATGTAAGATTGACGTTGAATGCGTTGAATTTATGAAAGGTATACGTTAATTTCAACGCAAAAAATGTCAGATCTACGCTAAATTCAACGCAAGAAATGGGAGACCTACGCTAAATTCAGCGCAATATGTGTAAGATTTGCGTTAAATGTGTTGAATTTTGTAAGATCTACGCTAAACTCAACGCAAAATGTGTAAGACCTACGATAAAATCAATGCAAAATATGTAAGGTTTATGCTAATGTCAAGGCAAAATATGTACGAATGGTGTCAAATGCGTTAAATTTATGTAAGATCTACGCTAAATTCAATGCAATATATATATAAGATCTACGCCAAAATCACTGCAAAATATTTAATATCTACGCCAGTATCAATGCAAAATATGCAAGATTGGCGTTGAAGGCGTTGAATTTTACGCTAAGATCAATGCAAAATATGTAAGATCTACTACGCTAAAATCATTGCAAAATATGAAAGAGATACGCCAATATCAAGGCAAAATATGTACAAATGGTGTCAAATGCGTTGAATTTATGTAAGATCTACGCTAAATTCAACCCGAAATATGTAAGATCTACGCTAATATCAAGGCAAAGTATGCAAGATTGTGATTGACATTGAATGCGTTGAACTTCGGTAACATCTACGCTAAATTCAACGCAAAATTTGTAAGATCTACGTTGCAATCAATGCAAAATAAGTAAGATTTACGTCAATATCAAGGCAAAATATGTACGAATGGTGTCAAATGCGTTGAATTTATATAAGCTCTACGCTAAATTCAACGCGAAATATGTAAGATTAACGCTAAATTCAATGCAATATATGTAAGATCTACGCTAAAATCAATGCAAAATATGTATGATCTACGCTAACATCAAGGCAAAAAAATGCAAGATTGTGATTGACATTGAATGCGTTGAACTTCGGTAATATCTACGCTAAATTCAACGCAAAATATGTAAGATCTACGCTGCAATCAATGCAAAATATGTGAGATTTACGCGAATATCAAGGCAAAATATGTACGAATGGTGTCAAATGCGTTGAATTTATGTAAGCTCTACGCTAATTTCAACGCGAAATATGTAAGATTTACGCTGAATTCAATGCAATATATGTAACAAATACGCTAAAGTCAAGGCAAAATGTGTAAGACCTACGCTAAAATCAAGGCAAAATATGTAACATTGACGTTGAATGCGTTGAATTTATGAAAGGTATACGTTAATTTCAACGCAAAAAATGTCAGATCTACGCTAAATTCAACGAAAAAAATGTGAGACCTACGCTAAATTCAGCGCAATATGTGTAAGATTTGCGTTAAATGTGTTGAATTTTTGTAAGATCTACGCTAAACTCAACGCAAAATGTGTAAGACCTACGATAAAATCAATGCAAAATATGTAAGGTTTATGCTAATGTCAAGGCAAAATATGTACGAATGGTGTCAAATGCGTTAAATTTATGTAAGATCTACGCTAAATTCAATGCAATATATGTAAGATCTACGCCAAAATCAATGCAAAATATTTAATATCTACGCTAGTATCAATGCAAAATATGCAAGATTGGCGTTGAAGGCGTTGAATTTTTGTAAGATCTACGCTAAGATCAATGCAAAATATGTAAGATCTACGCTAAAATCAAAGCAAAATATGTAAGATTTACGCCAATATCAAGGCAAAATATGTACAAATGGTGTCAAATGCGTTGAATTTATGTAAGATCTACGATAAATTCAACGCGAAAAATGTAAGAGTTACGGTTAATTCAATGCAATGTTTGTAAGATCTACGCTAAAATCAATGCAAAATATGTAAGATCTACGCTAATATCAAGGCAAAGTATGCAAGATTGTGATTGACGTTGAATGCGTTGAACTTCGGTAATATCTACGCTAAATTCAACGCAAAATGTGTAAGATCTACGCTAAAGTCAAGGCAAAAATATGTAGGAACTACGCTAAAAACAAGGTAAATTATGTAAGATTGGCGTTGAATGCGTTGAATTGATGTAAGGTACACGATAATTTCTTTGCAAAAAATGTAAGATCTACGCTAATTTCAACGCAAAAAATGTGAGACCTACGCTAAATTCAGCGCAATATGTGTAAGATTTGCGTTGAATGCGTTGAATTTTTGTAAGATCTACGCTAAACTCAACGCAAAATGTGTAAGACCTACGTCAATGCAAAATATGTAAGATTTATGCTAATATGAAGGCAAAATATGTACGAAAGGTGTCAAATACGTTGAATTTATGTAAGATCTACGCTAAATTCCATGCAATATATGTAAGATCGACGCTAAAATCAATGCAAAATATTTAATATCTACGCTAATATCAACGCAAAATATGCAAGATTGGCGTTGAAGGCGTTGAATTTTTGTAAGATCTACGCTAGACTCAATGCAAAATATGTAAGATCTACGCTAAAATCGATGCAAAATATGTAAGATTTAT
This sequence comes from Convolutriloba macropyga, assembly GCF_964194025.1. Lineage (NCBI taxonomy): Eukaryota > Metazoa > Xenacoelomorpha > Acoela > Convolutidae > Convolutriloba > Convolutriloba macropyga. Next base: position 26,606,446 of record NC_134479.1, read on the forward strand.
GCTAATATCAAGGCAAAATATGTGCGAAAGGTGTCAAATACGTTGAATATATGTAAGATCTACGCTAAATTCAATGCAATATATGTAAGATCGACGCTAAAATCAATGCAAAATATTTAATATCTACGCTAATATCAACGCAAAATATGCAAGATTGGCGTTGAAGGCGTTGAATTTTTGTAAGATCTACGCTAAACTCAATGCAAAATATGTAAGATCTACGCTAAAATCAATGCAAAATATGAAAGATTTATGCTAATATCAAGGCAAAATATGTGCGAAAGGTGTCAAATACGTTGAATATATGTAAGATCTACGCTAAATTCAATGCAATATATGTAAGATCGACGCTAAAATCAATGCAAAATATTTATTATCTACGCTAATATCAACGCAAAATATGCAAGATTGGCGTTGAAGGCGTTGAATTTTTGTAAGATCTACGCTAAACTCAATGCAAAATATGTGAGATCTACGCTAAAATCAATGCAAAATATGTAAGATTTATGCCAATATCAAGGCAAAATATGTACGAATGGTGTCAAATGCGTTGAATTTATGTAAGATTTACGCTAAATTCAACGCGAAATATGTAAGATCTACGCTAATATCAAGGCAAAGTATGCAAGATTGTGATTGACATTCAATGCGTTGAACTTCGGTAATATCTACGCTAAATTCAACGCAAAATATGTAAGATCTACGCTAATATCAAGGCAAAATATGCAAGATTGGCGTTGACTGCGTTGAACTTAGGTAATATCTACGCTAAATTCAACGCAAAATATGTAAGATCTACGCTAAAATCAATGCAAAATATGCATGATCTACGCTAATATCAAGGCAAAGTATGCAAGATGGGCGTTGGATGCGTTGAACTTAGGTAATATCTACGCTAAATTCAACTCGAAATATGTAAGATTTACGCTAAATTCAATGCAATATATGTAAGATCTACGCTAAAATCAATGCAAAATATGCATGATCTACGCTAATATCAAGGCAAAGTATGCAAGATTGGCGTTGAAGGCGTTGAATTTTTGTAAAATCTACGCTAAACTCAATGCAAAATATGTAAGATCTACGCTAAACTCAATGCAAAATATGTGAGATCTACGCTAAAATCAATGCAAAATATGTAAGATTTATGCCAATATCAAGGCAAAATATGTACGAATGGTGTCAAATGCGTTGAATTTATGTAAGATTTACGCTAAATTCAACGCGAAATATGTAAGATCTACGCTAATATCAAGGCAAAGTATGCAAGATTGTGATTGACATTCAATGCGTTGAACTTCGGTAATATCTACGCTAAATTCAACGCAAAATATGTAAGATCTACGCTAATATCAAGGCAAAATATGCAAGATTGGCGTTGACTGCGTTGAACTTAGGTAATATCTACGCTAAATTCAACGCAAAATATGTAAGATCTACGCTAAAATCAATGCAAAATATGCATGATCTACGCTAATATCAAGGCAAAGTATGCAAGATGGGCGTTGGATGCGTTGAACTTAGGTAATATCTACGCTAAATTCAACTCGAAATATGTAAGATTTACGCTAAATTCAATGCAATATATGTAAGATCTACGCTAAAATCAATGCAAAATATGCATGATCTACGCTAATATCAAGGCAAAGTATGCAAGTTGGGCGTTGGATGCGTTGAATTTAGGTTATATCTACGCTAAATTCAACGCAAAATATGTAAGATCTACGCTAAAGTCAAGGCAAAATGTGTAAGATTGGCGTTGAATGCGTTGAATTTGTGAAAGGTATACGTTAATTTCAACGCAAAAATGTCAGATCTACGCTAAATTCAACGCAAAAAATGTGAGACCTACGCTAAATTCAGCGCAATATGTGTAAGATTTGATTTAAATGCTGTGAATTTTTGTAAGATCTACGCCAAATTAAACGCAAAATGTGTAACACCTACGCTAAAATCAAGGCAAATTATGTAAAACTGGCGTTGAATGCGTTGAATTGATGTAAGGTATACGTTAATTTCTTCGCAAAAAATGTAAGATCTACGCTAAATTCAACGCAAAAAATGTGAGACCTACGCTAAATTCAGCGCAATATGTGTAAGGTTTGCGTTAAAGCGTTGAATTTTTGTAAGATATACGCTAAATTCAACGCAAAATGTGTAACACCTACGCTAAAATCAAGGCAAATTATGTAAGATTGGCGTTGAATGCGTTGAATTGATGTAAGGTATACGTTAATTTCTTCGCAAAAAATATAAGATCTACGCTAAATTCAACGCAAAAAATGTGAGACCTACGCTAAATTCAGCGCAGTATGTGTAAGATTTGCGTTGAATGCGTTGATTTTTTGTAAGATCTACGCTAAACTCAACGCAAAATGTGTAAGACCCACGATAAAATCAATGCAAACTATGTAAGATTTATGCTAATATCAAGGCAAAATATGTACGAATGGTGTTAAATGCGTTGAATTTATGTAAGATCTACGCTAAATTCAATGCAATATATGTAAGATCTACGCTAAAATCAATGCAAAATGTTTAATATCAACGCTAATATCAATGCAAAATATGAAGATTGGCGTTGAAGGCGTTGAATTTTTGTAAGATCTACGCTAAACTCAATGCAAAATATGTAAGATCTACGCTAAAATCAATGGAAAAATATGTAAGATTTACGCCAATATCAAGGCAAAATATGTACGAATGGTGTCAAATGCGTTGAATTTATGTAAGTTCTACGCTAAATTCAACGCGAAATATGTAAGATTTACGCTAAATTCAATGCAATATATTTAAGATCTACGCTAAGATCAATGCAAAATATGTAAGATCTACGCTAATATCAAGGCAAAGTATGCAAGATTGG
>NC_134479.1:26609511-26627011 GCF_964194025.1 Convolutriloba macropyga
GATTTTATAACTATATTAAGAATCGCTTGGCTGAAGGTGATCATAAAAAATTCCCAGACATCTAAGAATTTTTATCGTGTTAGATATTACGAGTTTCTTAAAAAATTGTCAGACAATTTATCAGGCCTTACACGATTAAAATTTTTCATCAGATGTCATCAGATCTTACACGATAAAAATTCTGCCTGACAAAAAATGTTTATCGTGTAAGATCTCATAAGAATCTTATAAGATCTTGTAGGATGAACATTCTGAAAGCTATGACTCATCTTTTTGATAAGATTTTTATCAGAACTTATACGATAAAAATTTTTTAAGTATGGTGTGTCCTTCAAAAGTAAAACAATTCAGAGTTGCTTTCAAGCAGTAGCCAAAGAGCTACAGCCTGCAACAATTAAGTGTTAGAGCAACAAAGAGAAAAACTATTTTATATTGTCTTTGAGACCTATAAGATTTTGTGAAAAAGGTTATTCCAGTATCAGCGGCTGTTTCTGAAGCGGTGATCATCAAACTAAACTGAAAATTGTTTTTCAGAGACCAAAACTATCTTGGATTTCTAAATTGAGCCATAGTACCTAGTTGAGACTCAGAATAAAACTGACGCCAAAGAATCAACAAATATTTTTTGGTTCATAATTGTTTAGTTGACCGGTCATTTTTTTCATAGGAACTTGACTAAATTATGCGGCAATATTAAAATCATTAAAACATGTCTTATCAAATCTTACACGATGAAAATTCTGCCCTACGTGAACTTTTTTCTTGTAAGATCTGATAGGATACTTATCAGATGTTATAAGATAACAATTCAGCAAAATTGAATTTTTATCTTATAAGAGAATCTGATCAGATCTTACACGATTAAAGTTAATGCCGGGCAAAATTTTCATCGTGTAAGACCAGATAAGATCGTACATGATAAAAACTTTTGATCAGAATCTTAGCAGATCTTAGGTGATAAAAATTCCAGAATCACTGGGGTTGTCGAAAATTTATCAAATTTATCTGTTGTAGCGAGCGATGGCTGTAAAATCTTGGGATGTTAATTTGATGCCCTCTACTCAACCTGTATAGTTGTCACCAGTTTGAGAGTTTACATGTAGCTGTAGAATCAATTTTGTGTATAAATGTAACCAAAGGTTAAATTATATTAAAAGAATGTTGCAGGAAAAAAAATTGATTTCGCCTCAAAATGGATATTTAAACAGAAAATATTTGTTTTATGTTGAGTTGCAAATGTAAATTGCCTGGCACGCCATAATCAAATGGAACATTTTCAGTGCAATATGTGCTGGATTTCTCCTGTTGTATACAGAATTGTCAAACCAGCGGTTATCCAAATTCCAACTATAATCATAACTGGTTTCCTGTACAATAAAACTATGCAAAAGCTAGCTACTTTGATGGCAGTTGAACGGAAACATCTCCTCAACAAAACATTCAAAGTTCTTTGGTTGGGCTGGATTATCACTTCGGTGCCTTACATGACGTTCAAGACACTTGAAAGCACAAAACTGTGGAACTCCTACGCAGCTGGTGCACTCCCGTTTGGAAAATTTTGTAAAAAAAAGAGAAAAAGTGGGCTAGTTTCTTAGAAAATAAATAGTCATAGATTTCAATCTCAACTTGATAAAACCGCAAGATTCAAATATATAAAAAAATCATCACAGGTACTTTTCCAGAGGCAACGACTGGCTGACAGAAAACCCGCACAACTAAGTTTGAAGGTAAAGGTATATAGTGTACACAGCTCAGACATACATACATACATACATACATACACACACGCGCACGCACGCACACACACACACACACACACACACACACACACACACACATACACACACACAAATATTGTTATTGCATTACTGTTTGCTTTTTGATCAAGTTATATTATAAACAAATTCATCAAATCATTGCACCCCCCCCCCTTGAATGGTTTGTACCTTCAAAAATTTGCGTCTTCATCGGGATTTTATATCAATGTCACTTGCATGCATTGTTTGTCATCGGCTTCTATATCGAAGGCCCCCAAAAATGATCTGAAAAAAATTTGTATATTAAATCTGGACTAAATTGAAGCTTTTCAGTTTTCACAAGATGTTGTTCACAAGATGATGCACGAAGACCATTTATTTTTTTCAGTTTGATTCATTTCGATTTGTTCAATTTTAAGGACTTAATCCACTTCAAAATGTTAATGATAATAATCCTAAAAATAAAAATAATAATTGAAAAAAATAAATTGATCTCAAATGTGTATAAAAAAATTTAGTTGATAGAATTAATTTAAATACACACTTGATAGGACATCAAAAGATTTTGGACCTAGTCGGGTTATGCCGTTGGGAAACAGTGTAATTTTGGTTGAGGTAGTAGCGAAAAAAAAGAATTTTTATCTTAAAATATTCCAGTTAAGAACTCTTATGGAGGATGCCAAAAACCAAACCCTGTGTCTATAAACTACAGTGAAACAAAAGAAATTTATAAATGATCGGTGATGTTGGCATTTCTTTGTATATAGTTTCTAAGGAACGCATCATGGTGTGGGTTTAGTTCTGACCTGCTATAAGCTTTTATAGTTTCAACATACATAGAATCAAATTTGAGATTAAAATTGGCAATTTTCAAATCATTTTCCGATGCGTTTTATATTAATTCCAGTGCTAGTAGGTTCCAACTTACTTTTATTTGCCAATTTTTTGTTCCACTTTGATAAACATACGATCGTCAATAAATCTGTAAATCTTTAACTCTTATATTCATGTCTCATTGTTTTTGTTAAATTTTTTGATAGTTCAAATCATGGATTTCTTTAGCTAAACAAAGTTCCAGACTTGTCCCGTTCATTAACAGTTGATGTCATGTTTTTTTTCAAAATATTATTTGGGTGATTTGCTTAATATTTGTTTCAATCAGTTGAATTGTTGTCATTTTTGGAGTTTCCATTATTAGTACTTCATGTTGAACAATCTGTTGCACGTTTTACTTGAACATACATATGAGTCTGTCAAACAGAATACAAGTTTTGTCAACCTTAACCTTACTGCTTTCACAATTTTTTTAAAAAAATATAGATGACTATCGAATATGCCAACTAGATATCCAACTTCTGTATTGGCCTTGCCCTCGTTCTTTGAGAAATATTTCGAAAACTCTGTTTCTTCCACTTATATACCATTTCGTTATAATGAAGACTGGTATCCTCATGAATATACTGGTCTCCTCCTTAGAAATTTTTCTTGGTAGAAAGCAATCATCGACTGTAACCAATGCCTTCTTCGGTTATTGAAAAACCCAAAAGATTGTTTGGGGGTCTGGTTTCTAGCGTTCAGTGAAAGTGCGCCAATGCGTCACTTGTACCTCTTTTTTGTCCGAAACCCGATTCTAGCAGAATATATTTTTCCGAAAAACTGCTTACTTTGTTGCACAATAAATATTCACAAGTTTTTGCTATTATTGGCAGCAATGAAATAGACCTGTCGTTCGATTGTTTGAGCCACTCTACGATCTTGTGTATTGCGATTATATCAGCTTTTTTAAACGTGCAGAAAATGTTGTTTTCTCACAGGACATGTCGATATGTTAGAAATAGAACAGTTTTATCTTTGAAGTTTTTTATAAAGAAGTTGTTCAGATCAAAGAAGTGTCAGCTGTTATTATTTTCCATTTGTTCACAATTTCCTGAATTTCTGCAGCATTGTGTGTATAATAAATCATTGTTTTTGGAGGTGATTTCACTCGCTTTTTTGAATTTTTATTCCTAAAATTTGCCGATTGGGGAAAAAACTCAGCCTTTTTTGTATCCAATTTGAATTTTTCAGCCTTTTTTGTATCCAATTTGTCAGGTTTCAGTGTTTTCACTTTTATTTTAGTAAAACAATTGTAAAAAAACTTTACCTTGCAAAAATTTTTTATGGTAAGGGAAATCCCGTCACCAGAATTTGTGTGCCCATGGCAGAAATGTAATGTATATATATATATATATATATATATATATATATATATATATATATATATATATATATATATATATATATATATTGATATATATATATATATATATATAACATTATTTAACACTTCTAAATCGCTAATGGAAAGTGTTGGCGCCACTTCAAATTGGCTAGAAAAGCCATCAGACAGCAAGAAATAACGTTTGAAACTGAAAAAACTTGAAATTTGTCAAAACTCAAAAATGGTCAAAACTGAAAACTTTTACAAGTTGGGACCGAAAATCTGTACACCCCACCGATTTTTGGAAGGCAATACCCGAGCAACCTGAGATTATGGCACATGGTTAGGGCTACCTCTGAACTATTCAAAGACCCAACGAACGTAATTGCATCAGACCCACAACTGTGGCTATTAGCACTTATATGGTGCAAAATTGGCATTTTTCGGTATTTTGTTATTTATTGTTAAAATTCTTAAATTGTTAGTTCTATGATCCCTTAAGGGTTTATTAAAGGTCATATCTCATAGATTTGAGGCATTTAGTGCTACGTAATAACCATCCGTGCTTTTGTCAACAAAAGCAAATTGTGCGGTAATTTGACATTTACTATGAAATTATTGACTTAAATCACTTTACTTGATTAACCAATCAGAAATCAGTGACAATGATGTTATAAATGATATCTAACTTATTATTTACTTTAACCCAAATGTTTGAATAGTGCAACCATTTTATATTTAGAACCGATAGAAACTGTTACAAGGAGCAGTTGGCTATCAGATTGACAAAATTTGATTCTTCATCAATTTTGGTCTTTTATTCTAAGTTTTGCTAGATCTTAAGATCTCCTGCGTTATAAGTTAGTTGAAATTTCTTGACAAGAAGTTAGCAACAGTACTAGTTTTCGGCTGAAGCCTCACAAACTTCAGCAAGAGATTGGAAATAGATTTTTACCAAGGATTTTCTTAAATTCAATCACAAATTAAAGTTACAGTCCTTTAATACAACCGAGCGACTTATAGTTTTCCACGAGATTGTTAGCCAAATCGAACCAAGTGAAGAGCCAGGCCAGCATAAACCTCGAGAACCAGGCCGTGAAGATTAGGTTCCGCTGCGATTCTTGAGCAGCCGCAACATTTGGTCCGCCAACCCGGACAACAACAACAACAGTGACATGAACAGCAACGAATCTTCGATTCGACCTGGTAGACCAAAACACAACCAGCAGCGATGGACAGCAAAAGTCCCAACAGACACTGGAAGACAGCTGATTGGAAGGCAAGTGATCAACTCAAGACGTTAGAGAAAAAGCAAGCTGACCTACTCAAGTCCTTCTCCAGACACCTCAACGAGCTAGAAGGCTACCTGACACAAAACAAAGCCATGACGGGCGAAGGTGCTTATCGATTTTTTTTCGAGACGTAAGACGACTTGGAAGAAAACCGACAACATCAGAGGTTACTATTAAAACCAAAGTAATTTGAAAACTTTTACAATGACATCAAACGTATGTTAGAAGAAAAGAGTAAATTTTTGCGATTGGTAGCTGACAAAGTATTAGATCTCCGCGACATTGAAGAATGTCGCTCAATAGTTGTCGACTACCGGAGAGATATATTGCGAGGGTACAAAATATTGGAAGATTCTGTTCCAATCAAGGACGGATTGTTAAAACTCAAAAAGAAATTGAATGCAGAAAATTTAAGCGACACCGAAAAACAGATACTGTGTAATCAGGCGGATGGGTTAGAAAAGTTAGATGAAGATTGCGCAGAATCTCTTCGAATAATGAAGACAGAAGTTGTTGAGTTTTCTTTGTGTGCACTCAGTGTTGCACAGTCGCGCTCGTCGGGACGACGCTCGTCGACGAAAATGAACGAGATGCCATGAAGCTGCAAGAGCAAGAATTACGTCGGCGGCAGCAAGAGCAGGAATTGCTTCTGCGACAGCGAGAGCAAGAGCTCGACAACGAACGAAAGAAAGCAGCAGCAGAGGAGCAGCAACGACATCTCCAGATCGAGCTAACCAAAGGAAGGTCAAGAGCATCTGCATCAGTGGCAGATGACACAGAAAGTGTTCGATCAAGATCAATGACTAGAGTAACGCCAAGTTGGCTGAAAACAGTGGCCGAACACTCTGGACCTAGCTGACCACTATCTCCACACTGTGTTGTTGACCCTCCCAAGATTGGCGCACAAGACATAGGCGGCAAGCGTTTCAGCGCCTATCCGAAAACAACCTCGCTATTTCAACCGGGTGCATTGACTGAGCCAAGCATTCTCAAGAAACCAGAATCCGTAAATCAATCAGAGTAACCGATCCGCAAACCCAGTTGACGAAGACGACGTTTCAGCAGCAAGGAACGTCAGCATCCCAAAACATATTCAGGAGTCAGAGTCCCATTAACATCAGCCGAAACAGATCACCCGAGAGCAGGACCAGGAGCACAGTGAATCACACCACTCCCCAAGTCCTTTACCAATCAGTACCAAGCAGTGGTTCCAGTAGCTTGCCCAAACTAAAGCTAACTGAGTTTTCAGGAGATCCGCTAGAGTGGCCAGAGTGGTCAGGTCTTTTTGATGTTTTTGTTCATCAAAAGCCAATCAGCGATACTGAAAAGATGCAATACCTGACCAATCTCACGGGTGAAGCAAAAGCTGCAAAATCGGGAATGGGATTCAGCTCACAATCATACTGTCATAATTGGGATATACTCTGTGAGAATTATGGCAGATCAGATGTCATAGTCAATGCTCATTTCAGGAAAATACATACTCATCCTCCAATTCGGCACGACAATTCCACGAGCATCGTCAAGTTTGCAAATGTGGTTACAAATGTGGTGAACGCCTTGACTCAACTTGGATACACATCAGACCTAGAAGCCGAAGCAGGGCTAAGTTCAACAACCAGAAAACTTTTTCCGCAACTGAGAGAACAGTGGCTGCAGTACCTCCAAGATCGCTGACTACTGAGAGGAAACTTGATCGTCTTCAAAGAATTGCTCGCCTCCAAAGCAACTATTCATGGGAATTTATTAGCACAGACAAACTCGTCGTTTGACAGAAACAAATTTCAAAGCCGCGATAAGCCGAAAACGAGTACTTTTGCTTCAAACGCTGAAAACTCAAGCAAACCTAGCAACTCCGAATGTCCCATCAAGGACGGAAAACACCCTATTTGGACTTGTGAGAAGTTCAAATTAATGAAAGTACTGGAACGACGAGAACATGTTCAAAAGTTTCGAATTTGTTTCAATTGTTTGGGACCCGCTCACATGTGGAAGGACTGCAAAAGCAGTACATGCAGTGTACCCAACTGCGGTGAGTGTACCCAACTGCGGTGAGAGACACAGCGAGTGTCTCAGAAGCTACAACAGCCGTAGCAACTAACATCACCCAAGGAGGACTCCCAGTGGTGCGAGTCAAGCTCACAAACAGAGAATTGAGCCTAAATTTACTAGCAATGTGTGATTCGGGAACCTCAATCTCATTTGTGGACAAATCAGTGGTGTCAAAACTCCAATTCCAAGGCCGAAAAGCATCTCTATCAGTAGCAGGGATCCATGGATCACAGGATGTAAAGACTGAAAAAGTGCCGATAGCTGTTTCAGCCCATGAGAAGTCTCAACCAATGACAACAGTGCAATTCTACGTACACGAAAAACAGAAATTGGGTGACCAGATTGTGGAGCTGCAAGAGTTGAAAGACCGCTACCCACATTTGAGGAACTTGCCAAATCAGAACTACAATCTAAACGAGGTTCAAGTGATTCTTGGACAAGATTGTTACGACATTCATCGCCCTTTTGAGTTCAAGAAGTCGGAAGACAAAACTGATCCATGGGCAGTGAAATCAACGATTGGTTGGGCCTTAAGTGGACCCCTGCCAGCGAAGAAAGCAGCAACACTTGCAACCACAGCAACATCAATTGCAGATGACAATTTGGCAAACTAGTTGAGTAAGTGGTAGGATATCGAGTCCTACGCCTCAAACTGCGATGTCACAGATCATTCAAAAGACGAACAACGAGCAATCAAGACGGTGGAACAAACGACCCGATTCAACGGTGAAAGATACGAAGTTGGACTTCTGTGTCGAGAGGAAGAAGTGAAGTTGCCGAAAAACTTCCACTCTGCAATGGGGCAGCTGAGGTCCCTAGAACGACGCCTAAAGAAAGACGAGACGCTATGAAAGCGCTATCAGGAAACCATTGACACGGATGTCAACGCTGGATACGTTCGGAAAGTTGATCAAATAGAATTGAATGAAACCCGAAACAAACTAAAATGGTATTTGCCACATCATCCTGTCTTTAACCCGCATAAACCTGGAAAAGTCTGAAGAGTATGCAACGCAGCAGCAAAGTATCAAGGCGTAGCCCTAAACGACAAACTTTTATCTGGACCAGACCTGCTACAGAGTCTGGTCGGAATAATTTTTCGCTTCCGAGAACACCAAGTAGCTCTATCAGCCGACATAGAAGCGATGTTTCTTCAAGAACATCCAAAGCAGAATATGGAAGTATAAGAGTACACACGACACGTTTTTGGGGCGAAAATCTCGCCGACTTCTGCAAAATACGCTTTGCACCAAGTGGCGAAAGATAACGCAGTCAACGACGAAAGTCTCGTCAAAATGGTTTAGCGAAATTTCTACATGCACAACTTCCTTAAGTCAGTCAGAACACCTCAAGAATCAATCGAAATCTACCGAAAGTCAGAGACATACTCAGCAAAGGTGGATTCAAATTGACGAAATGGATAACAAGTGACGAAGAAGTCAAGTCAAAGATCCCAGAGACAGACAGGTCAACGAAAGTGGTGAAAACTTTGGAAATTGAACCTCAATCATCCTCAATACTTGAACTAAACCGGAATGTGAACACAGATGGTCTCATTGTTTGTCGTGGAACTGAGCAAAAAATTCCAGCAAAAATAACTCAGAGAATTGTCCTATCCTTTGTCTCAGCAGTGTTCGACCCAATTGGGATATGTTCACCCTTCACGATAAGAATGCGGCTCCTACTCAAAAGCGTTTGGGCAGCAATGGGACAAACATAAGACAAAGGGTTGTCAGTAGAACACTCAAAACTGTTCAGTGATTGGTGCTCTGATTTGAGAGAAATAAGGACAATGTCAATAAATCGACTATATTTTAAAAATGGATGTTCAAACCTCAGACTTCACATTTTCACAGACGCGTCAGAAGAAGCAATGTGCATCGTGGCGTAACTCCAAGACGAAGCAACGTTAAGACTCACCTATGTGATAGGGAAATGCCGTGTGGCACCCATCAGACAAATGACGATACCAAAGTTAGAACTCCAAGCCGCAGTTTAGAGTTCGTCTCAGAAAGCAGATTTTAAACGAGCATGATGTCAAAATTGACAAAATATTTCATTGGACCGATTCATCAACGGTCCTACAGTGGCTACAGGAAGCGCACAAGAAACAACAAGAGTTCGTTGCGAATAGAGCAGCGGAGATACTGGAAAACTCGTCGATGGATCAATGGAGACACGTCAAACGTGTCGAAAACCCTGCTGACATAGGAACCCGAGGAAAGTCCTTTGAAGAACTCCGAGAGTCTGTATGGTTAACCGGGCCGGTATGGCTACAAAAGGATGAAGATGATTGGTCAAATCCGTGGTGCCAAGAGAACAATGTTGAAGCTGAGCAAGCTATCAGTACTGTAGCAGCAGAAACACAAGTGGAGCAACCATTTGACTGGAACCGCTTCAGTAGCTTCAATAAAATCAGAAACTTCATTGCCTATTGCATGAGGTTCAACACAAAGGAGAAGGGACCCCTCAAAGCAGAAGAGATCTATCAAGCAGAGCAAATTTTGTTTTGATTTGTTCAAACTGAAAGCTTCCCGAATGTTTCAAAGTCGATAGCAAACAGCAAAGAAATCTCGAAAAGATTGAACATCACCAAATTGTCACTCTTCATAAAAGAAGATGGAACAATTCGAGTGAAAGGTTGACTGAAGCATTCAAACTTCGCTTACAATGCCAAACACCCAATACTATTGACTGCAAAGCATCAAGTTGTACAACTTCTGTTGGAGAGAGCACATCGTGACAACCTACACGAAGGCACAGAATACGTGAGGAACATGCTCCAACAAGTGTACTGGATCATTGGAATAAGAAATGCATTACAAGAAATTAAGTCGAGATGTATCAAATGCAGACACAGGAACGCCAAGCCAATCCACCCACCGATGGCTGACCTACCACGAGAGCGACTTGATGAGCATGTTTTCCCATTCACCCATACCGGAGTCAATTACTTCGAACCCATTGAAATGAAATTCCTACGACTTACCTTGAAGAGATGGTGCTGCCTCTTCACTTGCCTGACAACGAGAGCAGTACACATCGAAGTCACACAGTCATTGGACACCGAGTCATGTCTAGCTGCTGTGACAAGATTCATTGCAAGACGTGGCTATCCAAGTACCATCATCAGCGACAATGGCACGAACACGTTGGAGCAGCCAAGGAACTCAAAGCATTTAGGGACGAGTGGGACAAAACTAAGACTGAAAGCGACTAAGCTCAGAAAAAGATTGTTTGGAAATTCAACCCACCTGGAGCGCCACACTTTGGTGGAGTCGGGGAAAGATTGGTTCAAAGTTGCAAAAAGATCATGATTGCAATCTTGGACAACCGAAGCCTCACCGAAGAGGTACTCAGCACAACAATGTGTCTCGTGGAACAAACACTCAACGCAAGACCCCTGACAGCAGTAAGTGACGACCCAGAGGATCTGAGGGCCCTTACAGCCAATCACTTCCTGCTAGGACGAAAAAGTGCAAGTGCACCATTCATGCCATCCAGTGAACGCTACCATGACCTGAGAAAATCTTTCAAAACGGCTCAAGCATATACCGACATAGTCTGGAAAAGATGGACTCGTGAATATCTTCCACAATGGAACCAGAGATCGAAGTGGTCAAAAGAACATGTGCGAAACCTGAAAGAAGGCAAGTTAGTATGGCTAGTAGATGACTCTGTGAAACATTGTGAGTACAAACTAGGACAAATCATTGAGTTCTTCACTGGAAACGACGGAATTTTGAGATCAGCCAGAGTCAAAATGGCACATAGAGAGCTAAACCGGCCAGTCGTGAAGTTGGAGAGCTAAACCGCCAGTATTCTACGATGGTGTTTCCGAGATCGAAAACAGGGCCGGCGATGTTGGCGCCACTTTAAATCAGCTAGAAAAGCCATCAGACAGCAAGAAATAACGTTTGAAAATGAAAAAACTTGAAATTTGTCAAAACTCAAAAATGGTCAAAACTGAAAATTTTTACAAGTTGGGACCAAAAATCTGTACACCCCCCCCCCCCGATTTTTGGAAGGCAAAACCCAAGCAACCTGAGGTTTTGGCACACGGTTAGGGTTACCTCTGAACTACTAAAGGACCAAACGGACGTAATTGCATCAGACCCACAACTGTCGCTATTAGCACTTATATGGTGCAAAATAGGCAATTTTCGATATTTTGTTATTTATTGTTAAAATTCTTAAATTGTTAGTTCTATGATCCCTTAAGAGTTCATTATGGGTCATATCTCATAGATTTGAGGCATTTAGTGCTACGTAATAACCATCCGTGCTTTTGTCAACAAAAGCAAATAGTGCGGTAATTTGACATTTACTATAAAAACATTGACTTAAATCACTTTATTTGATTAACCAATCTGAAATCAGTGACAATGATGTTATAAATGACATCCTATTTATTACTTACTTTAACCCAATTGTTTGAAAAGTGCAACCATATTGTATTTAGAACCGATAGAAACTTTTACAAAGAGCAGTTGGCTCTCAGAGTGACAAAATCTGATTCCATCAATTTTGGTCTTTTTTTCTAAGTTTTGCTAGATCTTAAGATCTCCCGCGTTATAAGTTAGTTGAATTTTCTTGACAAGAAGTTAGTAACAGTACTAGTTTTGGGCTGAAGCCGTACAAACTTCAGCAAGAGATTGGACATAGATTATTACCAAGATTTTCTTAACTTCAATCACAAATTATATTTACAGTCCTTTAATACAACCGAACGTATCCACGAGATTGTGAGTCAAGTCGAACCGAGTGAAGAACCAGTCCGGCGTAAAACTCGAGAACCAGGCCGTGAAGATTAGGTTCCGCTGAGATTCTTGAGCAGCCGCAACAGCCAGCCATCTAAATATCTTGTTTGATGCAAAATTGAGAAACAACTCATATCTGAACTCACGTTATATTTGTTCAGTACTTTGAAAATTTTTGGACGATTTTTAAAAAAACCGAAAGATTTTGAAAGGTTTTGAAGAAGTTAGTGATAATAATTGATCTTTCAACTAAAAGCATTTGCATTGAAAAAATTAGTGAGGTAAAGCTTTAATGATGCAGTTAAAGTTTTAAGTGTCTCCAATGTCAGCAGGATGAACTAAAACTCAGGACATGGCAAATATGCCATAACAAATGTTTCCACAAGTAGACGACAAATAACAATTTTCAAATTGACACCATATACGGGCTACTATTCACAGATGTAGTTGTAAAACAACTATGTTTGTTGCAATCTTCGGGGGCCTCATTATACCCCTACGACTACTTTATGCGAAAAAACAAGATTTTTTGACTATCGTTTGAAAGGAGGGGGCGGAGTTTGCAAAGATAGCGGATCACTTTTAAAGAAGATTTTAACTTTTAGAGGTTTCGCAAAATTGGGCTCTGTGGGTTTCAAATCTGTTTTTTGGCCTCTTGATCCATGTTGTTGTTCTACAGCGGCGCTATAACACGATATTCTACATCAACAAAAATGTTTCAAATATCAGAAAGAAAACAGCTAAAGCAGTGTGTCAATGGTTCCTTGAGATATACGGCAAAAAAAATCACTACTCCAATTTGACTTCAAAAATCATGAAAATGTGTGAACAGATCTTAAAAAAAAAGACAGCGCCCCAATACAATTCAAATTCTTTGAATTGTAAAAAAAAGGAAGCATTAGCCGAATAGAGATAGAGAGATAGAGCAAAAAAGCAGTGTATTGAAAAGTTTGGAGTTGCTTCAGACAAATGCCAAAGCAATAAACTCAGCAAAAATTGGAAAAGCAGACAATTTATTTGATTTTTGCACTGAAAACTGCCTCGAATTGCACGGTATCCCCGAATATAGAACATATCACAGACAAATAGAACCAACTTGAGAGACAAGACAAACTAATCAATTTCGACAGGGCAACTATTCCACTCTTTTACTCTGATGCATAAACCTCCTTATCCCCGGAGTTGATGAAGAAAAATCAAGGACAAATGCAGTGAAAAACCTTGAAAAAATTGCCCAGATCAATTATTCGACAGGCAGCGCACCTGTCAGAAGATCAAAACCCGCGCAGACAATTTGAGTCCCAAGGATATTTCTAGTAATCGAACTGCTGAGAATCGGCTTAGGGCTGTCGTGCTCCAAATTTTCTCCAAGTCAGCCAGATCGTGAATACTGAAAGTAACTAGTTTTCAGAGGCTTCCCTCGACTGACCTGGGCGGTCTCGCCTGTTCATCTTTGTTGCTCATCAAAAAAATAAGTCGTACTGAAGAGATGGATCACTTCGAAACCAACTTTACTGGTCATGTGGAAGCAATAGATAGTTTGATGGAATTGAACATACAATCTTTCGGATTTTACCGCATTCACATCGTGGCATCTACTAAATGGAAATTTTTTTGTTATTTGCTTGAATGAAAAGTCGTTAAATTGGCAAAGCTAGTAAATTATTAGAACTTTTTTGATCTAATAAATATTTTAAGTTTATCTATCACCAAGGATATTTTTAATATCAACATGTAAAGCTGCAGTTGGGTAATCTTCTAAAACCTAAAGTTTCTTAGATATTATCATTCAATTAGCTATCATAAGACTTGAGCAACATGAGTGGGCTCCACAGAGAATCTTCTTGAGCAGTCGTAACACAGACGACAAACACCCGCAAAAAATTTTCCAAAACCGTCTATCTACACAACGTTCAAATATTTTACATAACTGTTTTCCTAATTAATTGAATAAAACCTGAAGCAGAAAACGCGCAACAACGTTCTTCTGTTGGGAATCCTATCTGTAATTCACCGTTTAAGACGGGCACAACAGTTTTCAAAAAGTTTATATATATTTTTTCTCAACTAGAAAGAAATGATCCATTTCTGGTAGAATAGGTCTCTAAATTCAAGAAACGAAAAGTGGTGATGGGTTTGAAACTCTTATCAGTCAAATGAATGCTCTTTTAAACATCCAACAAAAACTGCAAACTGAAATCAACCTCACTCATAAACAAACCATAGAACAACCAATCGCCAAATTTATCCTCATTGTAAGAGTAAATAAACAGTGGTTAATGTACATTGCGAAGGTCACTTCAAATTAATACTGTTTTTTTTAGGTTAATTTTAAAAGAGGACTTCCTGAGGCACAATTACCTGTAGTTGCAGGTACGTTCAGATACCAGACGTCAATTTAGCTGAGACAGAACAATAAGAACATCCAAATGAAAAAATAATTATTTTGAAAATGTGTTCGGAGTCGGAAACATATAACCCAGTTGATCATTCTCAAAGTAAAGACTTTTTTAAGTATATTATCATAATAAGTTAGCTAGTACATTCCAATGCAATGCAAAATTTAAAACGGGAGACGGCTGAACAGACAACGCGTTCTACGAGTTGATGGTTTCCTTGTACGACTACAGATTAGAACATTTTAAGATCAACGAATTATTGGTCAGCTCTCAAGAAGTCGGTCTTCGGCAGATTAAACGAATATGGGCAGTTGAAGTTGGATTGCGAACTCTTAAGATCAGTTACGGATTCGTAAACTCTTTGTCGCTTATCATTCTGCTGAAGCCTTTTCATGAACCCCTGATAGAGGTTATGAAGAAGTTAAAATTACGATGAAAAGTGTGAAAAATCATTTTCATTCATAAATATCAACTCCTTCAAATCAAATCTTTCCAAATTTACCCTCTATGTACTTTCCACTCAATTGATATTTGCTAATGGAGCTTTTTGTAAATTGAGATGATTATTAGTCCTAAAAACGTGGTTGCAGCTTTTCCAATGCAAACTGATGATTTAAAATACAATTTTTTCCTTCATAAAATTCTATTCAATAGTTTTCAAGGTGCCCATCTTTTGAAAATTATCAATTTCGCCGACAAACAATTCTTTGTGCAGTCACAAAATTGTCTCTATAATGTTTTTCTATTCTCAAGTCGAGCTAGCAACTCTGAAAATTGCAAAAAAGTACAATTTAAGATGAATGCTGTGAATGGTTGTAATGTGAAAGCAGTGAAAAAAACTTTATCCGCTAAAAACAGACTGCCTACGGCAATTAACTGGAGAAAAAATTACCACAAATTTAAGGCCTGATCTTCATTCAGAGTTCTTTAATATTTTATGACAGTTATAATATTATTTATCAGAAGTAAGCCATATAGACCAAATTTTTGTTTAATAATTAAACTCATGAGGTTGTTTAACCTGCCCCCTTATTTCGTGGTGCAGCTATTTTGTCACTTTTTCTCCATCTCGGAAAAATTAGGTCAACTTCATAGTTCAGAGTTTTACACAAACTCTGTCATTTTTTTGGCCAAATTTGATTTGTCTACTAAAAAAACTTGTCATATTTACTTAATGTTTTCTATACCTGCTCGACGGCATAATTCAACTAAATTTATCTACATTTTTTGAAATGGGGAATATATATATATATATATATATATATATATATATATATATGCGAGGCCGGTGTTTTAGTTAATATTTTCATTTATTGGTTACGCAACGAAGAGAATCAAAATTTTGTTTCCCTTAGTGGGCCGTTGATTTTTATAAAAACAAGTACATTTTTATTGCAGGTTAAAAAAGTAGAGTTGCTTTAAAAATTTGAAAGAAAGGAGAGAAAATGAAAATCTGTTGGGGTTTCTACAGGGATTGAGAAGGATATTAAATTATGATAAAAAATATACGCTTCTAAAGTATTTATGGACTTAAATAACTGTTAAAAAGAAAACAATTTATAAAAAAATAATCATTACACAAAAAATTGAAAAAGAGAACAAAAATTTTGTTTTTCTCCTAGCATTACTCTTCCTCCTAGTACCCCTTGTTTTTCTACTATTTGATAGTTCTATAGGTCTCTCATCTAATTAAAACAGAAGATTTTCATGGAGTATTTAAACGAAAATTTAAACCAACGCAAAATTTCAATAAGGAGATTTTAAGAAAGATTATTTATGTTCCTTTTTCAATGAAACATGAACAATTTTGCAAAATTTTATAATTAACTATTCTGAGTTTATTGGTCAAAAAACGTATACAAAAGAAAAATTGTGATACACTTTTGTACAAGAATTCTATAGAGAGCAATTATTCCACGGATTGAGGAAAAGACTCACTTGCCAAGACTTATGACGACGATTCAAGATGACTTGTGATTCAAGATGTGCCGATCCTAATAAGTGATATTATCAGAGCTCTGATACATTACTGATCGGAGTTGCAACAAGACTTTTTCAGCGCTGATTCGAACTTGTTGTTCAGTCCGGGATTACAACTTTCGGCACACTACAACTATGATAAAATTTCCGCAATTATTTGGAGGTAATAAGAGATCCATTGACTCTTTTCTCATTTCCCGCGATGTGAGCTATGACAAGGAATCTGCCAATTGGGTGGTTAGTCCCACAACCAAATTTTAGCAGGGCTCCAACAATATAGTATTCCGTATCTAATTAGTTATCCGGGCTGAAAACTTTTGTTAAAATTATTAAAAATAAGCAGTAAATAGTGTTGACAATTTAGAAGACTCTGCGCAATTTTCTAATACAAAATTGAGGTGGATCCGTTGTATTTAAAGACATAAATTCAATGCATGAACTGCAAAATTATGTATGAGAATTGTTTAGGATCTTCTAGATTTATAACGCTATTTACAGCGCACCTTACATCATTTTGACTGCTTAAGCGTAGATCTAGCATAGTTTTTGATTATTTGAGCATAGATATTCCAGAATTTTGCGTTTCTCAGCGTAGATCTGATTAAAATTTAGCGTTTCTACGTTGCTCTTGCATTGTATCAACGCTTAGACCTCTTTCTACGAGACTCGAAACACTGACCGCTAGGATGTTTGTCGCCACTGCTATCACTGTGCCAGAGTACCTTGGTTAAGAAATAACTGCTTTCTTCATTAATGGGACTTTAATTTCACGTTTCTAGTTGAGGAATTGATATAAGTTTTGAAGTTTCTAATTGTATAAATTTGCGTTTTGAGCGTTTCTAAACCCTAAAAAATATGTAAGATCTGCGCCTAGAATTAGCAATATCCTGTTTTCAACTTCTTAAGCGCAGATCTTACATAATTGTGCGTTTTTTAGCGATACATGGCGGTCCTGATAAGCAATAAACAAGAGCCTCCTATATTTTACAGATCCACTTACATGAAAAATTATTTTTTGAAAATAATTGTTACTGTTTATTTATGTATGGCTTAGTATTTG
>NC_134479.1:26632011-26657011 GCF_964194025.1 Convolutriloba macropyga
AATAAGAAAAAGGACAGCTGAGAACAGACCGCTTTGGCCTAATGCTGTTCCGCTGCGATTACGCAGGAACCACAATTATTAATTATTTTTATATATATATATATATATATATATATATATATATATATATTATATATATATATATATATATATATATATATATATATATAACATTAGAGAACGGCTCTATACAGATAAAACAAACAACGCCTTCTACGAACTGATACTCTCTGTGAACGACTATGGAATGGAAGATGAATTTATCTTCGGCAATTTTGAGTTCAGTACCGAAGAAATCACACTCCGACAGATAAAGATTCTCTGGGCAGTTGAAGTCGGTTTGCGAACTCTGAAGATCAGCTACGGATTCGAGAATTCCTTAGCTCTCATTATTTTGTTGAAGCCTTTCAATGAACCATTATTGGCATTTTTTAGAAAGCTCAAAAAGGGAAGTGCATGACGGCATGAATGCTTCTCTTTTATATATGCAAGCTCCCTCCATGTGTTCCTGAAACTAATCCCGTATCTGTACCTAACTTTAACCCTAATTCGTGATTGAATTATAATCTTTTTCATTAGATGAGCGTGTAGTGACCTAAACATTCCTCGTGTCTCAAATTGACTCTGAACTTATCTTATAGGGACTCTGAGTCTGATGAGACTCATCTTTTTCGGACACAGAGATGTATTAATACTCTGATACTCTAATGTTCTATAAGAATGATTTAGAGTCTACATCAGAATAAATTGTGTGCATGTGACAGACTATAACAAGAAATATTTCGTTTCAATTATTTACTGGCCATTCGTGACTGCTTCTAGTTTTTTATGTCCGCTACCGATATCCGTCTGTTTAAACAAAATTACTCTTGAACCTTCCCGTACCTATCACTAAGTGTAAATCAGCTCTGAATCAGCAGCAAAAACATAATGATTTTTTTCATGACCCTTACTATGTTCATGTCACATTTGAGAATTCGCAGTCTGCGTTTTGGGGTGATTCATTCGAGCATGATTTTCTTTTTTATTCTGGAAATTATGATCAAAGTCAGTGTATGAATTCATACACTGAATTTGATCATAATTTCCAGAATAACTTCATGCAGTGGTTGATGGAAGCCAGACGTGTAAAGTAGGTTTCTAAAGTTTACAACAAAACAGAACTTGGAAATTTTATTTTCCTGAACTTCTTTTTGAATTACAGCCAATAATGAGCAAATGATTAAGAAATAGCATAAACTCATTACATATTCAACTCTTCGATAAACTATTTCAATTAGGTTGCTAAATTATAGGGTCGGTTGAACATAACTACGGATGCAGTTATTTGTAGCCCCTTTATTGTGAAGATTTGTTTGGTTCATTGAAACTAAGGGGGGGGGGGGGGCAGTATCCTTTCTTTCATCTATAACATTAATTTTACGATATGCACAGAGAGGCTGAATAACCAAAGAGAGCGGGACCAGCCATTCAATTTGAAAACAGTGGCATTTAAGCATTTGAAAAGAGTTGTTAGAGGTCCAAATATTTACATCGATCCGTCCCAAGGTGAATTCAAATCACAAGTGACAGCACTACCAGGGTATTTTCCTCGATTTACGTTTAAAGGACTGCAACTGTTGCCGTGTGTCCAATCAAAACAGCTGAGGCTCAAGTGATTCTGGAGTCTTCCCCCGTCCGGCTCACCTGGGATTACGTTTCGCACGTTGATAGCTTGCTCATTTAGCCAGACTCCATCCTCTTCCTAATACATCAAACTGTCTTTCTCATTTCTAGTGGAAACGATTTGATTTAATCTTGACCCTAGCTAGGACAATTCTGCCGTCATCCTTGAAACTAGAACTGTTCAATTTTTTCTGATTCAGCAATGGCAGCTATACGTTTGTATACAGCTATACGTTTGATTCAGCAATGGCAGCTATAGTTTGTTGGGGGTCAAATTCCAACCTCACCTCCAAGTGGTATCCCCTGGGTAGGCAGTTCTGCAAGGGACTGCTGAGCCAGTGAGGCTCTGGTAGCAGCAATTGCCTGTGCTGTACAAATCATGGCAAAGTAAACCTCATGATAAAGAAAGCCCAACCAATATCGATTAACGGCGTGAATGGAACCAAATATGGAGCCTCGCCCGGCAGGAATCCCGATGATGAGCAGGTCGGGCCCGGTCGTCATTCAGTTACTGCAAAAGACAACAAAAACAACAAGAAAACTATCCGAAGAAGATGGAAGAAGGATACCAGTTTAATAGCCACATGGAATGTCAGGACCTTGTTTCAACCTGGCAAACTGAAAACGTAATCAAAGAAATGGAACGTCTTTAATGGAAAGTCTCGGGTTTGTCAGAAATGAGATGGAATGGCCAAGGCACTTTTTATAAAGATGGTCATTGTGTCTGCTACTCGGGCAATAACTCACATACCCACGGGGTAGGTTTCATTGTGGACAAAAGCCTAAGCAAGGGTATTAAAGGCTTCATTATTATATCGGACCGAGTTAAACTTACGAAATTGAAATTGAAACACAAAACACTATGCATACTACAAGTCTATGCACCCACGGCTGATTCGGAAGAAGCGGAAATCTTGAAATTTTATGAGCAAATGGAAACAGCTTTGAAAAACCGAAAAAGCAATGAAATGCTCATTGTTATGGTAGACTTCAATGCAAAAGATGGCAACAAGAAAATGCACCCGCAAGCGGGGGCAATGGACTAGGCAACATGAATGAAAGAGGAAAAGACTGATAGAATGGTGCTGCGAGAAAGATCTGTGTATAAGGAACACTTGGTTTGCTAAACCCGAGGAGAAATTATGGACTTGGGCTAGTGCAAACGGAAGATGCTTAAATCAGATCGATTACATACTTGCGCCAAAAAGATTCATGTTCAGTGTCCTAGATTGGAGCGGCAGTAGGGGCCGATTGCGGGAGCGACCACAACCCAGTGGTCGTCAAATTGAAAATAAAATGTGAATTACCTTGCAAAGAAACAAAGAAGAAATTGCCGGACTGGGATAACATCAGCCCAAAGACAGTCAAGGAGATCCATGGCACACTAAAAGAGAAACTGGGAAACGTGGACCAATCGAAAATGTCGATAGAAGAGACCTGCGGGATCTTCGTCCGAGCGAAAAATGAAGCCAGTGAATGCGTACCAAAAAGCAAGAAGCAGAATCGAAAATCTTGGATAACCGAAAAAATTATTGAACTCATGGAAATCAGAAGAAAAGCTAAATCACAAGATCGTATGGATGACTATAGACTAAAGCATAGCAGAGTGAAAAACAAAATGCTTCAAACCACGGGAGAGCTACCTGAATACGAAGTGCAAGGAAGTAGAAACTCTTTACAACATCATGCCGATGGAAGCACACCGAAATTTTTGACAGCTAGAAGGGAGACACAGGAGCTTCTCAAAGCACACCAGAATAAAGGACAATGAAGGTAAGTTGCTGGTGGAGAAGAGTGATATATGCAAGAGATGGAGTGAGTACATTGAGAACCTGTACGATGACCCAAATCGTAGCGACGAACAGCTACTCTTTGACGGAATTCTATCAGGTCCCGAAATCTTCACATCGGAGGTGTGCCAAGCTATCAAGACTTCGAACATAAGAGGAGCGCCCGGACCAGATAATGTCAGAGTTGAAATGTTGATGTTGCTGAACGAAACAGCGCTCAAATACCTAATACTTTTGATGAATCAAGTATACGAGAGGGGCCGTTTAATCAAGGAAATATGTCAATCTGTTTTCATACCACTGCCCAACAAGGGAGGAACCGTGCAATATGACGAAATTAGAACAATTAGTTTGATGTCGCATCTGACCAAAATCCTACTGAAAATTGTAAGCCAGCGCATGAAATCGAAGATCATGCAAGAAATTGATGTCTGTCAAAACGGATTCCGCGCAGGTTGCGGGACACGGAATGCAATTTTCCTTCTCAAAGTCCTCAGTCAGCGATCAATACAGATGCAAACAGACATCTACTTGTGTTTTGTTGACTACACCAAAGCATTTGATAGAGTGGTGCACAACGAACTCATGCACTTCTTAGATGATCTGGAACTGGACGACAAAGATTTGAGACTGACACAGTCCCTTAATTATCAACAGGAGGCAGGTATCAGGAATAATGACACTGTAAGCAAAATGGTGCTGATCAAAAGAGGTGGGAGACAAGGTTGCGTATTATATTCCTTGTTCAGTGAAATCCTCATGAGGACCATTAAAAACTTCCCAGGAATTGGTGTAGGAGGTGTCAGTGTCAACAACTTGAGAAACGCAGATGACACAGTCTTAATTGCCAAAAACCAAGAGGACTTACAAGCCTTGGTAAAACAACTCGACTGTGTGAGCAAGAAATTTGGCATGCATATCAACATCAAAAAGACAGAAGTCATGGTTTTATCAAAAAAGCAGAAGCCCCAGTTTGCAAGATTTGGGTAGATGGGAGTACATTGAACCAGGTAGAAAATTTTAAATACTTGGGCTGTACGATCTCGGGCGCATGCAAAGATGAATACAAAATCAAGACCAGGAGCGCCCAGGCAAAAGCTGATTTCAACCAGCTGACGTGTGTGCAGTGTAACAAAAAATTGTCCTTCCAATGCAGATACCGGGTTTTGAAAAGTTACGTGCACCCGATATACACATATTGCAGCGAGACATGGACAAAATCAAAAGTCATACAAGACAAAATCTGTGCTTTCGAAATGTGGTGTTGGAGACGAATGCAAAGGATACCATGGACAGCCAAAAAGAGCAATGCAGAAGTTCTGAGAATCACCTGCAAACAGAAAAGCTTGCTCAAGGAAATCAAACGACGACAATTGCGCTTCCTTGGTCATGTCATACGGAAAGGGGAGCTAGAAGCGCTATCACTTTCCGGAAAAATAGATGGGAAGAAAGCAAGAGGCAAACAGAGAATCCTCCTCCTACAACAGTTCCCCAGAAGACCGAATGACATGATACATGCGGCCAAAGATCGAGAAAAATGGAAACTCGTCACAAATGAGGCAGTCAACGTCTGTCAACAGATATGATAACAGAAGAAGAAGAAGCTATACGTTCCCCTTTTTTGCAACAAGTAAATTAAAATTATAACCATACGTTTAAGTATACATGAAACAAAAACTAATTCAAATCATTCAAGCAAAATAATATAATAAACATCAACAATTTTCCTAAAGAATCATATTATAAAGTTTTCTTTCGATTGTTTTCTTCATAAAAAAAATAACTTTTAAAACCTCCTACGTTACTATGCGAAGGAATTTGTTCATGTTGTGAGAGCAAGAAATCATTCAATCTTTTCTAAAAAAGGCTACAGATTTTTGCCAACCGAAGCCAATGTGGTAACTTTTTCCATTTTTGTACGCATTGACGAACGATCAAATTCATTCCAAAGCTGGTTTTTGCATTTTGTCAAATTTTGAATTGTTTTGTTCGAGTATTTTGATGAAGACTCAGATGCCCGTTTTCAGAATTTTCTGGCCTAGCGATAACATAATGTAATTTGATTAGCGATGTTTTTGCTATTATTAGCTCAGCTGGTAGAATCTTTATCGGGATTAGCAGATCTCTCGCTTTTTTCATACTTTTTGCGTAGAAAGCACAGCTTATCTGTCGGTTAAGGCGTTTTCCATTTTTTGCAGATACATTTTGAAAAAAGATTGCCGAAAATGATAAGTGTGAAAGCACAAGTGATTCTAAATGAAGAATGCGCGCGTTCAGTTGAACTTGATGTCCTATAAGGTAAATTGATCTTACAGCAAGAGCCATCTTTTTCAAGCTTTTGTTCGGCTGCTCCTCGAAACTAAGATTCCTGTCAATTTGAATACAAAGATACCTGCAACTTTTTTTGCTGAACTGCGTTTTTGTAAAGAATAGATCCGAAATCAAAATTATCGCGCGAGAAAAAGATTAATTCGATTTTGTTTGTGTTCAAGGTTAGTTTGTTCATCTCTACCGAATTTTCTGTTTTTTGTAAATTTCCGTGACTTCTCCATGTAATTTACCTTTCTGTCCACAACAAACAATACTTGTGACATCCGCGAATTGAATTACCTTTTCCGTTGTGCTTATATTAGATGAGAAAACGTTCACATAAAAAAAGAAAAAAAGAGTGGTCCTATAACATTTCCTTGTGGCACACCGTGATTCAAAATTTCACAATCAGAGAATACGCCATTAAGTTTTACCTTTTGTCTGCCGTTGGCAAGAAATGCAAACAGTAATTCTTTCGCTTCTTGGGAAAAACCATACATTTCAATTTTTTTAGGAAAATGTTATGCGAAAGGGAATTTTTCAAGGTCCAAAAAAATAGCAACAGTTTCTTTGCTTTGATCTAGATTAGCCGAAACTGTTTCAACCATATCTAGAACTGCATCTGTTGCAGACTTTTTTTCTGAAATCCGAATTGCTCTTTGTTTATAAATTTATGCTTATCAGCGATCTCCATCATCAGAGTCAGAAGGAGGCGCTCAAAAATTTTTGCAAAACTCGAAGTTACAGAAATGGGTCGATAATTTGTGCTACCTAATTTATTACATTTTTTGAAAATTGGTGTTATATAGGCTAGTTTTATTTTAGTTGGGAAAACTTTCTCCTTAATGCACTCACTTAAGGCGAACTATAGATGTACGCCTATAGCTAATTTGCAACATTTTATGAGTCGAATTGAGATTTCACCAGGTCCTGCTGCTTTGTTATCGTCCAGCGAGTCAATGACTGAATAAAAATCTTTTCTAGTCACAGTTCTGAATGTGAATTCAGGTGTACTAAGTTTCTCAGTGTATTTACAAGCAATATCCGAACCTTTGAAAACACCTGGATTAGCAAATGCTCTATTTAGACCATTGACAATATTTTTTGGTTCCCTTGAAATTTCACCACTGTCTAATCTGATTTCATCAACCTTGACAATTCTTTCACTCGAACTGGTCTTTTGCTAAATGAGTTTCCATTGTTCCTTACTTGTTGGTAGTTTTGAGAAGAAATTGATGCAAAAATTGTTGTGCGCCACCCTTAGTCTCCTATAAACTAAGTTTCTGAGCGCTTAAATTCTCTGTACGTCTCGCTGTCAGGAATTGTTTTCCATTTATTGGACAAAAAATGTCTTTGGTCAATCAAATTTTTCAATTCTTGTGTTAACCAGGGCTTAGAATTGTTATATATTTCTCCCCCTTTTTGACTCTCTGAATTGGTGCGTGTTTTTCAACAATTTTCTCAAAAATATCGATGAAGTAATCAAACATATCGTTGCTATTCTCACATTGGTACATTCTAAACCATTCGGCAAAGGCAAGATCTCTGTTAAATTTAGAGCGTGAGAAAAGTCGAAAATTTCTCCTTGTTATTATGTTGTCACTCTCAGATTTCATTGAGAGGTTTGATTCGAAGATAACAAGAAAATGGTTGGAGTTAAAAGGGGTTGTTGTGACATTGTAGGCAATTATCTGATCTTATGAAACGAAACAGTGATCATTAAGTGTAAATGTTTTATCAGTACCTCTGGTTGCATCTCTTAGGTTAACAGTTTCTAATCCTGAGTTTGACGCAAAAACGTCTGGTTTACTTTTTTCTGTCTTCTTCAGATAATTCAAGTTGTAATCTCCCAGCAAAATAACGTTATCTGTAACGCTATATGCCCCCGATAATTCGATATTTAACTGATCAAGAAAATACTCACAAAGACGTTTGTTTGGTCAATAAGAAACGTTGACAAGTAATTTTTCAGTCAGAGGGTCATTTACTTCAACCCAAATGAATTAAAAAAAAACTCTCATCAACCGTTTCAAGGCTTGATTTAATATCGGCGGTAAAATTTGCGAGACAAAAATACCTCTTTCTCCGCCCTTTGAAGCCCCTGTTTTGTCTGATCTATCTTTCCCAAAGGAAGTATGCGATGCTGTTAAAAGATTATTTTCAATATTACAATCAGTGTCCAATCAGGTTTCAGTTACAGCGACAAACGTATAAATGGGAGCTGTTTGTAAAAATTTTGCAAATTCTTCAAACTTTTTTTTCAAGCTTTGACAATTAATAAGGAAAAATAAAGGTGAGTGGCTTGTTCCTCTGTTTTTTAAGTAACTTGAATACTCAATCACATTTTCCAGATGAGGCCCTGGGTTCAATTCAACGTCCCCTGACAGCATGAGACGTACAAGTGAACAAAAAACAACAGTTTTAGGAAGAAAACAAAAAATTATGAATCAACTTTTTTTAAGAAACAACAAATATTAGGTTTGTTGGATTAATACTTTTCAAATGTTCGCTTATGAATTTCAGTATGAATTTCTCTTTCCTTAAGCATACTGAAAATTAAAAATAACAAAAATTCGCATTGTTCTATATTTCAACAAACCATCAGCCAAATTTATAACGAGTTGGTGGTAAAAATGGCAACCAAAAAAAATGTTGTTATCATAGTGATCAAAACTTTTTCCAAAGTTTCGGTTGATATTTTTCGGTTTTATTTCAGTTTCTGACACCGTAAGCCCAAGATGCAGGTAGAAGTTCCGAATATTTCTGACCAGTTTAGGTATACCATGACTGACTGATGGGTGTACTCCATCATTGCTGATATCCTTCGTTTCCAATATATTATTTAAAAAAAACAACGTCAATATCAAAAACGCCACTCAAATCCGTTGCAACATTTTCTAACGCTTCATTATATTTGTCTATGTTTTCGTTATTTTTGCTGCGACCAATAAAACCATCTTCAACTGGTGGAATTTTGCAAAGTGCATCTTTGAGTGGTGACAGTCTCTTTACAATTTTCGACGCAGTTTCCATTAAATTACTAGCTGTTTCAAAACCGCTATTTCCCGAATCCATATTTTTGTGTAAAGCATGTATAATAAGATTTTCAATCTTGTGATAACCGTTGTATTGTTTTACAATATTTGATAAGTTTTGAACTTTTGTCGAAGGATAGGAGTGTATAGCAGTACTTGGGCTCAGATCTTTTGCTTGTAATTTTTTGTATGTACAATCCGAAAGAATAAGTGTCTTTGTTGATCTTGGTATAAACCTTGGATAAAAACTCTTGGTTTGTTGTTGATGTTTGAACTTTGTTGTTGTCATAGATTTGGTTCGATGTTTTTCTCGTTTTTGACTATGTTTCTGACAATTATCAGAGACCGAAACTCTAAAATTTCTTCCGATTACTTATAGTTCATTCTTTGATCCCATGAAATATTTCTCTAAGCTGTATTTTATCTTATGCAACAAAAAATTGGGGACATATGTTGCAACTCTCGTCTGCTGCATAAAAAAATGAAGGCATAGGCACCAGAGTTGGAGTTTCTTTCATTTCATAAATAGATTGTATATGAACTCATTTTGTCCATAATTGTTCCGACCCACTTTAATGGGGGAGGAACTATATACTCAAACGGGTTTTTTTTGTTCAGTCAATTTTGGCCGATCGATATAATCATCGTAGAGAGTTATGAGTGGTATCTTCGAAAAGCATGTCCAGCCTAGAATATGGAATCACAAAAAGATTTTTTCAATTTTTTCTTTTTATAGGGAGTTATCGATGTTTAATGTTTTGTGAATATTAGACGTGTTTCAGATGTTTTATTCACATTTTCTTTTTTTTTGACCTAATTTTTGTCAATTTTGAGGAAAGGTTGCAGAAATTTTTAAAGTAATGTTTTTGATTTTATCTCTAAAGATAATAGACGGTTGCAGAATTTTTCCATTAGAGTTTGTTGGTTCAAACTTAGGCTAAAACTTTCAGTCCTCGACTTTTTTTCTGACCAAATTTGCTTTTTTAGCCCACTTCCTTTCAATTTTCTGACAGTGGATACCTTAAAACTGCGGCCATATTCTTTTCAGGCTGACAAACGAGCTTGTTGTAAACCCACTTGCTTTGAGAGTCTTCTTAAATTGTCATTTTACCAGTTTTTTACTATTGTAATCTCAATTTTCATACAAAACGCTTTTTTTTGACAAATTGAAAAATTTTGTTAAAAATTGACCTATTTGGCAACCATTTGAACAAATGAGTATTTTATTCGACGTGCAGCAACATCTGGGCTGACCGTGATTCTCGCCATGGATCCTTATGATAAAATGTTTTTTAGATTTTAATTGGGCTCATTTTTTTTTTCAAAATATTTCCACTTTGTAAATGTTTTTATGTAAACTATTGTTTAATTAACCGAATTTCAAATCAAGGTTCAATTAATGACAGATATTAATTACAAAAAACGAGGACCAACGAATTAATGTTACGGTTTCGGAGTTAAGTTCATGCTTTTTATTGCTCTGACCAATTGTTTGCGTGAAAAAATTTTCTTGTATTTCTTGAATTTTTCCTTCATTTGTTATCTTTTTTGTAGCCCAATGATTTATTGTCCCCAGTCAAAAATCCAGTTAATTTCTTGGAGCATGTGCTATCCCTGACCGTAGAGATACGTATTTGAGCCACGAATCCACTTAGAAACTGTAGAGTGGGATTCGAGGTGCGAATCCAAGCTGTTACTAATTTGTGGGATTACCAGTTTTGGTTTTGCTTAGCAATTGAGCTACGATTGTAGCCGTATTTTATCTGACGTGGATATCCTCCTCAAATTCAATAGGATTTTTCTCATTGGAAAACAGAGTAGATAAAGAGCAACTGAATTAAGTAATGAAATTTATGAGAATGAAATATAATTAAAAGTGGGTTGTGTGAACAAAACTGAAAAGTTGACATATTAGTCGGCGGCAAACATAGCATATGTGAACTATGAATTTTCGTCAGACAATGGCAAACTTAAAGTGAAACTATACTTAAACAACAGAACATGAACTTAATATGGTACAACCGTACCACATATCCTCGGCTCAAACAACAGTGTAAAATTTATGATAGTAATAACATATGTACTGGTTAGTATAATTAGTAAATGAATGAGAGCAGCAACAACCAACAGAAAATTACAGTGGAGTTGAGCAACTTATGCTGGTTAAATTACATTACATGCAAGTCTTTGACATTTACGTTTAATCATAAATACAAAGCACAAATTATTGCACAATAGTGGTGCGAATCCCGAACATATTGAATGATTACGATTTACTGCTTAGAAACCAATTTAAATTGAGCAATTGTAAACTAAACACGTTCACAAATAGATAGTGATCTTTAACAGAAAATCTGCACAATGGTGCTGCGAATCCAGATTTACATTAAGTAACTGCTAATTGAATAAATTAAAATTGAAATGCAATGAAGGAATAAGTTTTGAACA
The DNA here is from genome assembly GCF_964194025.1 of Convolutriloba macropyga. Classification (NCBI taxonomy): domain Eukaryota; kingdom Metazoa; phylum Xenacoelomorpha; order Acoela; family Convolutidae; genus Convolutriloba; species Convolutriloba macropyga. Next base: position 26,643,260 of record NC_134479.1, read on the forward strand.
ATAGTTTACTCAGTTTTCAAATTTGGTTTTTGGCGTCGAAGACGCTAATGCTAATCTCCCTAGCATAATCGTCCGCATAATCTCCGGAGACCAGGTTCCGACAGGAAGAGGTGCAGGAGGACTCACTACTGGTAGCTCAAATTCTGTGTCTGTTGCAGGAGGCTGTGACGCCTCTTCGTGGAGTATCGTTTCAATAACAGTATTTGCAGTCTTTTGTCTTTTGGATGCAGGGGCAGAGTCATCGCTAATGGAACAGACTGAGTTCTCGAAACCAACATAATCTGGAGCTCGTCGATTTCTTTTCGTTTTCGATGTAGATGGCGAAGCGGTTGACGAGGTGACCGATGACGCAGCAACAGAGGATGCATTGGACGTATTTAAATTGGTGAACAACTTGCTAGAGCGATTACTTCCCGGTTGCGGCTTCTTTGGTTTGCGCGAAAGAAAGGCCTTCGATATATTGCTATTGGCCGATGAAACTCCTGAGGCTGCATCAGACTGGGTAGATCGATGGCGAATTTTGATCTCCCCACGATAATTTTTTTTAAGATCCTTCGTGTTTTGGGCAATTTTTTCTTCAGTGGTCTTCTCATAGGGAAAAATACGTCATTGAGCGTATTGCCATAGCTCTGTATTACGTTCAGCGCGAGTGCCGAAATTCGCAAAATCGCTGTTCCTCACACTTACCTCCGGGACTCCGGGTTCCTTAAAAACTGCTGTCGTGTCTGAAGTTCTGACAACCGTACTGCCCGGGGCCAATGTTTCCCATAGACCACGAAGATCTCTCTTGGACCTCTTGGACACCTTGCGTGCTAGTTTGATTTCCAGCGACTTTCCCGACCGCGGAAAGGGGTTATTGAGTTTTGGATGCATGATAAACCGGGATACAGATTTGTTCGTGTCTGCATTATAACGACGTCCAGCATCCAGGTGTGCCTTTTGCATCACCTCTTCGATTAGTATGTCACTGCGGCCACCGGTCACCCATCGATTTTTTTCGAAGTAGTTCTCCACGGGAACTGTATCGGCGTCTAAATAGTGGTGGAGAATGTTTTCATATAATAAAATTGAAGACTTTTGTATTGTACTAATAATACTTAGTAGTGTTTTTGGCTGCCTTTCTTCCAAAATGTGCTTGGAAAGGTGTTACATTTGTTCTTTTTTGTTTGCATATACGCAATTGATATACTATTGACTTTATTGCTTTTTTAATTGTGAATGTGTTATTTCTACTATTTAATTTCATGCAGCTTAAGCGTCGTTTAATAGTTTGTATCAAACGCTCTACTTATCCAATAGCTCTATGGTCATTAGCAGGAGCGTTGATTATGTTAATATTACGTTGTTTGCAGAAATTCTTAACTTTATTTCCAATTAAACAACGTGCTTCATCTAACCGAATATTTCGGAGAACACCGTGTATTTGAATGTAATCATCTAAAAATTTAATTACACTAGGTCCGTTAGCTCTATCAAGGAGTTCTACAGTAGGATATTTGGCAAAATGGTCAATGCATGCAAGAAAGTGAACATTTTGATTGTTTTCAAATGTAATGCGGCCGCCGAAATCAATTTGTGTTTCTTCATTAGGTTCTGAACAATTTAATAAAGGCTTCCATTTCGACGCCGGAACAACGGGTTTGAGATTCTTACCAATATCAGTACAAGGCTTGCACTGGGCAGCCTTGTTGAGAACTTCTCGATGCATATACGGCCAGAATGCATACTGTCCCAGTGTTATCATACCCTAGCTGCCAGGGTGCGTGAGATGTAGACTTTCGAGCACCGCGTCTTGGATGGAGTGTGGAATTGCCACACGTTCGTCCACACATACACAACCGGACCGTACGTGCAAGTCCCTCCAGTAGGAAAACAAGTAGGGAATCACCTCCTTACACCGTTGTGGGTCATTTTGCAAGATGCAGTCTCGCACTTTTTTAAGGACCGCGTCCTTACTGGTGAGGACGGCCAAGAATCCTTTAGTAAATAACTGCGTGAGGTTATTTTCGAACACTTCCTCCTTCGACAGTTCCAGTTTGGGAGAGTTTTGGCCGTCATGTGAAGAGTGAGTGGAGTTCACGGCGGAGTTTGGTGTCAACTGGAACGTGACCTTGCTGTGGGTAGGGGGGTTTGTGGGTTTGACTTCGGGCTGGTCATATATAATTGAAAGATTGAATGAATTTGTGTTGGGTTTGCGTTAGCTTTAAATAGCTGCTGGATTTGACTTGAGTGTGTGTTCGAATTTGAATTAGAATGGATTTGAGCTGCGTTTGCAGAGTTCTTGAGAAGCAACTGAGTGGTATTACGATTAATGGCAGAAAGCAAATTGGAATAGTTTGTTGGGTGAGAGTGTGAGGCACGTGTGGAATGTTTGTGATTGACGCTGCGAAAGTGCTGTGATTGACAGTTTTGCTGTGTGGTATTTACGTAAACTGCTGCAATAGCGTCACGAATGCGGGTAATTGTTGCTACCGCAAATTCCTCATCGTATTTGTTTGTAACTTTTGCTTCTTGATTTGGTTGGCGGGAAATATAATCTACCAGCCCCATTTTTGTACCTGGTATGTGTTCAATGTTAAAATCAAAAGGTAAAAGACGATCTATCCAATGGGTTAAACGACTATTATAAGATTTTTTGATCCGCTGTTCTTTCATAATTGAAAGTAGTGCTCGATGATCTGTGATGATTGTGAATGATTTGCCAAATAAATAGTATTAAAAGTATTCGACGGACCACACAACCCCTAATAATTCTAATTCGTTAACACTATAACTTTCCTCGTTTGAGTTGAGGAATTGTGTGAATGCAATTGTATGCAAACCTGTAGCTGAGCGTTGCTCTAATGCTGCTCCTAATCCCGCTCTGGATGCGTCCCATTTGATCCGTGTTTCCAAGTGTGGATTATAATGTGGATATTCCGTTGCATTTGCGTGAGTTTCATGTTCATCATTCCAGACAAATTTTGTGTTCTTTTAAGTAATGGCCGAAGTGGATGGCACAATTGTGATAATTTAGGAATGAATTTTCTTATATAGTGGACAGAGCCTAGAAATGATCTTAATTGTTTTAAGTTTTTGGGTGCTGATAGAGATAAGATTGCGGCTGTTTTTGATTCAAGTGGTGCGATTCCTAACTGAGAAAATTTATGTCCTAAACATTCAATTTTGGTTTTAGCGAAGTGACATTCAGGTAAATTTATTCTTTATCCTCATCTAATTTTTTTAAACATCTGTAGACTAACTTTAAGTGTTCTTCTTTAGAACCTCGACTAGCTAATATTATGTCGTCCAAAAAGCAATGAGTACTTTGAAGTCCAACTAATGTATAATCCATTACTTTTTGGAATGCCGCTGGCATATCAGTTGATCCGTAGAAACCAGTAATAAAACGATATGTACCAGTTCCCTCACCACTAATAATATTAAAGTTGCAATGCCGGACCGTTTCCGGGTCTAGATTAAGTTGACTGTATGCGTACTTCAAATCCAAGGTAGAAAAATATGCTGTCTCCTGTGAAGCGGTTCTATTTAAATTTTGTTGAATCGTGTCAATTAAATTATCAATATTCGGCAATTAATTTTTATCTTTATGGATAGATTTATTCAAGATGTTTGAGTCTAAAGCCAGTTTAACTGTTTTATCTCTTTTTACTGTGATAACTTTAGATGAAATGAAGTTCTTATCTGAACATTTGTTTAATTTTATGATGTGTTATTCGTCAAGTAATTTTTTAAGTTCTGCATTAACTAGTGGTTGTAAATTAATTGGGACTCTTCGTCCTTTTTGATGTGTAGGTGTAAACTGTTTGTGAAATGTGGATTTGACTGAGTGTTTCAAAGATATACCAATTCTTGTGATGAGACCTGGAAAATCAAATGCAATCTGTTTTTTGATTAAACATTGGTTTTGATCAATATTTGCGACTTGTTTCAACTGTGTGAGAGAAAAGCCTAGCTTTGAGAAGAGATCTCCACCAATGATATGTCTATGACCATCTTCCACTACTGTTACATCAACGCCCGTGGCTATCCAGTCATTACATCTGATTGATGTATTAATCACACCAAAGATTTTGATTGTATCATTAGAGAAAGTTTTTAAGTCATATATCTCTGGTGACTGTACCCAATAACTTTCTTTGCACTCTGACATCACCGTGTTTGCGAGACTTTTATTAATAATTGTGAAAACGCTTCCCCAATCCACCAATGGTTTTGTCTTTGTAATCCCGACACCAATGTCTAAATTCACCGGTTCCACCTCTCGAGCGTCACTTTTAACTGAAATCGTCGCCACACAATTATCCTTATAGTCGTCATAATCCGAATCATAGTTTGCGTCGTAGATGCTCTGCTGCTTGAGTAGTCTGTCTATATTATTGACTTGTTCGGCCGCTGTTGCTGAGGTACCCACTGTGGTCGCCTCAGAAACAGAATCATCTACATTATTTACTCTGGGTTTTGGTTTATATGGGTGTTTAGGTTTTCGACAGACTTTTGCGAAGTGGTTAACAATACCACAATTTCTACAATTCTTTCCACGGGCAGGGTAATTTTGTCTATGTGAAGCTGACCATCCATAGCCACAGTTTGGACAAACTGTAGGCTTGACAAATTGGTTAGTCGATGGACGTGATCTATTCCATGATCCTTGTACATTATTCACTGTCGTACTTGTAACTTCGTTTGTGGTCGTCGGAGCTGCGGTCCCAGATATTTTCAGCTGATTTTGTATTCCCATTTCAATGTTCATGGCCATTTCAAGTGCCTTTTTTGCTGTTCTTGTCTCCTTTAGCAATTCCCATTGGATTTCGCCATCTTGCATATTTGCTATGAAGACATCACGAATGATTGATTCCTCGTGGCTTCCTAAATCGCAATTCAAAGATAGTTCCCGAAGACAACCGTAGAACTTTTCCACAGGTTCTCCCTTCAGTTGTTTCCTGGTGAGAAAGTAATACCGATCAAAGGTGATGTTTCGTTGTTTAGTAAACACCCTATCTAGACTTTCCCAAAGATCCTTTGTTGTTACCCGATCAATCTGGATATTCGGTTCTTGGTAACCAAATATTCGTCTACCCTCCATCCCCAGGCTGAGATACGTCAGGGAGACTGCTTTGTTATCACAATACTTCCAGGGTTTTTCACCGCACAATATATCCACAAGTTCGATTTTCTGACAACGATTTAGCAACGAGTTCTTCAATTGCTCGTTTCGGATTTTTCGATCTCTTTCGCTCTGAGATGCGCTGTTTTCAACATTATCCTCGTATATAGGTTCCTGAGGTAGGATAACTTTGTCTGAGGGATCTTCGAGGAGAATATTGATCGAAATACCCTCTTTTGCCATGATAGCCAACTTCAATATGATCTGCCAGCGGTCCAACTCAAGGGTGGTTCTAGTGTTGGTTTCTCCCAAAATGTTTCGATTCCAAGGAGCGCGCATTCTTTGGTTGCTGACTGCGCCATGTGACATCCCTGACCGTAGAGATACGTATTTGAGCCACGAATCCACTTAGAAACTGTAGAGTGGGATTCGAGGTGCGAATCAAAGCTGTTACTAATTCGTGGGATTACCACTTTTTGTTTTGCTTAGCAATTGAGCTACAATTGTAGCCGTATTTTATCTGACGTGGATATCCTCCTCGAATACAATAGGATTTTTCTTATTGGAAAACAGAGTAGATTAAGAGCAACTGAATTAAGGGATGAAATTTATGAGAATGAAATTTAATTAAAAGTGGGTTGTGTTAGTCGGCGGCAAACTTAACATATGTGAACAATGACTTTAGTCAGACAAGGTCAAACAAAACTGAAACTATACTTAAACAACAGACCATGAACTTAATATGGTACAACCGTGCCACAGAGGTATAAATGGACATAGACACTTCTTTCAGTTGTTATCTAATGTCTGTTATGACTTTGAATACATTTGATTTAAATAAATATCGGTTAATTTTTGAACTTTGCCACTATTTCATCCTACTTGTCTCAATTTGGGGTGCACTCTCAGTACAATCAGGCATAAACCAATTTTCTGTGGGTTTTAACTTGATGTTCATAACGGTTTTTTTTCAACTAATGATCTCTTCGTTTTGATACTACGCCTTTTCAATTTTTTTTAATTTTGAGCAAATTTGCTTTTTATGAGTTCAATTTGTTTCCTTGTCAAATTTTTACATTATTGAAAAGTCATATTGAAAGGAAGCATACTATGAAAAATGCAAAGTTTGGAAAAAAGCGTATCTGAATTTGTTAATTGTTTTAGTTATATAGTTTATGCTTATTAGGACACAGTTATCTCCACAAAATTTTCGTATTTTTTTGCCGCTGTTTGTCTTTCGCTTTGTTGGTACACGCCATATACCTAATAACGATATGCCTCAATTGCTTCCCCAACTAAGCCTAGGTAAAGTTTTCAGTTTATAGCTGTTTGTTTGAATGACTTTGAAATTGAAGTTCAAAAAAAATATCAACTAAATTCTACCAATTTTTTGCTTTTATTTTTGTAATCCTGTTTTCAATCTCACTAATTAGTCTCAATTCATTTTGTTGATTCAGACATTTTTTCGCACTTGGTTTTACGTTTTATCTGATTGCTTCGACCATTAATTTCATAAAGTTTTTCTCTACTGTTCATCTTCTATAGGACACTTCTACACTGTTCAAGTTCTGGGGTCCGGACTATATTCCGGGGTCTAATTTTAACAGACCCAATTGGTTTCCTAAATAGATGCAACGTAATTCTTCGCTGGTTGCTGAAATATTAAGTCTCTTTTATTTTTTGAAAATATTTGCTTTCAAAAATCTAATTGGGTTCTTGAGCTTCGCCATTGTTTTTGAATAATATTTCGGTCGATTTGTAGTTCAGTCTCTGTACAAAGAGGTTACAACAAAATTCCAATGAACTATAATTTAATCTGTTTAACGGTTTTAGCATCAAACATTTGTTTATCGGCTTTGTTACTACTGCTACTACGAGATTTCCAAAAATATTTGAGATCTTTTTCAATTGTCCATTTTGTAGGATTTTGTTTTCTTTTTAGTTTATAACATTATTCGTAGTTCCCATTGGCTATGAAATTTTGCGCAATTGAATATTGGATAATTGATTGTCCCTATTGCTTTTTCTGGAGATATAAATGAACATTTCAGGAATTTCAGTAAAATTAGTTGTTTTCAAAAATAGAAACGTATTTTTGAATTTCGCACCACTTTGCTCTTATCTGGCGACTTGTTAACCAGTTGCATTGAGGACACGTCCCATATTTTTTTTGAAGTATATGTAAAATTGTTTCGTTCAGGTTTCATCTGATGCGAGTTGGATTCTGTAATGATTTTATTTGTTATAGACATCGAGTTTTGGTCGTAAGTATTGTTTGTTGTTTGATATTTATTTTTATCCTTTCTAGTAGTCTTATTGAAAACAACGGTCATCAGCCCTCTATGATGACATTATTGTATTCTATTGGTTGTTTATGGAACTCTATGTACATTTTTGAAAGTTTTCTGTTTCTTCGTCATTTGGCAGCCAATTAAGTCAAGAATGCGGATGAGCGGGGTCGGAACCTTATGTGCGTACGCACATTACCGAACCAACTTGTTGATGTCTTAGTACGAAATCAAAGAATTTAAATATGATCCTTGCGTGATCATCAAGAATTGTTTTTTTGTTATGCGTTTGCATCTTCAATCGATAATGAACATTTATGTGAATCTGCGGCATCGATACGTGATGTCCAAGAGAGCCCTTCAGTGCAATGTTTCTTGTGAAATTGGGTGCAAGAGGAAAATAAATCTATCTACGTTAATAATGTGCTGATGCTCTCTGAAGTGAACGTACACTTATAATAGCTCACATGGAAGAAACATGCAACAATTTTTTGCAATTAACCTCAAAACCAATTTTCAATATAAATAGAATGCACAGTTTTTGTTGTAGCGCAACCCGAAAGTCAAACGTAGACTGCACGTACGGTATGGCATATTCTACTTGAACGCCCTGTAACTACAAAAATTTTGTTGCGAACTCAATTCTTCGCCTGTCAAATATGCTCCTGTTTGACTTCAAATTTTTTTCCTAGTTCTACGAAAAGTGACGATAATTCAAATTTTCGAAAAGTACTGAAATTTCCTAATATTTTTCGGACATCATCTATGATTTTTATCAAACTTCTAAAAAAATGAAAGAAAGAAAGAAAGAAAGAAAGAAAGACACGAAGAATTTTTCCTTTGACTGAGTCTACAATTAAATAACTTAAAAACTTCAAGAAATACCATCAACGTATGAGGGTATCAAAAAGTACCCTCCTTAGTTGCAAACACTCTTCATTTTTTGGGACAAATTGAATGTGCCTTGGAATCTTAACTCTTCTGTTAATCAGAAAGTTGTTTCAAAAACGAAGTTACAGAGGCGTTTTTTCTTACTAAGTTCGTAAATTGCTTCTGAACTATTTGCGCTGTGTGTCCACTATTCGAGCTAACATCTATTAGGTTCATGCCGAAATGGCAATTTTATAGTTTTGGCTTACGGTATCGTTCTGAATGTTTTAGTTTCCAGAGATTTCACATAAGTTACCTGAAAGACCCAAGCTCACGCTTCTTGTATCACACACTGTGTATTTTTAACCAGTAAATAGAGAAATCAGAATAGAATTTCAGCAAAAGTTCGTAATGGCGTGTGTACAAAACTTCAAAAGTTAAACAAATGTACATATCGTAACCATTTGATGCGGTTTGAACTTAATTTGATTCGAAAAGAATAATTTTTATCAAATTTTTTTTGCATATTGAAATTAAGTAGTAATTGATTTTTTTATTTGCAGCCAAGCACAAAAAGAGCTTGAGAAGTAATAAACTTCATATAGGCCAGGTAATACCGAACGAAAAACTTCTTTGGTACCATTCCTTTGGACGCAATCCTATTATAACATAGATATGTTTGAATGCTTGTGTCGCTACATTCTGTCCAAGATGCATCAAAAAATAGCTTACGCTTATGTCGAAAGATCATACTCAGATAGACAAAACTATCCTGCTTTTCTCACATTTTATTGTCAAATGTTACATCATGGTATGGTACACAATCTGTAAAACTTCCAATCCAAAACGAACCTATTTGTTTTCATTCAACTTACAACAGTAACGAGCTCAGTATTCAAATCGAAGTTTTTATCTTTCCCTATTAAATATATGCAGTTATCATCTGCGGAAAGAAAAAAATCAAAGTGTGACCAAATAGATGGAAAATCATTTATAAAAATTATAAAAATTAAATGCTCCTAGAATTGGCTCCCTGAGGAAATCCACATAGTAAACTAACCAAAATTCGGAAGAAGGCGTTTTTGTTTCCACACACTGATACCTATTATTTGAATAAAACTGGAACCATTCATGTTCAATTCCTCGATTGCCATGAATACATTACGACGCAGAGGTATACCCCAAAATTTCCGCCTTAGTAAAATTGGCTCGAAAAATAGATACATACAATGAACGAAATTAGGAGACATCCTTTATATCTTACTTTTCGCAAAAGGGGTTCCGCCAATTTTGCGAAGTAAAAGAACATTCGGTGCGAAAAGTAGGTAACAAATGTTGTAGCACGTTTCCGCTCAATTTAGGTATCTATTATTCGCGCGCATATTGAGCATGCAATAAGCACTTTAATAAAGATTTAATTGAAGCTTTCACGACTTTAAAGTGCTTTAAATACATGCAACCACAAAAACTAATTTTTTTCCGAAAAATCACTCGCATATCAAAAGCTTTGTATATCAATGTTGGACTGGCCAATTGTAATAAGTAGTAATAAATAGTACTAATAAATAGTAATAAGTAGTAATTAAGTACTATAAATAGTAATAAAGTAGTAATAAAGTAATACTAGTAGTAATAAGTTAGGCTTAATTAAATAAGTAGTAATTAAGTTAGGCTTAATTGCGGATTATATGCGAAATCGAGCTACATTGCGTGCGAAAAATTGATACATAAATGGAGGATATGCGCGATACAAGCCGTGCGAAAAATAGGTTATAAAGTTTGTACTTGTATTACGCGGCTAGGACTAGGACACTTTTGCGAACACGGGATTCCAATTTCCCTTCCATTTTGCCGGTTTCTGCTAAAGTAACTATTTTCCGCAATATTGTTCCACTTTCAATGTATTAACATAGTAAAAACGAACACGAGATACACGCATCGGGCATATCTGCCCGTGACGATTTGGGTATACCTCTGCGTCGTAATGTGTCTAAATTCATTAATAGTCTTTTTGTGATTTACAGTATCAATAGCTTTTGACAAGTCTAACAAAACTGATGTGTGTTAATATTCAGTAATTCGAAGCCTCTTCGTTATTTAAAGAGCCGGGGGACTTGTTGAATGACCCAAACAAAATTCGAACTGCTTGGGATACAAAGGATTATAATTATCATTCAAAGAACAGAACAGATCAATTACAGCTCATTCTAAGACTTTGCTAACTGTGGATGATAAAGAGACTAAGAAATCAGAAAAATCATTTACGACCCAGCATGATTGTTAAAAACTAAATGTGACCTAATGTTTGATCATATAAAGCCGTTTGACAGTTTACCCGGGTATTCTTCACAAAATCCCCCTTTTCTGTATATTTGCTCTGTATATTTGTGACATTGAAAATAAAGATTATTATTTTGTTTAAAGCTATCAATTTTGCTCAGCAATTAACGCTGGACCAATTTTTCCTCTCAAAAAAATGAGAGTTGGACTGCAGAGGGGAGGAGGTGAGAGGAGGGGTGCAAAGCAACTACCATTTTGTTCATCTTTTTGAGTGGTATGGGCCGCTATGTGCTGTAGAATAATGTAAAAGTAAAGTTGTCAACAGCTCTAAAAAGATATTAGGAGTAGGACTCCGATTGAAGGGCCTCTAAAAATGTCCTTGCATTGCAGCACCAGAGTCGCACTCTTTTGCTCCGCCGTGGAAGTGTTAATTTGACTCTCGCTTACACCACTGGCAGCCTTCTTGTTACAACTTTAAAGTGCTTCACCCTTACATCAAATTATCCCCTTATGCAGACGTGCACCAACAGCCCTATACTCAAAAACTGTTTCCCCTCAGTCAATTCCTGAGCCACCAGACCACAGACGCTTGATTTTTCAGGAAAAGATTTTCGGATAATCGGGAAAACAAAAACGTTCATGAAAACAACATCGCACCCGCGTTCAACAGAAATTTCAAAAACTTCCAGGGATTGTGTTAAAAAGGCTTGTACTGACAATGTAAATAGGCAACTCCTTAACAACAGTTGAGTAGGTGTAAAATAAATCGCAAAAACAAAAACCTGTCACAATCTGCTAGTAACTTTATTATTCTTTCTCAACTTTAATATTATATTTGCTTTAGCAAGATTTTCCATATTGAAACGCTTAACAGTTGATTGTCCTTGAGAGTAAAAATGACCTGAACGAAACACTGCACGTTAAAGCAGCGAATGTTCTTTTCTAAAAAATGCATATGCACATGGATTCAAAATTTACTTTTCACGTAACACTTATTGTTTGATAATACTTTTATTCGTTTATAATTAACACCTACAATGGCGGACAAGGCGTACCCAGAATCCAATGTGATATCAGAGATTGTGAGTAACCACAAACCACCAGACACAATTGAATCACTATACAAGGAAGTTACAAAAAACTTCGAGCAAACCAGAAAAATAACAACGGTAGACCACGAGCACAAGAAAGGTACAACCGAAATGATAGTGTGCTTTTGGTAAATCCCCCATTTAATGCCCGCATCAGCAAAGATGTATATATGATACGTTGAAAGCTTGCCAAAAATTTTGGGAATGAAGTTACCGAGAGACAGCATAAAAGAATGTCATATTCTTTGAAATACTGAAACCTAGTACCAAGTTCCGACGGTAATATACAATTTCATAAATATTGATGATAGGTTGAAAATATTTAAAAAGTAAAGAGTGCTACAAGAAGTGAAGAACTCATCTCAACAGTAAATATATATAATTGAATGAATCACTGTCTGAAGTAAGCGATCACAATTGCACAGTCTCTGTGTTGTTAGACAGAGACGACCAAAAACCAGCGTACAACAAAATCAAAGCGATTGATGAGCTGAACAAAGTAAATGCTATCAAAAAGAACGAAAAGAATTGACAAGCAGCTAACTGTAATTGAGTGCATTATTATCTCCTGCACTAAAGAAGCAAACTACAAGATCTTTCTGAAACGGAACAAGAAACGCTTCATCTCATGATAATCTTTCTGTTTATTTTCTACTCTATTAAAATTGATGCTTTCAAACAGTTTTCAGGTGATGAATTGATTATGAACTGATAAAAGCGACGCATAGGATCACCAGCCAGCTTTCATATACGCATTCTGTTTTCGACGTTAGATGGTCATCCTGGCGGACAATACGAACAGCAGCTCCGATGAGTGAGCTGTAACGTAGAGCTCTGCTTTTTTTAGTTGTTTTTCGCAACATTTTCTTTTTTTCTCAAAATTTTGAAAAAATTCTATATTTTTGCTTCTTATTGTGTTTTATCAATGAGGGAGTACTAAAAATACTAATATAAAGAAATCAGGAGAGAACTGGCTATGCTTTGCTGCGGTCGTTTTTAATCAATTTTCTTGCATAGCTAAACGAAAATCAATAAAAAAAATTTTGAGAGACGGACAACAAGCTACGGACATTAATGTTATGCATAACGGAAACATGGTTTAAAAATATTGATAGAAAAGAATCGTTTCTGCTGCCGAATTATAATTCCATAATAAGCACAGAGAAGAAAAAAGAAGTGGCTGTGTTAATATTCAGGAAACGTGTAGTGCTAAATTGAAAATTCATGGAAAACTGGAGAAAAGCTCTGTCCAGGCTTTCTCTATACTTATCAACAATAAAGCGTTAGAATTAGTTATAGGCTGCATTTACATCTCTCTTATTGTTCTAATGAGAAAACTTTTTATGCATTGCGGATCTTTTTCGAAGATTTTTTGTGCAACTAGATGTGAAGCACACATTCTGTGATTACTTCAATGAAAACTTTTTTCATAAAGGAAAAAATATAAGCATTTAACGTCCACCTTTCAAGCAAATGAATTAACACTGGCGGTACATAACAATGCCACTCGGGAGACAAAACAACACAAACATTACTAGATAAGTTTTTCACAAATTTCCGTTCCCTACCAAAATGTCAAAAAAGTGCTGTGAGTGATTACTATTCCGTTGAAATGCAGCTACCAGAAACGAATGCAAGAAGTATAGGTAATGAATCCTGAAGTTGTCGCATATGTTCAACAGTGCAAAATCCCAGAATCATTGAAAAAAATAAAAAACAAAGTTGAGTCGTTTTTTGAAAATTTTTAGAAGACGGATTAAACAGTTAAAACTGCCAATTTCTTTTAAAAGAGGAACATGAAATCCTAAATACAAATTTGTATCAAGTGGTGCCACTAAAAAGCCTTTCAGTCTACAAAAAAAATGGAATGACAATGAAATTAAAACGCCGCATTCAAGAAGAGTCAGTTAGGGCAATTGTACTTCATAGAAAAATCTGATGGAAGCAAAAAAAGTTGTGTTGAACAATCAAAGTTAGTCAAAAAAGACACTTTTTGAGGTCCTAAGAAACCTGTCGGCAGACCCAAAGTCAGCACAACCGAGCGTTTTCCTGTAACAAAGCTGGAAAATTTTATTAAATTTTTCCAAAATCAGAAAAAAAAATTGACATCTAATTT
>NC_134479.1:26658866-26696366 GCF_964194025.1 Convolutriloba macropyga
ACTGGATCATATATTTTTCTCTGCAGATCGGACTAAAAAAGAACAAACAGAAATTAGATCAAATCGTCCGTGACTCAAATGAATAGCTTCGAATCTGAAAATGCTGGTTAATTAGACTGAAGATTCGGCACCAACAGTTTATGGTATCATGCGCAGTTTATGGTATAAATTTGTTCCAAAAAAGCTGTTAATGCTTTTCGGCTCTAGTCTTCCAAGACAACATCTATTGATCACTTCTGTTCTCTGGGTTTCTCAAATTGGTGTCTCAACACAATATTACAATATTACATTTGCGCCATTTTGATTACATTTTTGGAATAAAACATACGAGTGAATTTTGTACGCAGTTCACATAAAAATTGATGTTTATAAAAAGAAGTGAAGTGAAACATTAAAAAACTCATACAAATAAAACGAACTTAATGACTTCTTGGCTAAATTTACGAACTAAAAGGTTTATATTGTGTAATACAACCGTAAAGGAAATTGTTAGAATATCGATCAAACTATATTCCTAAACTTAGTGAGAAACAGAAAGAAAGTGTAACTTACCAGATTAGAAAGATAAAAGCAAATTGATTTTGATCAAAGAATTTATATAAATAAATCGTCAAGAACTGGTGCTTAGAATCAATTGACGGTTCAAGTTGGTGAATCTAGATAACTAATATTAGATTGAGATTATTTGAGGTAAAATCTTCCCAGCATGTATTAATTGATTATGATACCACGAGAAATGTGAACGAATTCTTAGAAAAGTGTAAATGCATACCATCTATTGTATCCCTTGCGACTGATTTCTGGGAAATTTGCAGAAGCAAACCATATTGGGTAACCCTTGCGAACCCCACTGTAAATCATGGTGCTAGGATTAGTTTTATATCTTGACTTTCTCGCACTGATAAGGGGTATATATACAGCTGATTTTTGAGCTTTTTCTCATCCTCAAAATCAAATCACCATCTTGATCTTATAATCTGATCTCTCCTGTAAATCTCTAAATTCTACTGTGAAATATCATTCTTGTTAATATCTCATTTTCAGAAATCAATTGTTCTACTTAGTTTAAAACGCTTTTTATTCCGCTTTTGAAAACCTATAACCCAACAGGTTATGGGCCCAGCAATTTTGTAAGTCGTAAAACTATTTGTCAAAAAAAACTAAATTGTTGCTGACAGTCATAATCCTTTTATGCTTAGTACCTTTTCTTTTAACGAATGTTTTTGGCCTGCTCAAACTACGATGGATCAACAGACAGTGAAGCTGCTGACCTACACAGGAAAGCCACAGGACTTTCCTATCTCGAGCAGAAGATTTGTGGCAATGATGCAGACGAAGGGAATCTACAAATCACTATTTGGGACAGAGGAGTAACCCAATGGGCCTGCACCACTAGCCAATGGTGCGAGCAATGATGAAAAGAAGAACCACAAGGTGCTGAGGGATGCATATGAGAACGACGTTTGAGACATCAAGAAGGAGAAACGGAACAATGTGGGGTGCCATCTGGCACTAACTCTAGATGCAACAAAGCTCATGGTGATGAGACATGACTGTTTGGGAGATGACGGCATCGGAGATGGAGCAAAGGTTTAGAAGCTTTTGCAAGAGATATTTCAGAGTGAGGACTTGGATAGCTTCTTTATCAGAGGACAGGAGTTGCACACAAGGCTACAAGAAGCAGGGGAAGCAGTCTCAGAGACCCTGTCCAACGCCTTGATCATCAATGGTCTGCCAATGAGGTATGAAAGTTTTGTTATACAGGAAAACTTTAACCCGGCAACGAATTTCACAGAGTTGAGGACAAGGCGGAAGAACTTCCATGAGAACATAGCAGAGAAGCACAAAGGACAAAGTGGTTCAGTGGCACTGGCCGTGAAGCGTGACTTCAAGAGGGGACCCAAAGAAGGAAACTGCTTTGTGTGTGGGATCCCCGGACGCTTTGCCAGGGACTACAGGAGGAAGGAGACAGCACAATGCAGCAAGTGTGGTGAGAAAGGTCACCTAGACAGAACATGCAAGAGACAAAGAGATGAAGGCAAACAAGAGTCAGTGGCAATGGTTCCAACATTGGCTTCACCAGACGAGGAATACTGGGCAGCTTTTATCCAATGGAAGAAAGCAGGCATGCTGGTTGACAGTGGTTATACAGATCACATAGTGACGAACATTGATGCTTTCCTGGCCTTTGTGACCGTTCAATCAGTGGTCAGAAATCCCAACGGAGAGGCTTCCAGAGTGGTGGGCAGAGGCTGTTTGAGGATCAGCATACCCTCAAATAAAGGGGAATTCCACTGCGAACTAAAAAATGCTGTGTGTGCCGGACTATTCTTCAAAACTCTTATCAGTCTCAGGATGTACGGAGTGGGGACTTAGCTTCACTTTCGAGAAAGGAAATAGCTGCATGAAACTCCAGAAGGGAACTCGAGTAAAACTAACACAAGAATATAATTTGTTTTATTTACCCTGCAGCGTTCTAGAATTCAAGATGAGTTCCAACAGCGTGAAACTTGACAGTGCAAGGAAGTGGCACAGACGATTGGGTCATTTGAATCAAGCGGATGTGGTCAGGACTGCACCAGAGACAGTGGGGGAACTCGATGATGTATGCAATATTTGCGCATTGGCCAAGACCACAAAGACTCCAGTATCAAGAGTGGAAGAGATCCAAGCAGAAGAGAAGCTGGAGAGGGTGTTCACAGACGTGAAGGGACCTTTCAGAGTAGAGTCACTGTCAGGGTTCCGGTTCTGCATTGTGTTTGCGGACCAGTACACGAAATTTGTGTTCGTGGACTTGCTTAAGGCAAAGTGTGAAGCACTGGCCAGTCTGAGGAAAATTGTTCTCAGTGTGGGGACGCCCAAGAAGCTGAGACAAGACAATGCGAAGGAGTTTCTCTCAGAGCAGTTCAAGATGTAGTGTTTAGATGTAGGCATTCTACAGGAGAAGAGCATACCAGAGACTCCACAACAGAATGGATTAGCTGAGAAGTTAAACGGGACAATGCTTGAGGTGGCAAGATGCTTGATCGTTGACTCGGGTCTACCCAACATGATGTGGGGAGCAGCAATTCTCCACGCAACAAGGACCAAGAACTTCGTTGTGAGACGAGGAGAAGAAAACTGCCCAGAAGAGCTGGTGCGAGGTATAATACCTAAGCTTTCAAGTAGTAATAAATTATCTATTTTTGGTTGCAGAGTCTGCATGAGGAAGCGGGAAAGAGATGTCAGCAAATTTGAACCCTAGGCACATGAAGGTAAATTTGTGGGTTACACTGAAGGAGACAACGGCTAACTGGTGTACGTACCCAACACATGCAAGGTTGTGGCAGATCGAGATGTGATCACCAAGGAGTCCGAGGTGGGCTCAATCCTGATAACACAGAATCATCCGACCTACTAAATGAGGGGTCACAGCAACGGGGGATCTGGCACCCAGAAGATGGTCATCAAGACGATGGCAACAAAGAGAAGCAGGGCACATCCATTGCAATAAAGGAGGAGTTGCATGACGCAGAGAGGGTGAACACTCAAGAAACGACACTGAGACGAGATGCCTCAGATGTTGAGGAAGCAGCACTGGATGAAGAATCTACTGCAACAAGAGGGAGTCTCAGAGGCTCGGAGTCACTCGAAGGCAGTGCAACAGAGGACTTCTCACAGACAGTTGGCTTCTCCGAAGAGACACTGCAGCAAGTGGACAGGGCGGAGCCCAGACGAGGGACACGAGCAAAAAATATTCCGCATTTTTATTTGGAGAAGTCCAGACACATCTTGCTGTTACTGAGGGTGACTATGTGGAACCCAAAACAGTCTACGAAGCCAGGCAAGGTGACGATTGGGACCAGTGGCACCAGGCAATGAAGGACGAGGTTAAGGTACTCAAAGATAATGAGACTTGGAACCTAGTGAGACCACCCACAAACAAGGACATCATACCGGGCAAATGGGTCTACATAGTGAAATTGGGACCCAGTGGTCAAGTGGACAAATTCAAAGCACGCTATGTGGCGAAAGGCTTCAAATAGGTGGAAGGACAGGAATACTTTGAGACCTTTGCACCTACCTGTAAGCCAGGGACCTTCAAAATTATACTTCAACTATCAGGGAAGCCATGTGATGCACCAGTTTGATGTCAAGACGGCTTTCCTGCACTCACCAATAGAGGAAAAAGTGTATCTCGAACAGCCACAGGAGTTTATAAAACAAGAGTTAGATGGGGAGAAGTTAGTATGCCGACTGAATAAATCAATTTATGGTTTGAAACAGGCAACTAACAACTGGTATAAGGAGCTGGCAAACTTCCTACTGAGACAGGGGTTCACCAGAAGTAGGAATGAGCATTGCTTAATCGCAAGAACAGAGACAGAGGGTCCCACCTGAATCTTGGTCTGGGATGACGACATCATAGTGGCATCAAGAAGCATGACAGTGGTCTCCGATGTCAAAAATGCACTCGAAGCAACACTTCACATGGAAGACAGAGGGAGATTACACTGGTTTCTAGGTCTAAGAATCAGACGAGAAGAAAGCAAAGTCACAGTCGACCAAGAACTCTACATAGAAACAATGCTTGAGCAGTTTCAAATTGATCACTGGAAACCCTCAAGAAATGCAGCTGATTTGAATTTGAAACCTCAGACAGCACAATACGGAGACGAGGAAGTAGACCAGAGAACCTACAGAAGCTTGGTTGGATCACTTCTGTATCTGGCCAAACAGACGAGGCCAGATATCATGTTCACAGTCAACATTCTGTCCAGACACATGAATGCACCTACCAATCAACGCTGGATGTGCGGAAAAAGACTTCTGCGATATCTTCAAAGTTCAAAAGGTTTAAAACTTACTTAAACAAAAGAAGCTAGTTATGGTTTAGTGGGGAAAGTGATGCAGACTGGTCTGGTGACGTGAACGACAGAAAATCAACGACGGGCTACTACTTCAGCTCAACGGACATGGCTCAGCACTCAGCTGTGGTGTCAAGAAGCAGGCCACAGTTGCTCTTTCTTCATCAGAAGCAGTATATCAGGGCATGGCAGCGGCAGTTCAAGAAGCATTGTATCTGAAACAACTTCTAGGGGACTTCGGCATCCAACAGAAATATCCAATAGCAATTGGAGAGGACAACCAGGGTTGTATTAAATTGTGCCAAAAACCAGTCATGCACAAGAGGAGCAAACACATTGATACAAATTTTTACTTCATTCGGGACTAGACGGAAGATGGGACTATTTCAATTCATTACGTTCCTACTGACAAAATGGCAGCTGATATCTTCACGAAATTTTTACCCGTATCGAAGGTGGAAACACTCAGAGCTGTTTTGATGGGAACAGACTCTACGCAATCAGCTCAAGTCTGAGTGGGGGTTTTAGAATTTCGATCAAACTATAGTCTTAAATTTAGTGAGAATTAGACAGAAAGTTTAACTTACCAGGTTAGAAAGTCAAAAGCAAATTGATTTTGATCAGAAAATTTACATAAATTAATCGTCAAGAAATGGTGCTTAGAATCAAAATTCGGTTAAATTGGTGAATCTAGATAACTAATATTAGAGTGAGATTATTTAAGGTAAAATCTTCCCAGCATGTATTTAAGGATTATGATACCACCGGAAATGTGAACGAATTCTTAGAAAAGTCTAAATGCATACCATCTATTGTATCCCTTGCGACTGATTTCTGGGAAATTTGCAGAAGCAAACCATATTGGGTAACCCTTGCGACCCCCACTGTAAATCATGGTGCTAGGATTAGTTTTGTATCTTGACTTTCTCGCACTGATAAAGGGTATATATACAGCTGATTTTTGAGCTTTTTTTCATCCTCAAAATCAAATCAACACCTTGATCTAATAATCTGATCTCTCCTGTAAATCTCTAAATTCTACTGTAAAATATCACTCTTGTTAATCTCTCATTTTCAGAAATTAATTTTTCTACTCAGTTAAAAACGCTTTTTATTCCGCTTTCGAAAACCCATAACCCAACAGAAATTCGTTCCTTTACACTCCCTGCATAAAATGATCAGGAAAAAATCAAAAACCAATGTATAAACCAGAGCTCCAGAGATTTCAGTTTGTTTCTTTTTATCTTATTTGGCTCATCGAAAGATACTTTGACCTTCCGTAAACCATATACAGATTGTGCATTTTAATGTCGAAGCTCTTGACATTGTAGTTTCATCCTCTCTGAGACTTTATTATCCCTCGAAGAGGCCATATTCCTGTTGTTGTGAAATCTTCCAATACCCACGCGATGCAATTCTCTCCTAGCTCCTTACTTGACTTCTATCCTTTTGATTTTGTGCTGAGGTGCTGTACATACTCCTTCAAGAGTCAGGAAGAGCAGATGTGTGTCAGTCTCCATAAAATTGATTTGGGGTGAGTAGTTATTCATTTATCCGAGATGCGGCGCTTCACATGAGTCAATGGTCTTGAAGTCATGATTGACGTAACCATCGTCTGGAACACTGGAAAAGTGAATTTTGTACACACTCGAACTTTCAGGAGGCTCATTTAGCTATCTCAATCAGTCTGACGAAAACCATTTCAAAATGTGCTGCGACGGCTGGACTGAAGATTTGCTTGTATAAATTTCAGCAAACTGAAACCCCTTATTACCAGCATTTAATGGTTGTTTGTCATTCAGGAATCATAGCTTCTTTGCTATAACGTACCAATCGAGTTCGTTCCACTTCTGCTCACAATCAGGTACTGATATCCATGCAGTGATACAAATCGTCTGACGTCCATCAGAAGATCAGCTGTCGAAGGAGATCATATCACACTTTCAAATGAACGGTCTTCGATACCAGACACGGTAACATGCTGATGTAATGCATCTGGGTCCGATCACTTTGGTAGTCCAAACGGAGGAGTCCAGTCCTTGTGTTTGTAAATGTAATTTGCTGTTATTTGAAAACATGAACGCAGGAAGAAAACGCAATTTCTTGTCTCTCCTTGTCCACTTGCAATCTTGTGCGAATGAGGAAATGTTACTTAAAATTCTTCAGGCCTTACGCTCACCAGTGACCAACTTTGTCTCCAGCATATGAGTTCTTACAAATTCACCTTCATGATGTCATCAGTCATAATCCAGCCTTTCAATTCGATTCCGGGCTTTTTGGCGTTTGATATGCGAAACTATAATGTTCTGGGAGCAGATAAAAAGGTCTTATGTTTTATCATCAGCCAATTCAAAGAAATTTGTCTTCCTCTATAAGATGGAGTAATGGTTTGAGCATATCTCCACTGGTTATATAACTGTCTCTTAACAGTTATGAAAAAGTCTATATAAAAAGGCTTGTTGAGATATCTTGGTCAGGTAAATTAAGGAGCTTGTAAAGAATGTGGCGAAGCACTGTTCAATTAATGACGAATGGTCAGAAAAGCTGTGCTTTTTGTCTTCAGTAGTTATATTTATTTGTACACTGTCATTTTGTTGTCTTTTAATCCGATCCTTGTTTAAAATCTCCTGTGAAAAAAAAACCTAAAATTAATTTGTAGCTGTTGCTGTGTTGTCTCAGCTGCTCAAACAATCATTCAGTTGCTCTCTGAAAATTTCAAACTTACGAATTGTTGACATGGAGCTGGGTGATTTAAGTCAAAGCTGTGATTACTTGGATTCTTCTTAACCGGTTTGTTTCCAATCCTCGGGGTTGATCGTTGAAAATTGTAGGACCGCCTAAAACTTTGTCGCTATATTGACTGCTATTCAAAGGAAAAAGGGTCCGCGCACACATTTTAATTGTTTTTATGTTAAATTCATCCGAGTCCGGCTGTTTTGTCTGTCTACAAGTACTTTGAACTCAAAAATGCTGTCCGTTGACTTCTATAAAAAGCGTTTAGTTTTATACCAAGTGTTGTTGACTTGATCCAAATTTTGGGACGCTGAGTTGCTCGAGACAAGCAGCCTTGATTTTGCAAATGACATAGCGCAACGGGATGGTACCATCTGGGTACAACCCTCTTTTGTACACTAATATAGCAAAAACGGTCAATAAAGTAACAGTGAATGCGTGAAGTTAGATCATACAGTCTTTATTGGGGACCAAGCATTTCGGAAATCACGAAAATAACAAATTTCTAAAAACTGGTCCTACCAGTGTTCAAACATTGTTGCCGTTAGCCACTGATTTTATCCCATTGCCTGCCATTTTTGATGGTGACCTTCTGTCAACGACATAAAATTCAAGTTGCAACGCATTGACATGAGACCAACTGTGTGATATTAGACCAACTGATCCATAAGAACTCAGCCATTGATAGCAAATTTTGTTGCTCTCCTTGAACACGAGTCTGATTTTCAAGAAAGTAGAGAAATAGTGCTCACAGAAATTACTTAAGTGTTTTCTGCTACTTAATTCTAGTCTTTTGTTTTTTTAGATGTGTCAAATTTATATCTCAGAAACTGTTAAGTTGAATCAGACTGTCGGAAAACGGGGTTCTTTTCATGTACTGACTTGGTAGATTCTTGGTCAAAGGAGCACATATGTTTGATGTGGTACCTTTAGATATCCTGCAAAATTGAAGTTTAGGCCTCTGAGTTGACCTCTCTACAGAAAACTTGATCATTTTTCGGCGGAGAGGAGTGAACACTGCTTCAATATCTGAACTACCTGTTGAGAACAATATATCAAGCGCATGAGAGAGAATGCATGTTGCAGAGCATATCGCGATCTGTCAGCGAGACAAATAGGACAACTCCTGCACTTTGTTGAACTTTTTTTGGCTCATTTGTTAACTGAATTTCACTTTCTAACAATGTGAGGGGAAAACATATTAAAATGAATATGTATTAAGAAGATCTGTTATCTTTGTTTCAACGTATTCTCGTCTGATTGTGCTGTTCATCAGCGATTGATTTTGCAAGGCGCTCCATTGATTTTTTGCGATAAAGTAGTTCTTAGTAGCCCCTTTTTCCCGTTTGATCCAATTTGACAGTGTTTTGTTTGTTTTTGGAGTAGATTTGCTTCCTTTATGTCATTACTTCTTTGATTTTGTTACTGTCAGAATCTATCCACGTAAATTCAACACTCAATATGGGGTCATTTTTTTCTGTATGAACTATTCAGTTCTGTAGTGAAACTTCTCGAAACTGTTTAAACGAATGCGTCAGTATCAAAAGTCGAATACCGTTATCTTTTATTAATGTAGACTTCATTTTTTACGTTTGCGGACGCTGTCATCTATAGTCTTGAGTTTCCCTATGAATAACAGATGTTGCATGACAGAAGTTGTAACAGCAAGCATTTGCTCACCAATAAAACCTCTGTCAATCTGCTTACTTCATTTTATATTTGCCTGGGACAAAAGAAATCTGGTCCTTTTGTTTTTTTAGATGCGTCAGTTTTATATCTCTCGGGGTTCTTTTTCTGTACTGATTTGCCAGCTTCCTGGTCAAGGGAGCACATCTCTTTAAAGTGGTACCTGTAGATTTCCTGCAAAATTGAAATGTAAGCCCCTGAGTAACCTTGTCTACAGAAAACTGGATCATCTTTCGGCACACTTGGGTGAACAATATCTGAACTACCTGTTGCTTCAATATCTGAACTACCTGTTGAGAACAATGTATCAAGCGCATGAGAGAGCATGCATGTTGCAGAGCATATCGCGATCTGTCAGCGAGACAAATTGAACAACTCTTGCATTTTGTTGAAGCTTTTTTGGCTCATTTGTTAACTGGATTTCACTTTCTAACAACTGGAAGAGAAAAAACATAATATAATGAATATGTATAGTGAAGACCGGTTCACTCTGTTTCAGCGTAGCATCCTCTGATTGTGCTGTTCATCAGCAATTTATTTTGCAAGGCGCTTCATTGATTTTTTGCCATAAAGTATTTCTTAGTAGCCCCTTTTTCTCGTTTGATGCAGTTTAACAGTGTTTTGTTTGTTTTTGGAGTGGATTTGCTTCCTTTATGCCATTACTTCATTGGTTTTGTTACTGTCAGAATCTATGCACGTAAATTCAACAGTTAATATTGGGTCATTTGTTTCTGTATGAACTGTTGGGTCCTGTAGTGAAATTTGTGGAAACTGTTGAAACGAATGCGTCAGTATCAAGAGTCGAATTCTGTTTTTGTCTTTTTTTAATTTAGACTTCATTTTTTTTGTTTGCGGACGCTGTCATCTATAATCTTGAGTTTCTCTATGGATAATAGATGTTGCATGACAGAAGTTGTAACAGCAAGCATTTGCTCTCCAATAAAACCTCTGTCAATCTGCTTACTTCATTTTATATTTGCCTGGGACAAAAGAAATCTGGTCCTTTTGTTTTTTTAGATGCGTCAGTTTTATATCTCTCGGGGTTCTTTTTCTGTACTGATTTGCCAGCTTCCTGGTCAAGGGAGCACATCTCTTTAAAGTGGTACCTGTAGATTTCCTGCAAAATTGAAATGTAAGCCCCTGAGTAACCTTGTCTACAGAAAACTGGATCATCTTTCGGCACACTTGGGTGAACAATATCTGAACTACCTGTTGCTTCAATATCTGAACTACCTGTTGAGAACAATGTATCAAGCGCATGAGAGAGCATGCATGTTGCAGAGCATATCGCGATCTGTCAGCGAGACAAATTGAACAACTCTTGCATTTTGTTGAAGCTTTTTTGGCTCATTTGTTAACTGGATTTCACTTTCTAACAACTGGAAGAGAAAAAACATAATAGATTGAATATGTATAGTGAAGACCGGTTCACTCTGTTTCAGCGTAGCATCCTCTGATTGTGCTGTTCATCAGCAATTTATTTTGCAAGGCGCTTCATTGATTTTTTGCCATAAAGTATTTCTTAGTAGCCCCTTTTTCTCGTTTGATGCAGTTTAACAGTGTTTTGTTTGTTTTTGGAGTGGATTTGCTTCCTTTATGCCATTACTTCATTGGTTTTGTTACTGTCAGAATCTATGCACGTAAATTCAACAGTGAATATTGGGTCATTTGTTTCTGTATGAACTGTTGGGTCCTGTAGTGAAATTTGTGGAAACTGTTGAAACGAATGCGTCAGTATAAAGAGTCGAAATCTGTTTTTATCTTTTTTTAATTTAGACTTCATTTTTTTGTTTGCGGACGCTGTCATCTATAATCTTGAGTTTCTCTATGGATAATAGATGTTGCATGACAGAAGTTGTAACAGCAAGCATTTGCTAACAAAAAACGTCTGTCAATCATGATATCTGCTTACTTCATTTTATATTTACCAGAGAGAAAAAATCACAGAGCTATGTCTTTGGACTTTTTCTTCGCAGAACATCAACAGTTCTTTGGCTGGATTTGGTCTTGTTATTTCCTTTGCTATCACTTTGGTGATCCAAACGGAGGAGTCCAGCCCTGTGTTTGGAAAGGTAATTTGCTGTTTTTTGAAAACATGAACACAGGGAGAAAACGCAGTTTCTTGTTTCTCATTGTCCACTCGCAATCTTTTGCTAATGAAGCAATGTTTTTTAAAATTCTTCAGGGCCTTGCGTTATAAATTCACTTCCACGATATCTACAGTCATAATCAACCTTTTCAATTAGATTTCGGGCTTTTTGGCGTTTGATATGAAAAAGTAAAATGTTCTGGGATTAGATAAAAAGGTTCTAAGTTTTATTATCAGCCAATTCCAAGAAAATTTTCTTCCTCTATAAAATGGAAGAATGGTTTGAGTATATCTCCATTGGTTTTAAAAAAATGTCTCTTAGCAGTGATCAAAAAGTCTTATTGAAAAGGCTTGTTGAAATAATTTATTCAGGTAAATAATGGAGCTTGTTTAGATTGTGGCAAAGCCCTGTTCAGTTAAAGACAAAGAGTCAGAAATGATGTGATTTTTGTCTTCAGTAGTTGCACTTATTTTGTTGTCTATTAAACCGACCCATGCTTAAAACACTCCTGTGAAAAAAAAAACGTAATTTAAATTGTAGCTGTTGCTGTGTCATCTCATCTGCTCAAAAAATCCTTCAATTGCTCTCTTCGAACTTACAAAATGTCGACATGAAGCTGGGTGATTTTAGCCAAAATACAGTTTTTATGCTGTGATTACTTGGATTCATCTTAACCGGTTTTTTTTCCAATCCTCGGGGTTGATCGTTGAAAATTGTTAAGACCGCCTGCAACTTTGTCTTCATATTAAACTGCTATTCACGGAAAAAAAGCCCGCGCACACATTTTAATTGTGTTTATGTTGAATTCATCCGAGTCCGGTTGTTTTGTCTGTCCACAAGTACTTTGAACCTAAAAATGTTGTGCTTTGATTTTTATAAAAAGCAATTAATTTTGTACCAAAAGTTGTTGACTTGGTCCAAATTTTAGGATGCTGAGTTGCTCGAGAAATGCAGCTCTCATTTTGCCGATGACATAGCGCAACGGTATGGTACCATCTGAGTTCAATCCTCTTTCGTACACTATTCTGCAAAAATGCTCAATAAAGTAACAGTGAATGCGTGAAGTTGGGTCATGCAGTCTTTATTGGGGACCAAGCATATCGGAAATCACAAAAATATTAAATTTCAAAAAACTGGTCCTACCAGTGTTCAAACATTGTTGCCGTTAGCCACTGATTTTATCCCATTGCCTGCCATTTTTGATGGTGACCTTCTGTCAACGACATAAAATTCAAGTTGCAACGCATTGACATGAGACCAACTGTGTGATATTAGACCAACTGATCCACAAGAACTCAGCCATTGATAGCAAATTTTGTTGCTCTCCTTGAACACGAAACTGATTTTAACGAAAGTAGGATTTGGACAACTCCTTGACCCGATTAAAAATACTACATTTCAGAACTAAATTTTTGAATTAATAGCAAATTTGCGTATGAAAAGTTAACATTTTTCCAAGGCAAGCAATAACAAAAAATTTTTTTGTTTTAGGCTTTATATACACAAAGAATACTGCATACCAAGTTTTGTTCGATTTGGAATACTCCTTGACCCGATCAAAAATACTATATTTCAAAAATGTTTATTCACAATAATCTTAAGTTTCCGTATGGAATACCAAATTTTTTTTCTAGACAAGCAATAGAAAAAATTGTTTTTGTTCTTTTTTTGCGTAAAAAAAGGAACTGCATATAGAGTTTGATTTGATTTGGACGACTGCTTGGCTGAATAAAAAGTCGGATTTTTCAAAAATAATTATTCGAAATAAACGGAATGGACATTTTCGAACAGTCTGGACATAAGAGCACGAAAACCCGGTGAACGAAACTAAATCTGATGAACACACAAAAGTCTGAACTTGAACTCATCTTTTGACTGTCGAAGGCTCAGAAGTCTGGACATGAACGCACTAAAACCTGCTGAAATTAATAAAATCTGATGAACGCACGAAAGTCTGTTGAAGCTCGAAATTCTGGACATGAACGCACGAACGTTGGTTGAACGCACGAAAGCTGGGTGAACGCACGAAAGTCTGGTAAACGCACGAAAGTCTGGACATGAACGCACGAAAGTCTGGACATGAACCCTCAAAAATCGGTTGAACGCACGAAAATTGGGCGAACGCACAAAAGTCTGGACATGAACGCACAAAAGTCTGGTAAACGCACGAAAGTCTGGACATGAACGCGCAAAAATCGGTTGAACGCACGAAAATTGGGTGAACGCACAAAACTCTGGACATGAACGCACGAAACTCTGTCGAACGCACGAAAGTCTGTACATGAACGCACAAAAATTGGTTGAACGCAGGAAAGTCTGGTGAACGCACGAAACATGAACGCACGAAAGTCTGGTGAACGCACGAAAGTCTGGTGAACGCACGAAAGTCTGGACATGAACGCACGAAAGTCTGGACATAGGCAACTTCCGTCTGGGACGGTCTGGACATAGGTACTTTCCGTCTGGGACGGTCTGGACATACTTGCTTCCGTCTGGCACCTCAGCCTGGGTGCATATTTCTACTCCATGATGCCCACAGTCATGATCAATTTTTTCATTTAGATATCTCGCTCTTTGGTGTTTCTTTTGAAAAATTATAAAATGTACTGATAGCAGGGATAAATGTCCTTTGTTTAATCAACCGCAAAGTTTGAGAAATTTAACCTCCCCTATGAGATGGAAGATTGGAGTGGGTATATCCATTGGTGAGAAACCTGTCTCTTAACAGTGATGAAAAAATCTGTTTAAAAGAGAACTGTTGTGATATCTTGATCAAGTAAATTATGGAGCATGTATAGATTGTGGCGAAGCCCTGTTCAGTTGAAATCGAATATTTAAACACGCTGTGGTCCTTGTCGCACTTATCGGTACACTATCATTGTGTTTTCTTTTAATTTGGTCCACGTTAAAAATCTACTTGGTTAAAGAACCTAAAATTAGTTGTTACTTTTTGCTGTGTCATCTGAGCTGCTCAAACCACCTTAAAATTGCTTTCTGAAAACTTCCATTTTACAAGGTGTTGAGATGGAGCTGGGTGATTTTAGCCAAAGGGCAGCTTAAGTGCTTTGATTAATTGGATTCATCTTACCCGGTTTGTTTCCAATCGTCAGGGCTGATTGTCGAAAATTGTAGGACCGCCTAAAACTTTTGTCGCTACATTGACTGCTCTTCAAAATAAAACGAAGTGCTCAAACATTTTGTTTTGTTTGGATACATCCGAATATTTCTGTCCACAAGTGCTTTGAACTTAAAATAGTTGTCAATTTACTTTTTAAAAAAAGCAATTAGCTGAGCATAAAGATTTGTGGCCTTGATTCAAGTTTTGGGTTGCTGAGTTGCTTGAGAGATGCAGCTTTCATTTTGGCCGATGATATAGCGCAACGGGATGGTACCAACTGGGTACAATCCTCTTCTGTATACTATTTCAGCAACAATGGTCAAAAAGTAACAGTGAATGTGTGAGGTTGGTGTACAAAGTCTGTTTTGGGATCAAGATTTTAAGAAATCTAAACGACAACAAGTTTATTAGAATTGGTTGTACCAGTTCTCAAAATTTTGCTGCCATTAGCCAGCAATTTTTCCCATTGCCTGCTATTTTTGATTATGATTTTCTGTAGGAGACATATAATTCAAGTTGCAAAGCATTTAAATTAAATCAAGTGTGTGATATTAGACCAACTGACCAATCAAGATGCAGCCATTGATAGCATTTTTGTTCTTTTTTTTAAACACGAGTCTGGCTTTCAAGATCAATTAATTAACTATAGGACTAGTGCTCACAGAAATTACTGAGCGTTTTCTGTTATTTCATTTTGGTCTTTTTGTTTTTTAAGTGTATCAAATTTATATCTAGAAACTTTGTTAAGTTGAATCAGACTGTCGATAAAACGAGTTTTTTCTTCCAGTGCTGACTTGCTAGCTTCCTGGTCAGAGGAGCACCTCTGTATGGAGGGATACCTGTAGATTTCCTGCAAATTGAATGGTAGGCCTCTGAATTATCCCGTTTATTTTCGACTATGCGGTTTGGGAGAACGCACACTGCGCTTGTTGTTGTACACGTTGCGTCAAAAGTGCGAAAAGCATATTTCGTGGTTTTTTCTATGCCACTTTTATAAAACGTGTTCCATCTTGATCATCTTTTGGCACACTTGTATGAACACTGATTCAGTATCTGGACTACCTGATGAGAACACTGTAGCAAGCGCATGAGAGAGCATGTATGTTGCAGAGCATATCGAGACCTGCCAGCAAGACAAATGGGACACCTCTTTCATTTTGAAGAATCTTTTTAGACTCATCTGTCAACTGGTATTTGCTTGCTAACAACTGGATGGAGAGGAAAATATCAGATTGGATATATTTTGTGAAGACCTGTTTTTTCTGTTTCAACGTAGCATCGTCCTCAGCTATTTTTTTTTGCAAGGCGCTCCATTTATTTTTTGCAATAAAGTGATTGTTTGGAAGAATGATGTCTTTCCTCCTTTGCAAACCAATTTGATTCTTTGGGTGGTTTTGGTGTTGCTATTTCTACCACTAAGAAGAAGGTATGTTAAACTTTCCGTTCCTCAGTGTCACTGACATAGCCTTGTTTTCACTGAACAGATAAAAATCTGTTGGTCCGGCATCTAGTTCTTTATGCCTTGACTCCTTATGATTATCATGATTGACTCCAAACTGTCACAGGTAATCTCAGATCTGTTGATGACTTCTGATCTGTTGGGTTATGGACTTTCGCAAGCGGAATAAAAAGCGTTTTTAACTAAGTAAAAGAATTAATTTCTCAAAAAATGAGAGAATAACAAAATGATATTTTACAGTAGAATTTAGAGATTTACAGGAGAGATCTGATTATTAGATCAAGATGGTGATTTGAATTTGGGGATGAAAAAGGACTCAAAAATCAGCTGTATATATACCCATTATCAGTGTGAAAAAGTCAAGATACAAAACTAATCTTAGCACCGTGATTTATAGTGGGGGTCGCAAGGGTTACCCAATATGGTTTGCTTCTGCAAATCAGTCGCAAAGGGAACCATAAATGGAATGCATTTGCACTTTTCTAAGAATTCATTCACACTTCCGGAGATATCATCATCATTTAATACGTGCTGGGAAGATTTTACATCAGTTAATCTAACTCTAATAATAGTTATCTAGATTCACCAATTTGAACCGAATATTGATTCTCAGCACCATTTCTTGACGATTCATTTATATAATTTCTTTGATCAAAATCAAATTGCTTGTCTTTCTAATCTGGTAAGTCAAACTTTCTTTCTAATTCTCACTAAGTTTAAGACTATAGTTTGATCGAAATTCTAACACCCCCACTCAGACTTGAGCTGATTGCGTAGAGTCTGTTCCCATCAAAACTGCTCTGAATGTTTCCGCTTTCGAAACGGGTAAGGACTTTGTGAAGATGTCCGATGCCATTTTGTCTGTAGGAACGTAATGAATTGAAATAGTCCCATCCTCCGTTTTGTCCCGGATGAAGTGAAACTTTGTTTCGATGTGCTTGCTCCTTTTGTGCATGACTGGGTTTTGGCAGAGTCTGATACAACTTTGGTTGTCTTCTCCAATTGCTATTGGACGTTTCTGTTGGATGCCAAAATCCTCTAGAAGTTGTTTCAGGTAGAGTGCTTCCTGAACTGCTGCTGCCATGCCCTGATATTCTGCTTCTGATGAAGAAAGGGCAACTGTGGCCTGCTTCTTGACACCCCAGCTGAGTGCTGCGCCACGTCCGTTGAGCTTGAAGTAATAGCCCGTTGTTGATTTTCTGTCGTTCACGTCTCCAGACCAGTCTGCATCACTTTCCCCCACTAAATCATAACTAGCCTCTTTTGTGTAAGTAAGTTTTAAACCTTTTGAACCTTGAAGATATCGCAGAAGTCGTTTTCCGCACATCCAGTGTTGATTGGTAGGTGTATTCATGTGTCTGGACAGAATGTTGACTGTGAACATGATGTCTGGCCTCGTCTGTTTGGCCAGATACAGAAGTGATCCAACCAAGCTTCTTTAGATCCTCTGGTCCACTTCTTCGTCTCCGTTCTGTGCTGTCTGAAGTTTCAAATTCAAACCAGCTGGAGTTCTTGAGGGTTTGCATTGATCCATTTGAAACCGCTCAAGCATTGTTTCTATGTAGCGTTCTTGGTCGACTGTGACTTTGCCCTCATCTCGTCTGATTCTTAGACCCAGAAACCAGTGTAGTCTCCCTCTGTCTTCCATGTGAAAGGTTGCTTCTAGTGCCTTCTTGACATCAGAGATCACTGTCATACTTCTTGATGCTACTATGATGTCGTCAACCCAGACCAAGATGAAGGTGTGATCCTCTGCCTCTGATCTTGCAAACAAGCAGTGATCGTTCCTGCTTCTGGTGAACCCCTGTCTCAGTAGGAAGTTTGCCAGCTCTTTGTACCAGTTGTTAGCAGCCTGTTTCAAACCATAAATTGATTTATTTAGTCGACATACTAACTTCTCCCCATCTGATCCGCGTTTTACAAACTCCTGTGGCTGTTCCAGATACACTTCTTCCTCGATTGGTGAGTGCAGAAAAGCAGTCTTGACATCAAATTGGTGCATCACATGGCCCTGCTTCGCTGATAGCTGAAGTAGAATCCTGAATGTCTCTGGCTTACAGGTAGGCGCAAAAGTCTCAAAGTAGTCCAGTCCTTTCACTTGTTTGAAGCCTTTCGCCAAATAGCGCGCTTTGTATTTGTCCACTTGACCACTGGGTCCCAATTTCACTTTGCAAACCCATTTGCCCGGTATGACGTCCCTGTCTGTGGGTGGTCTCACTAGGTTCCAAGTCTCGTTGTCTTGGAGTGCCTTGACCTCGTCCTTCATTGCCCGGTGCCACTGGTCCCAATCGTCACCTTGCTTGGCTTCGTAGACTGTTTTGGGTTCCACATAGTCGCCCTCAGTCACAGCAAGATGGGTCCTGACTTCTCCAAAAAATCGTGTCCCTCGTCTGGGCTCTGCTCTGTCCGCGTGTTCCAGTGCATCTTCATTGAAGCCAACTGTCACTAACTGTGAGAAGTCTTCTGTGTCACTGTCTTCCAGTGAATCTGAGTCTCTGTGACTCCCTCTTGTTGCAGTAGATCCTTCATCTAGTGCTGTTTCTCCAACATCCGAGGCCTCTTGTCTCAGTGTTGTTTCTTGAGTATTCACGCTCCCTGCGTCATGCCACTCCTCCTTTATTGCAGTAGATGTGTCCTGTCGTTCTCTGTTGTCATCGTCTTGATGACCATCATCTGGGTGCCAGATTCCCAGTTCCGACCCATCATCTAGTAGGTCAGCCGTTTCTTTGTTGTCAGGGATTGAGCCCACTTCAGACTCCTTGATGATCACATCTCGAACTGCCATCACCTTGCGTGTGTTGGGTATGTACACCAGGTATCCGTTTTCTCCTTCAGTGTAACCCACAAACTTTCCTTCCAGTGCCTTGGGTTCAAGTTTGCTGACTTCTCTGTCCCTCTTCCTCATGAAGACTGTGCAACCAAAAATAGATAATTTACTAATTGGAAGCTTAGTTTTTATACCTCTCATCAGCTTTGCTGGGCATTTTTCTTCTCCTCGTCTCACAACCAAGTTTCTGATCCTTGCTGCGTGAAGAATTGCTGCTCCCCACATCATCTTTGGAAGTCCTGAGTCAATGAGCAAACATCTTGCCATCTCCAGCAGTGTCCTGTTGCACCTCTCAGCTAACCCATTCTGTTGTGGCGTCTCTGGTATGGTCGTCTCCTGTAGAATGCCTGCATCTAAGCAGTACGTCTCGAACTGCTCTGAGAGAAACTCCTTCGCATTGTCTTGCCTCAGTTTCTTGGGCGTCCCCACACTGAGAACAAATTTCTTCAGGCTGGCCAGTGCTTCACTCTTTGCCTTAAGCAAGTCCACAAACACAAACTTCGTGTACTGGTCTGCAAACACAATGCAGAACCGGAACCCTGACAGTGACTCTACTCTGAAAGGTCCCATCACGTCTGTGAACACCCTCTCCAGCTTCTCTTCTGCGTGGGTCTCTGCCACTCTTGGTACTGGAGTCTTTGTGATCTTGGCCAATGCACACACATTGCATACATCATCGAGTTCCCCCACTGTCTCTGGTGCATTCCTGACCACATCCGCTTGATTCAAATGACCCAATCGTCTGTGCCACTTCCTTGCACTGTCAAGTTTCACGCTGTTGGAACTCATCTTGAATTCTAGAACGCTGCAGGGTAAGTAAAACAAATTATTTTCTTGTGTTAGTTTTACCCGAGTTCCCTTCTGGAGTTTCATGCAGCTGTTTCCTCTCTTGAAAGGGAAGCTATGTCCCCACTCCGTGCATCTTGAGACTGATAGGAGGTTTGAAGAATAGTCCGGCACACACAGAACATTTTTGAGTTCGCATTGGAATTCCCCTTTGTTTGAGGGTATGCTGATCCTCACACAGCCTCTGCCCACCACTCTGGAAGCCTCTCCGTTGGGATTTCTGACCACTGATTGAATGGGCACAAAGTCCAGAAACGCATCGATGTTCGTCACTATGTGATCTGTACAACCACTGTCCACTAGCATGCCTGCTGTCTTCCACTGGGTAAGAGCTGCCCAGCATTCCTCGTCTGGTGTAGCCAATGTTGGACCCATTGCCACTGACTCATGTTTGCCTCCATCTCTTTGTCTCTTGCATGCCCTGTCTAGGTGACCCTTCTCACCACACTTGCTGCATTGTGCTGTCTCCTTCTTCCTGCAGTCCTTGGCAAAGTGTCCAGGGATCCCACACACAAAACAGTTTCCTTTCTTGGGTCCCTTCTTGAAGTCACGCTTCACTGCCAGTGCCACTGAACCACTTTGTCCCTTGTGTCTCTGCACTGTGCTCTCATGAAAGTTCTGCAGCCTTTTCCTCAACTCTGTGAAGTTCGTTGCCGGGTTGAAGCTTTCCTGTATAACAAAACTTTCATACCTCATTGGCAGACCATTGAGGACCAAGGCGTTGAAGAGGGTCTCTGAGACTGCTTCCCCTGCTTCTTGTAGCCTTGTGAGCAACTCCTGTCCTCTGATGAAGAAGCTGTCCAAATCCTCAGAATCCTCGAGCTGCAGTCGAGCAAGCTGTGCCACTAAAGTCACCACTGTCGGCGTCTCCACACTCTGAAATCTCTCTTGCAAAAGCTTCCAAGCCTTTGCTCCATCTCCAATGCCGTCATTTCCCACACAGTCATGTCTCATCAGCATGAGGGTTGTTGCATCTAGAGTCAGTGCCAGATGGCACCACACATTGTTCCGTTTCTCCTTGATGTCTGCAACTTCCTTCTCATATGCATCCTTCAGCACCTTGTGGTTCTTCTTTTCATCATTGGTTGCCCCATTGGCCAGTGGCGCAGGCTCATTGGGTTGCTCCTCTGTCCCCAGTAGTGATTTGTAGAGTCCCTTCGTCTGCATCATCGCCACAAATCTTGTGCTCCAGATTGGAAAGTCCTGTGCCTTTCCTGTGTAGGTCAGCAGCTTCACTGTCTGTTGATCCATTGAAGTTTGAGCAGGCAAAACAGTTGTGAAAAGAAAAGGTACTAAGCAGAAAAGGATTATGACTGTCAACAACAAATTAGTTTTGTTTTGGAAATTAATTTTATGACTTAAAAAATTGCTGGGCCCATAACCTGTTGGGTTATGGACTTTCGCAAGCGGAATAAAAAGCGTTTTTAACTAAGTAAAAGAATTAATTTCTCAAAAAATGAGAGAATAACAAAATGATATTTTACAGTAGAATTTAGAGATTTACAGGAGAGATCTGATTATTAGATCAAGATGGTGATTTGAATTTGGGGATGAAAAAGGACTCAAAAATCAGCTGTATATATACCCATTATCAGTGTGAAAAAGTCATGATACAAAACTAATCTTAGCACCGTGATTTATAGTGGGGGTCGCAAGGGTTACCCAATATGGTTTGCTTCTGCAAATCAGTCGCAAAGGGAACCATAAATGGAATGCATTTGCACTTTTCTAAGAATTCATTCACACTTCCGGAGATATCATCATCATTTAATACGTGCTGGGAAGATTTTACATCAGTTAATCTAACTCTAATAATAGTTATCTAGATTCACCAATTTGAACCGAATATTGATTCTCAGCACCATTTCTTGACGATTCATTTATATAATTTCTTTGATCAAAATCAAATTGCTTGTCTTTCTAATCTGGTAAGTCAAACTTTCTTTCTAATTCTCACTAAGTTTAAGACTATAGTTTGATCGAAATTCTAACATGATCCACTTCAATACTATGAGAATGAAAACTTCAAGCAGTCTCTTTAGTAAATAAGCAATGCTGACAAACGTTAGTAAATCATCAGCTCAAAGTCTAGGCCAAATCTCTAATTGTCCAAGAAACTCTGAAACGAAGTGCTCAGGTTTGTCAATCTCCTTCGCAGTTCATCTATTGCCTTTTGGTTGTAGTCAATTTTAGAGATGTAGCTGCTGATGCAGTCTTCTGTTTTGTACATCATCAAGATTTACAGCATGACTTTTTCGAGCGTTGAACCATTGATCACATAAGCAATTTCGGCCATAAAGCTGGTTTTGTGGTGCATTCAACTGAAATTTAGAAAAATTTTGAGATTACGACATTAACTTCTCATCAAAAATTTTGTACAATTGAGAGGAACATCATTGTTCTGCACAGTTTGTCGCCTTTGAAGCGTGGAAAGGCTTTGTTAATTTCCGTGGAGTCTAAAGAAGCGCCTGAAATTTGATGTGCATTTTTTCATCACTTGGTAAGGTTACTACCAAAGGTAACACTTTTGCAGGCTTTATGAGGTTTCAGTTTTAACAATTTTCATTTCTTCAATTTTATACCCGGATAAAATTTTTTGTCCTGGAACCCATTCTTTTAGACAGAAGCAATTTGTTTTTAGGAAGCAGCAAAGGTTCGTTAGAAATAGCAAACAGAGATATTAGGATTTTTTCTGTTGCCTTTTGACTGCTATCACCCTTTGTGCTTCATGTAGGGTATAATTGGATCAGAGCTTTTTCTGCTGTGATTTTTTTACGAGAATATTGTCAGACCTGAATTTTCTATAGGATTCTGTTAGCGACCAAGTAGATAAATACCAGACTAATATAGAACAGAAAAAATATAAATCAAATTGTCAATTACTCCAATGAAGATCGTTGATACTATAAAAGCTTTGACTGATCCCCTTTGATTCCCTTTTTGGAAATGATAAATTTACAATGCTCACAAAGATTTCTAATTCATCAATTTGAGGTATAGGCCAAAGTTTAGATGTCCAATAAGTGATGGAATAAAAGACTGAAGTTTGCCAAATCTCCTTCTCGGTGCATCTATTGCCTTTGGTTGTAGTCAACATTGGAGGTGTCACTGCTGATGCAGTTTTCTACTTTATGCGTCACCAAGATTTGCAAAAAAAAACATTTCTGAGCTTCTAAATTTCCGCTGTTTCCAAGTAAGGTGTCATCGAAGGAGTTGAGCCATCGATCACATTAGCAAACAACAGACTTTGAGATGAAGCTCCGATGCTTTTAACTAGAAACTGGAAAATTTTTGTTAATTATATCTTTGATCTCTCTTTGGCTGATTTGATCACTCTTCTGTCACAACTTTAAAGAAAGTGAGTTGAACATCCTTGTTCAGCACAGTTTGTTGCATTTGTGAGTGGACGACATGTCAGAAAATCTTCCACGATTTCCATTATATCTTCTGAACTAACTGTTTCTGCAACGTAAGGATCTTTTATTGTTCTTAGAGGCTGTCGTACTTTACTATCTTTGGGTATTCTTTCGTGGTGCGCGTGCCTGTTATTTTACGAGTTGGATTTCGCGGCGCAAATCAGAATTTAGTTCTATCATTTAACTTGCGGTGCGAGTTTGTGAGGAAAGAAGAGCAACAGAAATTGAATTGAATAAAATGAAAGTATAACGCAAGTGCTTATCAACAAAGCGTGAAAGTATGATTAGACATGTTTGATCACGAGGCGGGAAACAAAAGTTAAATGAAATAAAGAGCATCTGGTGACCGGAAGTTTGAACAAGAAGAATAATAAAAAAAGAAGAGGAAATTGAAATGAACTATATATATATACAGTATATGAATTTTAGTGAACCAAATAAATAAAATGAATTTACATACTCAGGTATCGCATGCCACTTGTTGCGCGAAAAAAAAAATACATATGGGACAATTTTGTATTCATATAGAACAATAATAACAAAAATTACAAATTAGTTCTTGGTGGCCAGTTAATTGAATAATAACAAAATATGAGTTCAAAAATTGAAAAAGTTTAAATGATGGTTTATGAGTTTTAGTCATAGCTCTCCTGATTTTTCGCTACTTACAACTTCATTGATCGGATGTCTTCATCAAGGGTTGAAGTCTGCTGGTCGACAAGTGGTCAAACTCGTGGGTCAGGTGGTGACACTTCCTTAATAACAAGGAGATGTTGTCCTCCTCGGGTAGCTGATTCGCAGTTTACTGTACTGTTTCGACCACCGATGAGAGACCGAATGTTGAAGCAAAACGAGTGCGCTTTGAGCGTCCGTTGTTCAGTGTTGCGCTAGTTTCGCAGAGCGGGTATGTTCGGAATTTCGGTTATGCGCACTCGCATCGCGCGTGAGATGTTTGAGCGTGAAGAGGATACTCCACTACCAGGCTATCGTCTGCGGTGTTTCATTTTGTTGTCGCCTTTTAGCTTGCGAGTGAAATGCATTACGTGGCTTTGAATGTGTTCGTCGATCAATTTTTCATTTCTGTGAGGCCCACGCAGACCTTCAATGGTGTCTGCCGTTCCTGTAATGTGCCAAATTTGGCAATTTCGCTGTTCGTCACCGTCAAGATTGTCTTGCCCGGTTCGTTTATTGTCGATGTAGTGGAGCTCACTTTAATAATTTTTGAAACTGGCGCGAGAAATTCATAAAGTCCCTCTAAATTCTTTTTAGAGTGTCTCGTTCGATGATTTTTTCTGACCAATTTGACCTGAACTGCTCTCTCTGTGAGGTGAATTGGTCGGCAAGGTCTAGAGCGAAGACATCTGGATTCCATGTCACTGCTCTGCCGCTCCCGTTCATTTGCATCTCGAGTTGCTCGGGTCATTCCCATTTCAACCTCAGTATAGTATCACTCCTGTAGCCGTGGAGCCATTTGTCATCCCGTAAATTTTCCTCAGGAGTAACGGTCTCGTCATTTGAAGACGAAGAAGATTGTGTTACTGCTAGTCCTAATTGATCGAAAAATCCCGACCGATTAGTTCGTCGACGAGCGTGAATGTAGCCGAACGTGTAGTCCGGCCGTTGCTCGATACTGGAGTTTGTACTTTACCTTCGATACGAATTGCTTCATTCGGAAAAGTCCAGAGCTACGGATTTGCGTTTTCGCTAAACCAGAACCACTGTGGACTGGGTTTTCACGAACGCATGTAGACTGCCTTTGACCACTTGCGACGCGAGTGACGGATTGAGAATGCTGCCTGCACTCCTGGAATCCACAAATAGTGTAGTTGAGATATTGCCAATTTTGGTCGGCATGTTCAAAGGTTCTATTTTTGCCATATCGTTTTGAATGAGTGGTTTCATTTTGTCCTCTCCGCTAATGTAGTCAGATTTCTGGAGTTTTCAAAATTGAAGAAAGTTTACCGAAATTTCAGGGTGTGGGTCTTCGTCCACCTTATTTACAATTCTTTTCCTAAGGTTTTGGGGCTTCGAATTCTTGCTTTCGACAAATTTTAGCAAAGTCATTTAGCAAACCGCATTTATTACAAGTTTTGTCCTCAGCGTTGCAATTATCTCGATGGTTTGGAAGCGAGTTTCCGCCACACTCCGAATCAAGAGTGGTGGACAATTGCCTTGATTGTGGAAGTTGTTTGAGAGTGACCAGTTCTTTGATAAAGAACTAGGGGAAAATTGAACTACATGAGGGTCTTATTATAGTGTTGTCTTTGATGCTGAATTCGCATCCCGAGTTCCATATTTATTGCAAAACTCCAACGCTTGTCTCGGCTCAACTTTTGTTTAAGGAGTTCTTTTTGATTCTCTGGATCAATCAGATTGGTGATGAACACATCACGTATCAGGGTTTCCTCCTTTTTCTGAAGTCACAAGTTTCCACTAGTTCTTTGAACTTCCTATAGAAATGTTTGACAGTGTCACTTCGGAGTTGTTTGTGATAAGAAAAAAATGAAGATCGAAACTGATGTTTTGAGATCGTATGAAGGTAGCCTCTACAACTTCCCAGAAATCACCTATGGACAACGTATCGATCATTATATGTGGATTTTTGCAATTCAGGATCCCTCTTCCTTCCACCCCAATACTCAAATGGAATAGAGAGACCGTTTTCCGGTCCGCGAGTGGCCAAGGATCTCCGCACATGATGCCGATCTCAATCAGCCTTTGACATTAGTTCTGCAAATTGATCTTCTGTTGAACACTACGAGCATTTTGTTCCCTCTCAGATTGAGAGGAAAAACTAACAATTGTCTCCTCACAAATGGGCTCAAAGGAAGATTCACCATCTCTGGTTTCGAAACGAAGAGAGTGTCGAGGATGATATTTTCTTTGGCAAGAAGTGCCAGTTTGTTTTGGACTCTCCACTTCTCCCATCTCAGTGGTGGGTCGGGTGTCGGTTTGTCCCGGAATGCGTCAAAGCCGAGCGGTATTTGCATGTATGCTTACTGCGCCATGTCCTACTTTATTATGTTTATGCAGACCTTCGCGGTGCGCGAGATTGTTTTTTTACGAGTTGGACTTCGCGGCGCGAAATGAGATTTTAGTTCTATCACTAAACTTGCTGTGCGAGTTCCGAAGGAAAGAAGAGCAACTGAAATTGAATTGAATAAAAGTAAGGTATAACTCAAGTGCTTATCAACAAAGCGTGAACTTATGTTCAGACATGTTTGATCACGTGGCGGGAAACAAAAGTTAAAGGAAATAAAGAGCAACTCGTGACCGGAAGTTTGAACAAGAAGAATAATAAGAAATGAAGGGCAAATGGAAGTGAACTATATATATATATATATATATATATATATATATATATATATATATATATATATATATATATATATACATATATATACTGAATATGAATTTTACTGCACCAAATAAATAAAATGAATATACATACTCAGGTATCACAGAGGTTAAAGAGAAGACAATTCCCTTTGTGTAATAAGATAATTGAATGATGGATGTGCAGGAGTGGTCAAAGCATATTATCTACAGCTTGCATATGTTCTCAACAGTTTTGCATTTTCTTTCAATTTCGCAAGACTCTTCGGGCAGTCTAGTGAATTATTGTTGTCAGTTAGAGCTCCAAGAGTTCATCAGTTTTTCAGCATACTTATTCTTAGTTTCGAGTATCAAAGCTTCTCTAGGGAAGCTTCGATCTCTGCTACAGTTTGGTTGCTCCAGGAGATCTTTTGCTAAGTTGCCTGTTTTCTTTAGTTCGTTGAAGTTGCTGCCTGAGGGCATTCTTTACTGCTGATGTATTTTTTGGTAGATTACCTTTTTGTGGGCTTGATATGTTTTTTGTTGTCTTGTTATGACCTTTTTATGTTTTTCTTCAAATTATTTACTGCACTGTAATTGCACTATGTTTCTTGTAAGTGCCTCCTTGCTTTTGATCAGACCAATTAAATATGTTTCAACCAAAAAACCAATTGTTACGTTTCCTTACTGTTTTTTATATTATCAAATCCTAGTTATATAGTCCAATTGTTAGTTTCGTGGTGTCTAATGTTTTC
Source organism: Convolutriloba macropyga (assembly GCF_964194025.1). Taxonomy (NCBI): domain Eukaryota; kingdom Metazoa; phylum Xenacoelomorpha; order Acoela; family Convolutidae; genus Convolutriloba; species Convolutriloba macropyga. The sequence goes on from NC_134479.1 coordinate 26,685,959, forward strand.
ACTAACTAATTTGTTTTTGCAGATGAGAAAATGTCAAGAACGAGTAAGAAATCAGTGGGAATTTTGTTTCATATCGAACAAGCTCTAAAGAACCCTAACATGAGGATGCAAGGTTTCAAAATGTAAAATTGCGCGCACACTCACCACTGAAGGCAGGTAGCATCACGTTTCCTAGTATCCTTATTGTAGCAAAAAATGTACCAGACCTTGCGTTGATCCTAAGCGTAATAATAGTGCTTTTGAAATGTTTCTTACGCTAAGTGCCTACGGCTTCAAATTATATTTACCCATCGATGTCATTTTCTACTAAATATTTGTTCGTTCAAAGTAAGTTCCGTACTATTGTGATTGCAGCCAATCCATCTGTCGTGAAAAAGCCTGACAACGCAAGAAATTTCTCTACAGAGAAAGCTCCGATTCCTCTCACCCTTCAGCGTAGATTTAAAATCAGTATAATCAGTTCGTGATTGTAATGTAAGTGTAAATTGCGAACTTGCTCTGTTTCATAGAATAGATTTAGATTTTCAAAACTTCAGCTTGTCTGTTTTTTTTGCGAAATTAATGGTCCTTTTCGACGTTGGATACACCAGAAATGTTAATGATATTCGGCCTTAGTCGTGACAAAACAATTTCTACTGAAATCTATTCTGTGAGTATCCCAAAAGTAAACGATTTTTAGCGTTTGAAATCAACCATCATTTGGAATATTATATTTGCACCATTTCGGTTGCATTTTTGAAACAAAGTTTTCATCGTGAAACTTTTGCCCAACATTCGAGCTGTAAAAAGAAGCAAAGTCAAACAGTGGATGACTTGAGAAAAAAAATTTGTGACCCTCTGAAAGGAATTAAGAAAAAACTGTGTAGGTTGGGGATACAATTATAGGAAACTTTGATTCCTTTACGCTCAGAAAAACAAACTGCCTGCGTTTTCTAACCGTCACTAACTCTTGGTTTCCTTACCTTGACTTCTAGATCAGTTCTTTGAAAAAAGCAGGAAATAAAATTTGTGTAATACAAAACAAAAGCCTCTCCTTGAACATTGTATAGAAAACACACCGTGAAAAAACAATTTTTGTTAAATCATTTGAAAATCATTTGATGAAATTTATTTTGACGAACATTTTAATTTCACAAAAGCTTCCAGTTTGTGGCAATGCTGAGTTCTAAATTTTGGTGATGTACAACCAGACAAAAATCATCCAAAACCAGACGATCAAGAAGGAATAATCAACAAAACTCAGACATTATTGTGTTCTCCAAGGATCAATGTTTTCGGGCTTGTTAAAAAATGTCTTAATTAAGACTCAGCGAAAAATTTTTGAGCCATATGAGAACAATGCTTTTCTCGTCAAGATGTCCTTGCTTTATACTCAGTTTTAAGTTATGTATATCTTTTCGAGTCCTTCATAAACTTCCCGGATTATCCAACGTTTTGCGAAACATATTTTTCAACCAACTCAGGTGTAACGAAATCATTTAAAATGTGTTTGTATGCTTATATTCATTTTTTTTCTTATTTATTCTATTTTGTCGAATATATTTTTTTCTTTGTTAAGTAAATTAATTGACAATTAGCTTTTCCGAATGTGTTTGCTATGAATGTTGTAAAAGCGGTGAAGTTTTGCAAGATTTGCGGTTTTTAGCTGTGAAATTTCTATTTTGAGTGCATTCACCGGAATTCTTACGAAACTAATTTCCTGTACATTGGTTTGAACCTCTCATCTCCTGCAGATCAACAATTTATTATTGCTCTGTGCCATCTGTCACTTAACTCAATGACATTTCTTGTGAATGTAGATCAGAGTCAACAAAACGTTATGAAAAGACAAATGCGTTGAAATTGTAAGATTTGCGGTTTTCAACGGCGAATTTTATATTTTCACCGTTTGAGGGGCAAAAAAAATCACTCAACGCTACTAACGGGAGACGGTGAAAATAAAACTTTCACCGCTAAAAACCGCGAATCGTACGGAAATTTACCTCAAAAAAGTTTTCAATGATTTTTAGCGGTGAATTTTGTACAATTTGCGGTTCTTAGCGGTGATTTTTTCTTCCACCGCATTCATCTTCAACGCTAAAAATTGCAGCTCTTACATCTTTTCACCGCATTCAACGCAAATCTTCCATTTTTAGCGATTTTTTGTGTTGATCAGAAAATGGCTCTTTGGTGATCGGCCGAGAGGCTCATTTTGACTAAAACCATTTGCTATTCTCAGCGGTGAATTATTTTATTCTCACCGCGTTTGCCGCATTCAACGCTAAAAACTGCAATTCTCAAATCATTTCGCCGCATTCAATGCAAATTTTACATTTTTTAGCCAATTTTAGCATTGATCAGGAAATGGCCTTTCAATGATCGGCCGAGACGCTCATTTTGACTGAGACCCTCTAACAGTAGAAATCGTCAAAACAAGTGGTTGAAGACAACAGGTAAATTTAGTTCTCAATTACTGTACAAAACTTTGGAAATTTACAGAAATTCTAATCTTCTTAGGAAAATTTTAATTTTTTCAAATGTAAATAAAAAAATTTTCAATGAATTTTAGCGGTTAATTTTGTACCATTTGTGGTTCTTAGCGGTGAATTCTTTTTTCCACCGCATTCACTCTCAACGCTTAAAACTCAGATTCTTACATCTTTTCACCGCATTCAACGCAAATCTTACTTTTTTAGCGATTTTTAGTGTTGATCAGAAAATGGCCCTTTGATGATCGGCCGAGAGGCTCATTTTGACTAAGGCCATTTGCAATTCTCAGCGTTGAATTCTATTTTTACAGCGTTTGCCGCATTCAACGCTAAAAATTGCCATTTTCATATCATTTCGCCGCATTCAACGCAAATTTTACATTTTTAGCCATTTTTAGCGTTGATCAGGAAATGGCCTTTTCATGATCGGCCGAGGCGCTCATTTTGACTAAGACCCTCTAACAGTAGAGCTCGTCAAAAAAAGTGCTTGAAAACAACAGTTAAAATTAGTTACTAATTACTGTACAAAACTTTAGAAATTTACAGAAATTCTAATCTTCTTAGGAAAATTTTAATTTTTTTATCTTTGCCCCGTCCAAGGGGATGTAAATTTCCAAACAAAAACTGATATTAGCGCTAAAGTTATGGTATAAATTGTGTTTTCCTGGAAAATCAAATATCTTTCCCGATTTTCGCTTGAGGGTTTATTGAGTGGGTAGAACATATTTCCCCAACAATTTTCATTCGTAGTGCAATCCTCGCGTTTATCTCTCAAAATTTCACTGAGCGATTTTTTCGGCTGTGTTGCTGGGTTTGGAAAGGTAAAAAATTTGACGTCTAAGCTGAGGGGGAAAGATTGCGTAACAGTTGAGCCTTGGCTACATAATTTTTCACGTTGGTCAATCTGAAAACAGTTCAGCTCGATGTCTGAATAGTTTTCACGAACTCTTGCGGCTACGATTTCAAATTGTACAACGCCATCTTGAATGCCAGAATCTGTAACTAAGAACTCAAACGAATAACCGCTCGGCATTTTAGGACAAACGCCCGTCCGGCTAGCATAAAGATCGTTTATTGTCTCGCCATCTTCGTTTACGACCTCTACAATTTCGGTATCAAACACGTCTTGTACGTTTTCGGCAAATTGGCCCCAATTACCCGAAGTTGATTCATTCACCAAGAAATTAACCCAGTCTTCTAAGTTCGTGACGTCAGAGTTTCCCTTTCGTGCAATGTAAACGTTGCGGTCCAGATCTGGCAATAAGTCTCTGATCTTTTCCGAAACTTCGGAACAATTTTGAAAATCGTCGAAAGTCAATTCGACGAAACATGATGACGTAAAATTCACGTTGAACAAAATTGGCGTTTTCTTATCTTGATTGCAGAGACCGTTTGAGTTTGGTAATGGAAATTTTATCCCATCAGGTGTTAATTCTAAGCTTTCCAGTTGGCTTTCAGCGTCAAAACTCCCCAATGCTTGTCTTAACGGATACCTGTAAAGGTAACCCGGATTCCCAGAAAACTCCCCAATCTGTTCCGTAGTTTGGTAAACAAAATTGACCGAAAACTTTTGAGGCAAAGTTGATGGTGTATACGTTGTTTTGACTGTGGTGGTTGTGACAAAAGTGTCGTAATTTGCTTCAATTGAAACACTCGTTGAGCTATTTGATGTAAAAGTTATTGGTCCGGTGCTCGTCCCTGGTACTTCTAGGAAATCGTAAATAAGCGGAACTTGATAATTCGGCTCCTGCGTAACTGTTATGGTTCCCATAACGTACGTTGCTTCGTATGAAACAATGTGCTCGCCTAACCAGTTAAACTTATACTGTGCTTCTAGCAGAACGTTTGAGCACGATGAATCTGAGCTATCAAATGCAGGTTCGGGTGGCAGAATGTTCTGATCATTGAACCAACATTTTGGAGGCAGAACAGTTCGGTCGGCTAGATAATCGTCTAATTGAGCTTGATCACGTGCGCAATAGTATGTCTCGGTTCCCTGAACGTCGACATTTTCACCTACAAGTATGAAATAGTTTTCCAAAGGTCGAGGAAAAGTTCTTCCCGTTGACAATAAATAATTTCTGGCATTCAAAGGAGATGATAAATCTTGACACGTGCTTTGAGTTGCTTCAGCGGCGCAACTGGCAGACGAATCGACTAAAAACTGGATGTAGTTTTTCCTAGCACAGAGTCCGGATAAAAGCCCACCAGGGAACAGTAAAAATTCAGTGTTATCACCAATTTTACCTTGTAACGGGTTTCCTCGGGTATAAAATACCCTATTATCAACCACAAACTTTGGTTCGTTAAAAGTGATGCCATTATAATCAGTGTCTGGACTGCCAATAAGCTCAAAATCCTGTTTATCTGGAAAATAGTATCCAATCCAGTTCGGAGATTTTGTTTCAACGCAAAAAAACGGGTTTTCATCTTTCGAGAACTTGCATTTTTGATCCGTTAAATCTTCATCAAAGCCTCCCGCGATTCCAGGAATACAGTCAAACAGCGCAATCGTTGCATCCGAACAATCGGTGGTATCGCAACAACAATTAATATCGCATTTATTAGCTGTTAAATCACATTGACACTTAGCTGGGTTCACCCATTTAGGGTTCAAAATTTCCGTTTTTGTGCTGGCGCTATTACTCGATTGCCCAATTTGTATCAAAGAATATCTGACATAGACATTCACAGTATTTGTTTTTACATCGTTTTGGTCACAGCAAACCACTGAAAGATCTTCTCTTTCGCTCGAAAATCCGGATTTTGAAATTTTTAATTCATGTCGTGAACTTTTTGCTGAAACTCGTTCAGATTCGATAAACCAACCGTTCGCGTCTCGCGAAAAGTCGCTGAAAGATGCACACGTTTCACTGTTAAATAGCTCGAGCCATGTAATTGTGTTGTTACTACTATCAGTCGTCGTACCTTCTAAGTTTGAAAAAATGTAACATTTATATTCCAACTCAACATTATGTCGTTCTGAAAGTTCTAAATAGACTTCAAAGCTTCGATCTCGGATAGTTTGTTCACTTGGAATTAAATTGGCGCCTTCAAGAGTTTGAACTTTGATTGAAGCTTCGTTTGAAGTTGATGTCGCTTCAATGTACTGAACGCCGCTCGATGACAACGCGTTGCAAGAAACGGAAACCTCGCGATTTTGAGGGTCTAGACTGTTGATTTTCAACTCCACGTTTACAAAATAATCAGTAGAACTTTGAATAACCAAAACATCCGTAAATTCAATATTTAGAAAATTAGCAGCGAGAGTATTTGAAACAGATAAACAACGAATTCTCGTATCTACTTCAGCTAAGGCTGATAAACCAACTTTCATGTTGTAAGTTTCGTTTTGTATAGAATTATAGGGTAAATATAATAATTCTGGATAAATTGACAGTTTCGGGGGGAACAAAATTTGAACTTCTAAGCTTGCGTCCGCAACTTGATCGTTGTTCGTAGAAGAGCATTTTATAGTTGAAAACCCACCGGGGGTTGATGAACCCGTTTGACCCCACGATAAACCCAGTAGATTTTGAGAATCATCATTTGGCGAAAAATTCAGTGTAGTAGAACTAGAACCATCAGAATAAGTGAATACTGAGCTATCAACGTATGTTTTCTGTATTTCACAGGTAACCTGGATAACTTCAGTAATAACTCCGCGATTTGTTAAACTTAGAACAATTGTATCGGCAGCATTATTGCCTATATTCCATTCATAACTAATTTGTGATATGTCAAAAGAAAGTTGTTGTCCCAGAGAAAGAAAAGGCTGAACAAATAAGCAAAAAATTAATTTTACTAGCATAATTGTATTGAGCATTGTGTTTTCAAGCAAAAATAAAGATTTAAATCAATAGTAATACTTGTATATAAAAACGCACGTGCAAGTATTGTATAAGAGGTGCAGTAGAAATGTACGCATTCAATGCAATCAGTCATGTGTTTATATATGTTTAGCATTCATCATAAGCATTCATACCTAAGACTGAATCAAATTTTGGATCCGTGTCGCCTCGCAGTTTAATCTTCTGTGGCCTGCTGAATGTAATTGCGTTTTTGCCGTCCCCATTACAGTATATTTACCATGTTTGGGGCGGCTGTAGGTTATCTGACCACTAGGCTGGGGGATGGGGGATATAATGGGAAACATCCCGTAATTGTACCAATGTTATAAAAGGTTTACTTGCTATTGCATCCCCCGCCACTTCGCTAGGGGTATAAAAGAAAATATGAAAAAACCCAGACTAATACCGATGTTATCATTTAGAACCCTTGCAAAAAGTGTTCCAAAAAGAAATTAGATTGAATAAAATCTTTAAATAGCCGAAAACGCAAAAGGAGAATGCGAGAAAAATTTACGTTTAATACTTGTCGAGTCGTTAACCGTCGTAAAAGACGATTGATATCAGTGAGACAGTTGTATTGAATAATAGAATTATTGATCTCGTGGAGTTTTTTCTAATGGAAACATCTGTATGCTGCAGTTAATTTATGATTGTCAAAATTTGCGAAATAAAAAAGGTATTGTTTTAAAAATAACGACTGGGGGACTAAAAGAAGCCCTACAGCATAGGTTGTAATTACACAACAACAACAGCAACAACAACAGAAACAACAACAACAACAACAACAACAACAACAACGACAAAAACAACGACAGCAACAACGACAACAACAACAACAACGACAACAACAACAAAAACAACAACAACAAACATAGTTCAAGCCATGTAATTGTGCTGTTACTGCTATCAATTGTCGTAGCTTCCAAGTTTGAAAAAATGAAACATTTATATTCCAATTCAACATTATGTCGTTCTGAAAGTTCTAAATAGACTTCAAAGCTTCGATCTCGGATAGTTTGTACATTTGGAATTAAATTGGCGCCTTCAAGAGTTTGAACTTTGATTGAAGCTTCGTTTGAAGTTGATGTCGCTTCGATGTACTGAACGCCGCTCGATGACAACGCGTTGCAAGAAACAGAAACCTCGCGATTTTGAGGGTCTGGACTGTTGATTTTCAACTCCACGCTTACAAAATAATCAGTAGAACTTTGAATAACCAAAACATCCGTAAATTCAATATTTAGAAAATTAGCAGCGAGAGAATTTGAAACAGATAAACAACGAACTCTTGTATCTACTTCAGCTAAGGCGGATAAACCAACTTTCATGTTGTATGTTTCGTTTTGTATAGAATTATAGGGTAAATATAATAATTCTGGATAAATGGACAGTTTCGGGGGGAATAAAATTTGAACTTCTAAGCTTGCGTCCGCAACTTGATCGTTGTTCGTAGAAGAGCAATTTATAGTTGAAAACCCACCGGGGGTTGTTGAACCCGTTTGACCCCACGATAAACCCAGTAGATTTTGAGAATCATCATTTGGCGAAAAATTCAGTGTATTAGAACTAGAACCATCAGAATAAGTGAATACTGAGCTATCAACGTATGTTTTCTGTATTTCACAGGTAACCTGGATAACTTCAGTAATAATGCCGCGATTTGTTAAGCTTAGAACAATTGTATCGTCAGCATTATTGCCTGTATTCCATTCATAACTAATTTGTGATATGTCAAAAGAAAGTTGTTGTCCCAGAGAAAGAAAAGGCTGTACAAATAAGCAAAAAATTAATTTTACTAGCATAATTGTATTGAGCATTGTGCTTTCAAGCAAAAATGAAGATTTAAATCAATAGTAATACTTGTATATAAAAACGCACGTGCAAGTATTGTATAAGAGGTGCAGTAGAAACGTACGCATTCAATGCAATCAGTCATGTGTTTATATATGTTTAGCATTCATCATAAGCATTCATACCTAGGACTGAATCAAATTTTGGATCCGAGTCACCTCGCAGTTTAATCTTCCGTGGCTTGCTGAATGTAATTGCGTTTTTGCCGTCCCCATTACAGTATATTTACCATGTTTGGGGCGGCTGTAGGTTATCTGACCACTAGGCTGGGGGATGGGGGATATAATGGGAAACATCCCGTAACTGTACCAATGTTATAAAAGGTTTACTTGCTATTGCATCCCCCGCCACTTCGCTAGGGGTATAAAGGAAAATATGAAAAAACCCAGACTAATACCGATTTTATCATTTAGAACCCTTGCAAAAAGTGTTCCAAAAAGAAATTAGATTGAATAAAATCTTTAAATAGCCGAAAACGCAAAAGGAGAATGCGAGAAAAATTTACGTTTAATACTTGTCGAGTCGTTAACCGTCGTAAAAGACGATTGATATCAGTGAGACAGTTGTATTGAATAATAGAATTATTGATCTTGTGGAGTTTTTTCTAATGGAAACATCTGTATGCTGCAGTTAATTTATGAATGTCAACATTTGCGAAATAAAAAAGGTATTGTTTTAAAAATAACAACTGGGGGACTAAAAGAAGCCCTACAGCATAGGTTGTAATTACACAACAACAACAGCAACAACAACAGAAACAACAACAACAACAACAACAACAACAACAGCAACAACAACAACAGCAACAACAACAACAACAACAACAAAAACAACGACAGCAACAACGACAACAGCAACAACAACGACAACAACAACAATAACAACAACAACAACAAACATAGCCGGTAGAATACCGGAAACGACTCGAATTGTTGAGCAAAATAATCTCTACTCTAACTTGGACAAAATCAGAATATCGAAAAAAACACTAGAAAGAACGAAAATATTAGACCAATATAACATAAAAAGCGTTAAAAGTTTTTCTTTTCAGGGGTGTGGGTAGGTGCTCTTGGGTTGGGGGGGGGGAGGGTTGGTAGGTGGGAGCAGGTAAGTGGTGGTGGGGGTATAAGTAGGTGGGGTGGGGGTAAGGAACGTCACTGCGGGGGGTAGGTAGGTAAGTGGGGGGGGGGGGGTAGACGGGGGGATATGTGGGGGGTAGATGGGGGGGGGGGGGGGGGGGTAGTTGGGGGGGAGGGGTGGGTAGGTGGGGGGGGTGGGTAGGTAGTTACGAGGGGGAGGGAGTAGGTACGTTGGGGTTGGGGGGAGGTACGTTGGGGGGGTAGGTACGGGGGTGTAGTTTTTTGGGGGGCGGGGAAGGCAGTTAAATGGGATCAAATTTTCTCAAATTGACTTTTTCACCGAGAATTATATACTGTTACCAATTAAAATATATTGAAATCTAACCTATTGTTAAAGTCCAATGTTCGAGAACAGAAGTCCACAATCAAAAATGGAGGTGAAAGATCGAATAGAAAGAAGTCAAAATTCAAGTCATGAACAAACTTGGTTTCTGCTTTAAAAAACCTGTAGAATATCAATACTCCACTTCGAGTCGTAACAACAACAACAAAACAGAAATAACAACAACAACAACAACAACGACAACAACAACAATAACCACAACAACAACAACAATAACAACAAAAAAACAACAACCACAAAACGACAACAGAACAACAATAACTACATCAACAGCAACGACAACAACAATAACCACAACAACAACAAAAATAACAACAAAAACAACAACAACAACAACAACAACAACAACAACGACAACACAACAACAATAAGAACAACAACAACAACAACAACAAAAACAACAACAACAACAACAACACCAACGACAACACAACAACAATAACTACAACAACAAAAACAACAACAACAAAAACATCAACGACAACACATCAACAATAACTACAACAACAGCAGCAACAACAACAACAATAACAACATCAACATCAACGACAACACAACAACAATAACTACAACAACAACAACGAAAACAACAACAACGACAACAACAACAACAACAACACAACAACAACAACAACAACAACAACACAACAACAACAATAACTACAACATCAACAACAACAACAACAACAATAACAACAGCAACAACAACAAGAACAACAACACAACAATAACTACAAAAACAACATCAACAACCAC
>NC_134479.1:26713866-26756366 GCF_964194025.1 Convolutriloba macropyga
AATTTTTGGAAAATCTATATCTCTTCATTAGAAGTAGTGTCAACAGAAAATCCTCAAAAGCTGTATTTTTCAGGATTCGAAGTTGCTCATGCACACTAAAAAGGAACTAAAAAAAACAAAAATTTTGAGCTGACATTTATAGGAAAAAAGACAGATAGATGATAGATTGAAGACGCCTTTTTCTCGAACCAGTCAGATTAGAATTTTATTAGCCCGTAAAATTTTTATAAAAATCAACCTGGAAAAATTTAAAAACACATTTCATTTCAGATTTGTTTTTTCAAATAATCAGTTTTTGTGTGGTGTTATTATGCTCAGCAAAACACGACTATCAAATTGAACAATTATGAGGTTTAGGCAATCAGATATCGGTCAATTTACTATAATATTGTGTCAAAATTTTATGAAGTTTGGGATATTAACATTATCAGATAACAATTATAATAACAAAAACAACAACAGCAACTATAACAACAACAACAACAACAACAACAAAAACAACAAAACAACAACAAGAACTACAACAACAACAAAAATAGCAACAACAACAACAGCAACCACAACAAGAACAACTACAACAACAACAACAACATCAACGAGGACAACAACAGAATAGCAGCAACAACAACAAAAACAACGACGACATAAACAAAAACAGCAACAACATCATCAACAACAACAGCAACAACAACAACAACAACTACAACAATAACAACATCAACGAGGACAACAACAGAATAGCAACCACAACAACAACAAAAACAACGACCACATCAACAAAAACAGCAACAACATCAACAGCAACAACAACAACAGCAAAAATAGGGGCTTAAATAGGTTCACATAAAGTCAAGAGGTTTTATTTTGAATAGAAAGATGAAAAAGGTTATAATTTTAGGCCTCTTTCCCTTCCACGTTGATTTTGGAACAAAAAGGAACTTTTTATTTCGATCCGGGTTACATTTCTGACCTTTCCATATACTTCTGATAAATTAGCTACGATTTCGACCAATTGAGAATCAAAAACACTAACAACTGAGCATGGCTTGCTATATATGTACACTTGATGTTGTTTTCCAGAAAAATTGTGTTGAAATATGAACACAACTATTACTAAAAATTCAAAATTTCAGAAATTCGGAAATATCTCTGTCTTTAAAACAAATGAACTAACAACTGATTTTAAAAATCAAATAAAATCTTGATTTTTGCTAGATTAAAAAATCAGGAAATTATCTTGTTGCTTTAAAATGTTTCAATCTTTGCTGCAACCAAAAATTGGGGGTTGGAAACTTTACATTAACCCTATTTTGTTGTAACGCAATTTTTGGAAAATCTATATCTCTTCATTAGAAGTAGTGTCAACAGAAAATCCTCAAAAGCTGTATTTTTCAGGATTCGAACTTGCTCATGCACACTAAAAAGGAACTAAAAAATATAAAATTTTTGAGCTGACATTTATAGGAAAAAAGGACAGATAGATGATAGATTGAAGACGCCTTTTTCTTGAACCAGTCAGATTAGAATTTTTTTAGCCCGTAAAATCTTTATAAAAATCAACCTGGAAAAATTTAAAAACACATTTCATTTCAGATTTGTTTTTTCAAATAATCAGTTTTTGTGTGGTGTTATTATGCTCAGCAAAACAAGACTATCAAATTGAACAATTATGAGGTTTAGGCAATCATATATTGGTCAATTTACTATAATATTGTGTCAAAGTTTTATGAAGTTTGGGTTATTAACATTATAAGATAACAATTATAATAACAAAAACAACAACAGCAACTACAACTACAACAACAACAACATCAACGAGGACAACAACAGAATAGCAGCAACAACAACAACAAAAACAACGACAACAACAACAACAAAAACAGCAACAACATCAACAACAACAACAGCAACAACAACAGCAACAACTACAACAACAACATCAACGAGGCCAACAACAAAACAGCAGCAACAACAAACAGCAACATCGACGACAACAAAAACAACGACGATATCAACAAAAACAGCAACAACATCAACAACAACAACAGCAACAACAACAACAACTACAGCAACAACCACAACAACAACAACGACGACATCAACAAATTAGCAGTAGCAACGACAACAACAACAAAATCAACAACGACGACAACAACAAAAACAGCAACAACATCAACAACTACACAACAACAATAACTACAATAACAACAACAACAATAACAACAAAAACATCAACAACAACAACAACAACAGCAACAACAACAACAACAACAACAAGAACAACAGCAGCAGCAACAACAACAACAACAACAACAACAACAACAACTATAACAACAACAAAAACAACAACAACAACAACAGTAACAACAGCAACAACATCAGAGACGACAACAACAAAAACAGCAGCAGCAACAACAACAACAACAACAACGAAATCAACAACAATAAAAGAATCTTTTCCGTTTGTGACCCCCCAGTACGTTATGCTCCCTCCAGTGACAGAGCACGTGTCATTACATAGTAAATCATTATGTAAAAAATTTTGCACGTGCATCTGGGGGTGGCAAATATTATGCACCCACTAAGCTGGGGGGCAAACATGGAAAAGATCCCAATAACAACAACAACAATAAAAACAACACCAAAAACAACAACTACACAACAACAATAACTACAACAACAACAACTATAATAACAAAAACATCAACAGCAACAACAACAACAACAACAAAAACAACAACACAACAACAAGAACTACAACAACAACAAAAACAGCAACAACAACAACAACAACCACAACAACAACAACAACAACAACAACTACTACAACAACAACAACATCAACGAGGACAACAACAGAATAGCAGCAACAACAACAACAAAAACAACGACAACAACAACAACAAAAACAGCAACAACATCAACAACAACAACAGCAACAACAACAACAACATCTACAACAACAACATCAACGAGGACAACAACAAAACAGCAGCAACAACAAACAGCAACAACGACAACAACAAAAACAACGACGACATCAACAAAAACAGCAACAACATCAACAACAACAACAACAACAGCAGCAACAACAACAACAACAACTACTACAACAACAACAACAACAACAACGACGACGACAACAACAAAAACAGCAACAACAAAAACAACAACAACAGTAAAAACAACACCAAAGCAATAAAAAATTTCGAATATTATGATTGAATTTTCCAATATTTTCTTCACTTTTCCAAAACACTGAGGTGCTACAAAAGTGCTCCCAAAACATTCCCAAAAATAGGGGCTTAAATAGGTTCATATATAGTCAAGAGGTTTTATTTTGAATAGAAAGATCAAAGAGGTAATAATTTTAGGCCTCTTTTCCTTCCACGTTGATTTTGGAACAAAAAGGAACTTTTTATTTCGATCCGGGTTGCATTTCTGACCTTTCCATATACGTCTGATAAATTAGCTAAGATTTCGACCAATTGAGAATCAAAAACACTAACAACTGAGCATGGCTTGCTATATATGTACACTTGATGTTGTTTTCCAGAAAAATTGTGTTGAAATATGAACACAACTATTACTAAAAATTCAAAATTTCAGAAATTCGGAAATATCTCTGTCTTTAAAACAGTTGAACTAACAACTGATTTTAAAAATCAAATAAAATCTTGATTTTTGCTAGATTAAAAAATCAGGAAATTATCTTGTTGCTTTAAAATGTTTCAATCTTAGCTGCAACCGAAAATTGGGGGTTGGAAATTTTACATTAACCCTATTTTGTTGTAACGCAATTTGTGGAAAATCTATATCTCTTCATTAGAAGTAGTGTCAACAGAAAATCCTCAAAAGCTGTATTTTTCAGGATTCGAAGTTGCTCATACACACTAAAAAGGAACTAAAAAAAAAACAAAAATTTTGAGCTGACATTTATAGGAAAAAAGACAGATAGATGATAGATTGAAGACGCCTTTTTCTTGAACCAGTCAGATTATAATTTTATTAGCCCGTAAAATCTTTATAAAAATCAACCAGGAAAAATTTAAAAACACATTTCATTTCAGATTTGTTTTTTCAAATAATCAGTTTTTGTGTGGTGTTATTATGCTCAGCAAAACACGAATATCAAATTGAACAATTATGAGGTTTAGGCAGTCAGATATTGGTCAATTTACTATAATATTATGTCAAAATTTTATGAAGTTTGGGATATTAACGTTATCAGATAACATTTATAATAGCAAAAACAACAACAGCAACTACAACAACAACAACAACAACAACAACAACAACAAAAACAACAAAACAACAACAAGAACTACAACAACAACAAAAATAGCAACAACAACAACAGCAACCACAACAAGAACAACTACAACAACAACAACAACAAAATCAACGAGGACAACAACAGAATAGCAGCAACAACAACAAAAACAACGACGACAACAACAAAAACAGCAACAACATCATCAACAACAACAGCAACAACAACAACAACAACTACAACAATAACAACATCAACGAGGACAACAACAGAATAGCAACCACAACAACAACAAAAACAACGACGACATCAACAAAAACAGCAACAACATCAACAGCAACAACAACAACAGCAAAAATAGGGGCTTAAATAGGTTCACATAAAGTAAGAGGTTTTATTTTGAATAGAAAGATGAAAAAGGTTATAATTTTAGGCCTCTTTCCCTTCCACGTTGATTTTGGAACAAAAAGGAACTTTTTATTTCAATCCGGGTTACATTTCTGACCTTTCCATATACTTCTGATAAATTAGCTACGATTTCGACCAATTGAGAATCAAAAACACTAACAACTGAGCATGGCTTGCTATATATGTACACTTGATGTTGTTTTCCAGAAAAATTGTGTTGAAATATGAACACAACTATTACTAAAAATTCAAAATTTCAGAAATTCGGAAATATCTCTGTCTTTAAAACAGTTGAACTAACAACTGATTTTAAAAATCAAATAAAATCTTGATTTTTGCTAGATTAAAAAATCAGGAAATTATCTTGTTGCTTTAAAATGTTTCAATCTTTGCTGCAACCAAAAATTGGGGGTTGGAAACTTTACATTAACCCTATTTTGTTGTAACGCAATTTTTGGAAAATCTATATCTCTTCATTAGAAGTAGTGTCAACAGAAAATCCTCAAAAGCTGTATTTTTCAGGATTCGAACTTGCTCATGCACACTAAAAAGGAACTAAAAAATATAAAATTTTTGAGTTGACATTTATAGGAAAAAAGACAGATAGATGATAGATTGAAGACGCCTTTTTCTTGAACCAGTCAGATTAGAATTATTTTAGCCCGTAAAATCTTTATAAAAATCAACCTGGAAAAATTTAAAAACACATCTCATTTCAGATTTGTTTTTTCAAATAATCAGTTTTTGTGTGGTGTTATTATGCTCAGCAAAACAAGACTATCAAATTGAACAATTATGAGGTTTAGGCAATCAGATATTGGTCAATTTACTATAATATTGTGTCAAAATTTTATGAAGTTTGGGTTATTAACATTATAAGATAACAATTATAATAACAAAAACAACAACAGCAACTACAACTACAACAACAACAACAACAACAACACTAAACACAACAAAACAACAACAAGAACTACAACAACAACAACAACAAATATAGCAACAACAACAACAACAGCAACCACAACAACAACAACAACTACAACAACAACAACAACAACAACAACAACAACATCAAAGAGGACAACAACAGAATAGCAGCAACAACAACAACAAAAACAACGACGACAACAACAAAAACAGCAACAACATCAACAACAACAACAGCAACAACAACAACAACAACAACAACAACAACAACAACAACAACAACAACAACATCAAAGAGGACAACAACAGAATAGCAGCAACAACAACAACAAAAACAACGACGACAACAACAAAAACAGCAACAACATCAACAACAACAACAGCAACAACAACAACAACAACAACTACAACAACAACAACATCAACGAGGACAACAACAAAACAGCAGCAACAACAAACAGCAACAACGAGAACAACAAAAACAACGACGACATCAACAAAAACAGAAACAACAACAACAGCATCAACAGCAACAACTACAATAACAACAACAACAACAACAACAACAACAACAACAACAACAACAACAACAACAACAACGATGACGACAACAACAAAAACAACAACAACAACAACAACAGTAAAAACAACACCAGAAAATTAAAAATTTTCAAATATTATGATTGAATTTTCCAATATTTTCTTCACTTTTCCAAAACACTGAGATGCTACAAAAGTGCTCCCAAAAAGTTCCCAAAAAGTTTATTAGAAGTTGTGTGAACAGAAAATCCTCAAAAACTGTATTTTTCAGGATTCGTAAAATCTTTATAAAAATCGACCTGGAAAAATTTTAAAACACATTTTATTTCAGATTTGTTTTTCCAAATAATCAGTTTTTGTGTGGTGTTATTATGCTCAGCAAAACACGACTATGAAATTGAACAATTATGAGTCTTAGGCAATCAGATATTGGTCAATTTACAATAGTATTGTGTTAAAATTTTATGAAGTTTGTGTTATGAACATTATAAGATAACAGTTTTTACTGTTTGATCGTTTTTAGCGAGCCAATAACTTAGCCCCGTTGTCTAGGATTGGTAGATTTGATAAAAAAGCGAACAATTAATTCTTGATTGAAGACGAATCCAGAAGACGAATTGTCATATATATTTCATTTCCCTAGGAGAGATTATGACATTTATCAAAATTTTGATTTTTTCGTTTTTCACGTCCTCAATAGAGCTTATACTTTATTTGACTAATCTTTAAATTTTTGTAAGTATTTTTTTTCTGCAATTGAAAAGCCTCTGTATAAATTATAAGAACGAAAGCTTTTTGTCAGCAAAGCAAAATTGTTAACAAAGCCCATTTGAATTTCTCATAATTAACTTAAACCCCCCTCATGGAGAATGTTTCCAGGCTTCTAGCTACGCAAAGGAAACGAGTACTTTGATTTTTGGAATTTCTAATTCTCCATTCTTTCAACCTTAACATGCTTCAAGTAAAATGCGTCTATTTTTTCTCTTTTTCCAATTTTCCCAGGTTTTAAAATATTGTAACTGAGGAAAGTTGTATACTACCTAAAAACGTTGCAGGAAAACAATTTTGGACAATTTTGTCTGTGATCAAGAGTCGAGCTGGTTTTAAGAGTCGAAATAGCAACTGATTTTAAAAATTTGATATTTGCTAGATTAAAAATTGAGGAAAATATCTTGCTGCTTTAAGTTTCATATTATGCTGCAACCAGAAAATGGAGGTTGGCAACTTTAAATCAATCCTATCATTTCTTTTTTGTTAAGAAACCTTTAGCGAATCTACTTCTTTTCGATAAAAGTATTGTGATTAGAAATCCCTCAAAAACTGAATCGGTTGTTGAAAAGTTTTTCGAGATTCGATTTTGCACAAAAAAAGGAACTAGAAATACAACATTTTTAAGCTAACATTTATAGGAAACATGAGACATAAAACCAAGATAAATTGAAGACGCACTTTTTTTGAATCAGTAAGCTTCGGCTTTTTTTTCTTACCAATTATCCCGTAAATTCTGTAGAAAAATCAAACTGGAAAAAATTAAAAACACAAACTTCATTTCAGATGTATCAACTCAAATAAACGGTTTTTGTGTGGTGTATTTATGCTCAACACAACACGACTGTCAAATTGAACAATTATGAGGTTTAGGCAATCAGAAATTGGCCAACTTACAATAATAATGTACATTATTATTGTAAGTTGGCCAATGAATTGTCGGTTATGAACATTTTGAGAAAATACAGTTCACTGTCTGGATGATTTAGCGAGCCAATAATTTAGCTTCGACGTCTAGGATTGGTATCTTTGACAAAAAAATGAACAATTAATTCTTGATAGCAGCCTGCAGACGAATTGTCACATATATTTGATTTCACTAGGAGAAATTAAGACAACATTTATCAAAATTTTGACTGTTTCGTTTTTCACGTTGTCAACAGCGCTTATACTTTATTTGACTTACCTTCTCTCAGTTTTTTAAGGTAAATTTTGTGTTTTCTGCAATTAAAAAAACCTCTTTTGAAATATTAAGAACGAAAACCTTTTTTGATAACTAAGATAAGAAAATTGTTAATTTCAGTAAAAATTGAATTGCAAGCAAAAATTTCGATAAGAAAAATTTTGAACGCAAAAGAAACGAGTACTTTGGTTTTTGGAATTTCTGTTTCTCCGTTCTGTTCAACCTTAATATGCATCTAGTAAAATGCATCAATATGCGTCTATTCCTTTCCTTTTTACAATTGTAATGTTTAATTGAGGAAAGTGTATACTACTTAAAAAACATTACAGACAAATTTTTTTTGGAAATTTTTGTGTGAGAAAAATTTCAGAGATCTTCACTACTACGTAAAATAGACTTCGCCGTCCAGTTTGTCAGCAGATTGATAATAATAATAAAAGGAGAACAAAAAATTTTTTGAAGGTAAATATCTGGGAGCGGTTTTTCGATTTAATTTTCAAAAATATTCTGGAATAACTTTCCAGCTTTATCAATTCTTCACAAAAGTCGAGCGTGAGAGAATAAAATATAATACACATAGAATTGTGAAACAAGTCTTAATTTTGAGTATTTGGAATGCATTTTTTCAATATTTACCTGACGTAACTAAAGAGTGACCTTTACACAGAATTTTTTTCTGTCTACAAAAGAGGTTTCTATTTGGTTTTCTACAAAAGCTGGCTGCCAAGCCTTTTAGAAATTTTACCACTGCTACTCTACCCTTGTACCACTATTAAAACGCTTGCTTTTATCTTCTTTTGGTCAGAGTTTTCTGATAGCTTTTGTTAAACCAATTTTTTCAAGTTGATTTGGTTGAATTTGATGTGCGTAGTAGTTTCATTGCAAAGATTTTTTAAATGATAATACATTTACTTCGAGAAAAAGAGTTGATTTCTTTTTTTCCCTTTTTTGCAACTGGTCTGATCATAAACGGTTCGAACGCAAGTGAGTCTGATCATAGACAATTTCAAGCGCATTTTTTTTTTCACTTTTTTGTAATTTTTTTACTAAGAGATGTTGACTCTGCCAAGAAGCAACAATAAAGCAGCGTTCCAATCAGAAACAACGGGACCAGCTGAAAGCAAACGCCGCTCCCATTTATATGATTTTATTTAACTGTAAATAAAGACGTTTCTTAAGTTAAGCTGTATTGATTCATCCATTCAGTCAAAATTATGCACACAGCAGCTGGGTTTTGTTTTCCGTAGAAATACATTGACAACTGACGCTTTCATAACTGAGTATATTACAACAAACATCTGACTTCACGCAATGAATATATTATAGCAAAATTGAGACATTTGTTCATAATTAAAACCAGTCTCCGATCAGACTTTTTTGAGCGCGCCTGAGTCTGATAAATGGCTTCAAGCGCATCTGGGTCTGACCATATAGTTGGTTCGATTCCAAACGGAGTCTGACTATAAAGGGTTTGAATGCAACTGGGTCTGATCATAAAACGGTTCGAGCACCAGATACTTGATAATCCTGCGTTCAAAGCCGTTTGATCAGAGAGCATTTCGTGCACAACTGAGCATTTCGAGTCTGATTACAAAGTTTTTGAACGCAAGTGGGTCTGATCAGATGTACATTCGAGCGCAGGTGGGCCTGATCTGAAACACAATTCTTTTCGAGCGCACAAAAACCGTCTAGCGCACTTGAGTCTAATCAGAGACGTATCCAGACGCACTTCGAGCGCACAGAAAGTGTCAAGCGTGGCTGAGTCTGATCAGACGCACTTCCGGCGTGAGACGATTTTGAGAGCACACCTCGTCCTGTGATTTTAGCTGTAAGAACACGTTCAGGGGTGAGGAGATTTCGTGCTGAGTGGGTGCGGGTCGTTGGATGTGCAGTCAGACCAGATGATTTTTCGACATTTCATTTTACTCAGCAGGCGTTTTCAAGACGTTTCGATTCACTAAGCACTTGAAAGAATAACTTAATAAGAAAAAAACTGTCGTTTTTCTCAACATGTATGTTTCTATTTTTGATTTCTGGTTACGCATCGGAACGAAAAAAAGAAGCTACAATTTTTAGCCCTTATATTTTAATTTTATAATTAAAAACATTCCAAATTTCATTGAGTGATAAACAAAAGGGTGCTTCAAAGAAAAGAACTATAATTTTTGAGAAACAAGAACTGAGAGAGAGAGACTCTATAACATCTGATCCATTCAGCATTCGAAAAAATAACCCATTGAATAATATCTAATTTTCAATTTTTTTTCATTATATATGTATAGAAAGCTCTCATTTTCCTTGCCGAGCAAATATAAATTAAATTTCTAGGTTTTTTGCTGAGAGGTATCATCTAACTATACATTTTTACTTCAAACGTTTAAAGCAACTAAAGTTTAATGTGATGAATAACATATAGTTTTCGTTGATGTCAGCTTACTAGTATTTGAAAGGGGAAACTTGAGTTAGCTAAGGGTCGGGTATGACTAAAAACAAATAACTTATGAAGAACTTTTAAACAGAATGGAAGAAAAAACTGTATTTTGCGTTACAAATCGGCAAAAATTTTATTTCTTTCAACACTTCGACAATTTTCTCAACTTATAATAAGTTTAAGTCAAAACCTGCTTTTTCCTATTGAATGAAAAATTATTAAGACTTCAAATTACAGGATCCAGTTTGGTTCAGTTAGAACACTTTTAAAGTGTTCAATCTCATTTTTATCGGACTTGTTGCGTTCAAAGAATTTGTAAAAACATCTCAGTTAATGTTTTTTTTGGAAAAGTAGAAAGTCTTTTCTTCAGCAAAAGTAGGCTATGATATATATTAGAGCAGAAAAAAACAATCGTTGAAGGAACAGGACAACGTTTTTTATTTTGGACCTCTATCACTTCAAAATGCCTGCATGGTTCAGTCTGTTTTATATTTATTAGTCTATTTGTTTGACTAAAACCAAATAGGACTGTTGTATAGAATCTCACTTCAAAAAATTAAAACAAGCTATCGTTTATAAAGATAAAGATAAAGGACAAAAAGTTCCCGAATTTCTGCTTAGCATACTACTGGCCAATAGCAAAATCATAAGTTAACTAAATGTCATTTATGACTATAAATAGAATAAATATTGGGATATTCTAACCAAAGGAAAAAAACTGTCATTGGGCGAAGGCGGTTCTTGCGTGCAAGTCTTTAGTTGTACAACAGCTGAATTCTACACGTTTCTGTTCACTCAGCAGGCGTTTTCTTGAATTGTTGATTCACTCAGCATTTGAAAGAACGATCTAATCCTGAACTTTTCTCATAAAGAGTTCACACTTTATGGCTCTTTGTTTCAAGATTTTGTGGCTTCGTTGTTCAATTAAAATCTAAGAAGTGTTTTTCGTTTCGTTCAATTAAAATCTAAGAATGTCAGAGCTGGAAAAACATGTTTTTGTTGTTCAACCCATTTGATCAAGAAAATCAAAAAGTAAAAGCTATGAGAAACGAGAAGTCAAACGGACTATAATTTTTTATTTAAAAACTTATTTAACGCACCAGAAAAAATCCTTTTTTTGCATTTTACATATTACAGAAAAATGGTTCCTTTTTCATTGAATCAACATCATAAATTGACTATATTAAACTTCATATCTTTTATTTATAGTAAAATTTTGTGACCAAAGAATTTCAAAAGTATGTCAACTCAATTGTTTTTCTTGGAAAATTACTTTTCTTACTAAATTTACGCAACAGTTTTTACCTCTTTCTATTTTTTGAGAGTTAAGTTATGGGAATAGGTCTTCGAGGGACAATTGAAACTTGAAATCAAAAATACGACCAGTTGAGGAACGAACATAACATAATGCTTCAACCTCTATCACTTCAACCTCTATCACTTCAAAGTGGATTTCTAAGGTGCATATCTTTTAGCAACCTCAGTTGTCAAAAATTGTTAATCTCTCCTATTTATAATTTTACCTCGAAATTATAAAACAAGTAAGGATTTATAGCAATGATTCAAAATTTTATTCCCGATTTCTGCATATTACTCACCAAAAAGAGAAAATTGAGTTTAATAAGCGCCGTGTATGATTATAATTATATAATCTATGAAAACTTTTTATCCAGAAAGTAAGTAAAAACTGTCCTTCGAGGAAAAAAACGAGAGAAATGCTAACTCTTTCAACATTTCAAAAATTTTCTCAACTTTCAATTAGTTGAAGTCAAAACCTTCTTTTGCCATTTGACTGAAAAAGATTGGGATGTCAAAATACAGAATCCAATTTGGTAATCTGAAACCTCGGTAAACTGATAGTTGAAACACCTCAACTGAAGATTTGTTTTTGGAATGTTATAAAGTCAGTTTTTCCGGAGAAATTACGAACTGACTTAATTCCGTTTCTTTTATTTTGAGAGTAAAATAATAGTTCTGCTATGGACAATAAGAAACATGAAAACGGAAAAGACGACCGATTGAGGAAAGAAAGTGACATAATGGTTTTATTTTTTAAGCCTCTATCACTTCAGAATTCCCGCACATTCAGTTGTTATATATATATATATATATATATATATATATTAGTGGACTCATTTGACTAAAACTGTACAGGAATTCTGTATAAGAACTCACTTCGAAAAATTAAAACAAGTAAAGATTTTTAATGATAGAGGAAAAAATTCTTAATTTTTGCAAACTACTAAGCAAAAAGCAAAACTATACGTTAACTATAAGTCATTTATGACAATAAACGGAATAATTATTTGGATATTCTAACCAAAGCAAAAAACAGTCAATGGATGAGGGGGGTTCGTGCTGGGTGGTTCCGAGTTATTGATTTTAAAGTAAGACCGGCTGAATTTTTGAAATTTTTCTTTAGTCAGGAGGTGTTTTCACGACCTTCTGAATCACTCACCGCTTGCTTGAATAACCATTTAAGAAGTATATCAGGTTATGCTAGCTCATTTTCCTTGCTGGGCTGATGTAATTTAAATTTTTAGGCTTTTTGCTGGACAGTTCTATATAACTATAAATTTTTAATTCAAACGTTTGAATCAAGTAAAACTTATAGTGATGAATAACATATGTTTTTCCTTGATGTAAGCATACCACTAACTGAAATGAGAAATTTCAGATAATTAACGGTCCTGTATGACCAGAAACAGATAACCTACGCAAATCTTCCAAACAGAAGGGAAGATAAAGTCTTTTATCTTTCGTGGAAAAATTCGAGAGAAATGTTACTTCTTTGGACACTTCGACAAAATTCTCAACTTATGTTTAGCTTAAGTCAAAGCTTCTTACTCCTATTGACTGAAAAAAAATCGAAATTTCAATTTACAGAATCCAGTTTGGCAATCTGAAACATCGTTAATATAATAGTTGAAATACATCAACTTAATGATTTTTTTGGAAAACTTGTTAGTCCGTTTTTCCAGAAAAAATACGCTATGATATATATTTTTCCTTTTTGCTTTATTTTGAAAGTAAAATAGTATTTTGCTATGGACAATTAGAAATATAAAAACGAAAAAGAAAACCATTTAGGGAACGAATTTGGCATATTTTTTTTTTATTTTGAAAGCCCTATCTCTTCAGAATGCCCACATGGTTCAACTTTCTATATCAATTAGAGACCCCATCTGACTATAAAACCTATAGCAATCCTGTATACAACCCCATTTCAAAAAAACAAGTGGATATTTAAAAAGATGAAAGAAAAATTATTTCGATAAATTTAGTATACTATTAACCAAAAGCACAAACTTATGTTAACTATAGGTTGTTTCTGACTATAAAAGAAAACATAATGTTGGAAGCAGAAGTTCCAACAATTATTGGAAAGATATCTAGACGATATATTTTTTACTGTAAGTAGTGAATCGGAAAATTTGCTCAGAAAAGTCATCGATCTTCGAAGGAAATTGGAATTCACAATGGAGAGGACAGACGAAAAAGGTAGTTTAGCATTTTTCGACATGAACGTCATTGTAAATAGCATTGAAAATTTAATTGTGAGTGTTACAGGAGACAAACCGATACTGGATTTTTCTTGAATTTCTGTAGCTTTACACAAACCCAACAAAAAAAATATCTTAGAAATGACAGTTAACCGCGCTTTTTGAAGCACCAAAACATGGAAAAAAATGTCGAAATTAGGAAAAGGAAAATATTTGGTTAAAACATCAATACCCTGAAGGCTGAACTTCTAGGATAATCAATGATGCTTTACAAAATATCCCAAGTTAACACCAGCTGAGTGGTGGCAAGAAATTGCTACAGAGAGGACAAAAACCACAGGCGGAAGACGTTAAACCATTATTTTTCTTGCAGCAACGTGGTAGCATCCGACTTCAATTACAGCCAAAAACAAATAAACTTGCAAAATGACAACCATCTTCACCACGCGAAACTTATGAACATGCAAACAGTCCTTGAAATCTAAGTTTGATATCAATGCGAAGTCTCGTGGCGTCTACAAATTCAGTTGTTGCAATTCCACATGTATCGGCCAAATTTGTCGACATTTGACCACAAAAATTTCGGAGCGTCAAAAATTGATTTACCGCTTGACCAACATGTTGTGGAATGCTTTGGCGCTCTTACAGTCTTTAATTATATAATAATAGGTAAGTGCCAGAATACTGAAAAACTTATGACCATAGAAAATCTAATTAGACGCAAGCCAAAACTGAAAACGCGTGACGAGTACAAGTGACGGGAAATAACCACGAAATATTTAGTGCAGAATGCATGTTTTGCTCAAAAACTTCTTTAATCGGCGTGTGAGCAACGTTAAATTGAGCACAAAAATGAAGATCTCCCATTCAAAAATTATAAAGAGACAGACTCAATTTAACAGTTTTATTGTTTTTTAACATTTAACAAACTTTGAATCGAAAATCTATAAACAATTTTGGAAAGATTCGAATATGTAAATAGATAATCATGACAGGTGACTGTTTTCATGGATAATTGTAAATATTTAATTTAACAAGTCTTTAATTCCTGACGATGCAAGTTATTGCAAAAACGTTTGAGTAATTTAACAACTTTATATTGACTTCATCTCTTGGTAGCTGTTCAAACAGAAGAAAAAAAGTAGTCAAAGTGTGAGAGGGTTTCTTGCTCAGTGCGTCAGAGTTGTTGATTGCACAGTCTGATCAGCTCTTTATTCAGCAGGCGTTTTCACGACTTTCTGATTCATTATCATTTGAACGAATAACCTATTAAGAAATATATAAGTTTCATTGTTTCCTCATTATATGTTTTTTAAAAAATCTTCATTTTCATTTTGAGCTTATATGATTTAAAATTCTAGACTTTTTGTAGGACCATTTTATCTAACTATAAACTTCAAACATTTAGAACAAGTAAAACGTATAGTGATGAATAATATAATTTTGCCTTGATGTCTGCATAGTACTAACCGAGAGGAGACACTTGAGATATCTAAGGGTAAAAATGAATATCCTTTGAAGGATTTCTAAACATAGAGGAAGAGAAAAATCTGTCGTGGAAAAAAGTTTAGAGAGATGTTGTCTCTCTCAGCCCTTCGACAATTTTCTCGAATTATAAATAGTTTAAGTCAAAACTTTCTTTTTCCATTTGACTGAAAAAAAATTGAGACGTCAAACTACAGAATCCAGCTTTGTTCAAATAAAAAAATTTCAAAATACTTCCTAAATTTCAAAATATTATTTTTTTTAATACTTTTGTCATTTAAACTTCGAACAAATTCGTTTGTTTGGACTCATTATATCAGTACAAATTTCGAATTTGTCCGAACATTGTACACATTAAACCGGAAATATTCTACAATAACCTAAATACTAATAAATTTTACAGCATTGCTTTCGTTCCATCTCTTTTTATTCGGTAACATTTTCTTGAGAAAAAAGTTTTGGCTCTTTCCCATTCTAGCCCCACCACCACGAAACTATAGCAAACCCATTATGGTATATTTACCATGAGTGATAGGGCTATAAGTTATCTGACCACTACAATGTGGAGGGGCTATAATGTGAGAGAGATCGAAAGCTTTAACTGGATCTTGAGCAACAATGAGTGGTACAGATTTAATCCCAGGTTGAGGTGCCAGACCGAAAGTCGATATGTCCAGACCGTCCCAGACGGAAAGTGTCTATGTCCAGACCCTCCCAGACGGAAAGTGCCTATGTCCAGACTTTCGTGCGTTCAAAATTTTTCGTGCGTTCATCGTGCGTTCAAAAGTCCTCATGTCCAGACTTTCGTGCGTTCAAAATTGCCTATGTCCAGACTTTCGTGCGTTCCAAAAGAAAATTCGTGCGTTCCAAATTTAATAATTTGTGCGTTCATGTCCAGACTATCGTGCGTTCAAAAGGCCTTATGTCCAGACTTTCGTGCGTTCAAAAATGCCTATGTCCAGACTTTCGTGCGTTCCAAAAGAAAATTCGTGCGCTCCAAAAATAATAATTTGTGCGTTCATGTCCAGACTTTCGTGCGTTCAAAAATGCCTATGTCCAGACTTTCGTGCGTTTCAAAAGAAAATTCGTGCGCTCCAAAAATAATAATTTGTGCGTTCATGTCCAGACTTTCGTGCGTTCAAAAATGCCTATGTCCAGACTTTCGTGCGTTCAAAAATGCCTATGTCCTGACTTTCGTGCGTTCCAAAAGAAAATTCGTGCGCTCCAAATTTAATAATTTGTGCGTTGATGTCCAGACTATCGTGCGTTCAGAAGGCCTTATGTCCAGACTTTCGTGCGTTCAAAAATGCCTATGTCCGGACTTTTTGTATGTTCAAAAATTGACGATGTGTACTAAATTTGACGATTTGATCAGTCCAAAAGAAACTAGTCCAAAATGGTTCGGTCAGTCCAATTTTTTAAACTCATCACTAATTATGGCTAAAGTTGAGCATACCCACCTAAATTGAGCACAATTGCACTAAAATTGACAATTTGGTTACCAAAACAATGTTCGGTGATCGAAAAAGTTCAGGTACTTTTTTGGAAATAGGTAAAAACTTGTCCAAAACGGTCCGGTCAGTCCAATTTTTTAATTTCATCGCCAATTATGGCTAAAGTAGAGCATACCCATCAAAAATGAGCACTTTTGTACTAAAATTGACGATTTGGTGTCCAAAACAATGTTCGGTGATCGAAAAAGTTAAGCCTCATCGAGCGCGGATACTTTTTTGGAAATAATTGAAAACTTAACGAAAACGGTTCCCTGAGTCCATTTTTTTATTTTATCCCCAATTATGGCTAAAGTGGAGCCTGCCCACCAAAAATGAGCACAATTGAACTAAAATTGACGATTTGGTCACCAAAACAATGATCGGTGATCGAAAAATTTAAGATAATTTTTTTTGGAAATAGATAAGAACTTGTTCAAAATGGTTTGGTCAGTCCATTTTTTTAATTTTATCACCAATTATGGCTAAAATAGAGCATACCCATCAAAAATGAGCACTATTGTACTAAAATTGATGATTTGGTGTCCAAAACAATGTTCGGTGATCGAAAAAGTTAAGCCTCATCGAGCGCGGATACTTTTTTGGAAATAATTGAAAACTTAACGAAAATGGTTCCCTGAGTCCATTTTTTTATTTTATCCCCAATTATGGCTAAAGTGGAGCCTGCCCACCAAAAATGAGCACAATTGGACTAAAATTTACGATTTGGTCACCAAAACAATGATCGGTGATCGAAAATTTAAAGATAATTTTTTTTGGAAATAGATAAGAACTAGTTCAAAATGGTGTGGTCAGTCCAATTTTTTAATTTCATCACCAATTATGGCTAAACTGAAGCGTACCCATCAAAAATGAGCACAATTGGATTGAAATTGACGATTTGGTGTCCAAAACAATGTTCGGTGATCGAAAAAGTTAAGCCTCATCGAGCGCGGATACTTTTTTGGAAATAATTGAAAACTTAACGAAAATGGTTCCCTGAGTCCATTTTTTTATTTTATCCCCAATTATGGCTAAAGTGGAGCCTGCCCACCAAAAATGAGCACAATTGGACTAAAATTTACGATTTGGTCACCAAAACAATGATCGGTGATCGAAAATTTAAAGATAATTTTTTTTGGAAATAGATAAGAACTAGTTCAAAATGGCGTGGTCAGTCCAATTTTTTAATTTCATCACCAATTATGGCTAAACTGAAGCGTACCCATCAAAAATGAGCACAATTGGATTGAAATTGACGATTTGGTGTCCAAAACAATGTTCGGTGATCGAAAAAGTTAAGCCTCATCGAGCGCGGATACTTTTTGGAAATAGGTAGAAACTTGGCCAAAATGGTTCGTTCAGTCCATTTGGTTTTTTTCATCTCCAATGTTGGCTAATGTGGAGCTTTTCCACAAAAAAGGAGCACAATTGGACTAAAATTGACGATTTGGTCACCAAAACAATGTTCGGTGATCGAAAAAGTTCGGATACTTTTTTGGAAATAGGTAAAAATTTGTCCAAAACGGTCCGGTCAGTCCAATTTTGTAATTTCATCGCCATTTATGGCTGAAATAGAGCATATCCATCAAAAATGAGCACTATTGTACTAAGATTGACGATTTGGTGTCCAAAACAATGTTCGGTGATCGAAAAAGTTAAGCCTCATCGAGCGCGGATACTTTTTTGGAAATAGGTAAAAACTTGTCCAAAATGGTTCGTTCAGTTCATTTTTTTATTTTATCACCAATTAAGGCTAAAGTAGAGCATACCCACCAAAAATGAGCACTATTCTTTTAAAATTAGCGATTTGATGACCACAACAATGTTCGGTGATGGAAAAAGTTCGGATACTTTTTGGGAAATAGGTAGAAACTTGTCCAAAATGGTTCGTTTAGTCCATTTTTTTATTCATCGCCAAATATGGCTGCAATAGAGCATACCCACCAAAAATGAGCACTATTGTACAACAATTGACGATTTGATGACAACAACAATGTTCGGTGATGGAAAAAGTTCGGATACTTTTTGGGAAATAGGTAAAAACTTGTCCAAAATTGTTCGTTCAGTCCATTTTTTAAAATTTATAACCAATTATGGCTGAAGTAGAGCATACACACCAAAAATGAGTACAATTGGACCAAAATTGACGATTTGGTGTCCAAAACAATGTTCGGTGATCGACAAAGTTAAGCCTCATCGAGCGCGGATACTTTTTTGGAAATAAATGAAAACTTAACCAAAAAGGTTCCCTGAGTCCATTTTTTTTTATTTTATCCCCAATTAGGTCTAAAGTGGAGCCTGCCCATCAAAAATGAGCACAATTGGACTAAAATTGACGATTTGGTCACCAAAACAATGTTCGAAGATCGAAAAAGTTCGGATACTTTTTGGGAAATAGGTAGAAACTAGTTCAAAATGGTTCGGTCAGTTCAATTTTTTAATTTGATCACCAATTATGGCTGAAGTGGAGCGTACCCAGTAAAAAATGAGCACAATTGGACTAAAATTGACGTTTTGGTCATCAAAATAATGTTCAGTGATCGAAAAGTTTCGGATAATTTTTTGGAAATAGGTCGAAACTTGTCCAAAACGGTCGGTTCAGTCCATTTTTTTAAATTGATTGCAAAATATGGCTAAAGTAGAGCATATCCATCAAAAATGAGCACTATTTTACTAAAATTGACGATTCTGTGTCCAAAACAATGTTCGGTGATCGAAAAAGTTAAGCCTCATCGAGCGCGGATACTTTTTTTGAAATGATTGAAAACTTAACCAAAATGGTTCCCTGAGTCCAATTTTTTTTATTTTATCCCAAGTTATGGCTAAAGTGGAGCCTGCCCACCAAAAATGAGCACAATTGGACTGAAATTGACTATTTGGTCACCAAAACAATGACCAGTGGTCAAAAAATTTCGGATACTTTTTTTTGGAAATAGATAAAAACTTGTTCAAAATGGTTCGGTCAGACCAATTGTTTAACTTTATCACCAATTATGGCTAAACTGAAGCGTACCCATCAAAAATGAGCACAATTGGAGTAAAATTGACGATTTGGTGTCCAAAACAATCTTCGGTGATAGAAAAAGTTAAGCCTCATCGAGTGCGGTCAGTTTTTGTGACTGGGTCAAAGTGTTGTCCACATTAATGCTAATATGATACGAAAGGTTCAAATTGCGTGTTTAAGGCAAATCAAAAGAAAAATTTAGCCTGCCTGCTTTGAAAAAGATTCTTCGTTGAAAAAATTTACATTGGGTCTCAAAATGTAATAGTTTTTTTCACTGTACTAACAGAAAAAACATTAGTTTTTTTGTTTTTACGGCACTCCGCACTCAATATCTGTTATGGTTTTCAATAGATCAGGCGTGAAAGAAAGGTTGCGCGAAAAGAAAGGGGCTTTAAAGTATCTTTTACGCATGAAAATTGGAAGAAGTTTTTGAAACTTCAAATTTTTTTTAGGTGAATTTTAAAATTTGTCAACGTATTTTACCAATACAGAATTTTTATCTGGCATATTTATGCTTGTTATACTGCTTAGAAACTCATCTTTCTAGATAGGTATACAAAAACTATCGTTTTCGAAAGAAAAGGTTAAAAAAATTGCAAGGATTTGGAAGAAAAAAGAAAAAAATGCCTTTTTTCACAATCAGTCGGGTTTTAAAATTGTGTTTGTACTTCGAAACTATGATTTCAGGTACGCATCGTGCAGCTTAGTATCGCAGCTTTGTAACTAAACCAATTTTAATCTAAAAAAACGTAAAATTTTTTGAGAAATTGGTCAAAGAGTACGGCAAACTTGAGGTCGAAATTTCGAAAAAATTCGAATTTTCAAAGCTGTTTTTGTTAATAACTTCATGCATAGATAGAGTTAGAAAGCGTTCTATGGCTTAAAATAAAGCTTGGCTAATTTGCGTTACGGTCATGTATATTGTTGCAATGTTATCTGTGACCGATGGTGTTGTTTTTTTGCTTTCTCTGAAGAATGTCGAAAATGAGCTGTTTTTGACCAAGGGGTCAGAATCATCAAAAATTTTAAAAACTGTTTTTCCGAACTTTTTTAAGTTCCAGATGATAGCCCCTTTCTTCCTGATTCCAAAACACCTTCATTTTTAAGAATCGGATCAGTCATCTTCGAGATATTAAGCTTTGAAAACAGGTTGGGGGGGGTTGGGATTCCCCATACAGTTCGCCCATTCTTCCGATCTGTAATCTTTTTTTAAAACTAACAACAACCATATATATGATAGCTATATATATTCGGCAGCTCGAGGGCATCCGAAATATGTAATTTGAATGCAAGTTGTATTTCGCCTCTCTACAGGTAAGTTATATGTGTTGGCAATGTGAAATATTCGAATGAGCTGCCCCATTGTCAACTGACCAGCGGTATACATTCTGAGCATGTCATCTGACAGCAGGAGGAGTGCTATGAAGCGCTGTCCGGCTAGACCATTATAATTAACCTGCAAAGAGGTGCATATGAAATGAAATGTATCGGAAACGTTCAAATGGTGATAGTAAGTTAGCGAAAGCGATGAGAAAGTGTCAGAGCCCCCCCCCCCCACTGTCGCACATCAGCAGCTACACCAGAATACCCCCGCCCGTGGATACTAAGCTACGTGTCGTACCCGTACGAGTGCTGCGCGTCGCAGAATAGCTGCGCGCGCTGCTGTAGAGCGCAGATCAGAGTGTTGGGCATGTCCCAGTCCATTTTAATAGCATGAATCGAGTATTTTAGATCTAGTGAGATGCAATCACGATACTTTGACGATGATGTACCCGGACAGGGCGTTAACGTCGATGAGTTTATAAGTCCAGGAGGCCGTCGAAAAGAGATTAGAGTGAAGTGCTTGAGTGGTTTAGCTAAAGAAAAGGCCTTATTTACAAGACGCCGGAAACTTGATTTAGATCTTGCTACATCAATAAAGTTTGTTAGTTTCCAAGCTAAGTGCGAACCCGGTAAAGTTTTGTCCAAAGTGTGGAAGCTCTTCAAGAATGCCAAATCAGTCAAGATAGGAAAATTAAGACCCAACCAGAAGAGAGGAGACAAAAAACAATGGCGATATAATGGATGGGTAAACTTTTTTGGGAGTGGTGATTGCAATCGTGCGAAGCGTCTTATAGAAAAAAACAAGCGAAATTTTGGCAATATGAAGATAGAAAAAGTTGGGAATGTAAAGTGTATTGGCTTTGATCACAAGAAGAAGTTTATAGTTTCACAATTGATACGATTTAAAGCCAAAAAAGAAGTTCCAACACAGTTTTACAGCTGGGGTCACCATTGGTCCCCCAAAAACGATAGTCGCTTTGCTGAAGATGTTTTTGATGGCCTGTTATCTAATGGTGTGGTGCTTTATGATTGATCTTGTGTTCTTTATTGTTTTGTCTTGTAGTTTTAGTCGATAGATTGAGAATTTTTATAAATTGATGTCTATAATAGCATAACTTGAATTCAAGAATGTGCAATATGACAGCTTTTTTTCAGTTGTTCCACTTGTATTACTTACTTTAATATACATTTGGTTTGTTTTTGAGGATTCTGCAGGGGAAACCCTAGATTACCAACAGAATCGTTGAAAACATTCCATTTTTTCTTGAAATTTTCGATTTTTCCGAATAACCAATTTTAAATAAAGATATTTTTGATTAGGTCATAGAGTCGTCCGAATTGAACCAAACTTTGTATGGAGTATCCCCTGTGTAGCTAGAGTCTAAAACAAAAAGAATTTTTGGTATAGCTTGCCTAGCAAAAAAGTTAGCTTTTTATACGGAAATTTGCGATTATTTCATATAGATAATTTTGAAAATAGGTCTTTTTCATCGGGTCAAGGAGTTGTCCAAATCGATCCAAACTGGGTATGGAGTATCCCCTGTGTGTCTAGAATCTAAAACAAAAAGAATTTTTGGTATAGCTTGCCTAGGAAAAAAGTTAGCTTTTTATATGGAAATTTGCGATTATTTCATATAGAAAATTTTGAAAATAGGTCTTTTTCATCGGGTCAAGGAGTTGTCCAAATCAAACCAAACTGGGTATGCAGTATCCCATGGGTACCTGGAGTCTAAAACAAAAAGAATTTTTGGTATAGCTTGCCTAGGAAAAAAGTTAGCTTTTTATACGGAAATTTGCGATTATTTCATATAGATAATTTTGAAAATAGGTCTTTTTCATCGGGTCAAGGAGTTGTCCAAATCAATCCAAACTGGGTATGGAGTATCCCCAGTGTGTCTAGAATCTAAAACAAAAAGAGTTTTTGGTATAGCTTGCCTAGGAAAAAAGTTAGTTTTTCATACGGAAATTTCGACTTATTCGCTTATTTTATTTTTAAAAATATAGAAATTTTATCGGATCAAGGAGTTGTTCAAAGTGAACCAAACTTGTTATCGAGTATCCCATGGGTAACTAAATTGTAAAACAAAAAGAATTTTTGGTATAGCTTGCCTAGGAAAAAAGTTAGTTTTTCTTACGGAAATTTCGACTTATTCGCTTATTTTATTTTTAAAAATATAGAAATTTTATCGGATCAAGGAGTTGTTCAAAGTGAACCGAACTTGTTATCGAGTATCCCATGGGTAACTAGATTGTAAAACAAGAAGAATTTTTGGTATAGCTTGCCTAGGAAAAAAGTTAGTTTTTCATACGTAAATTTCGACTTATTCGCTTATTTTATTTTTAAAAATATAGAAATTTTATCGGATCAAGGAGTTGTTCAAAATGAACCAAACTTGTTATCGAGTATCCCATGGGTAACTAGATTGTAAAACAAAAAGAATTTTTGGTATAGCTTGCCTAGGAAAAAAGTTAGTTTTTCATACGGAAATTTCGACTTATTCGCTTATTTTATTTTTAAAAATATAGAAATTTTATCGGATCAAGGAGTTGTTCAAAATGAACCAAACTTGTTATCGAGTATCCCCTGTGTGTCTAGAATCTAAAACAAAAAGAATTTTTGGTATAGCTTGCCTAGGAAAAAAGTTAGCTTTTTATACCGAAATTTGCGATTATTTCATATAGAAAATTTTGAAAATAGGTCTTTTTCATCGGGTCAAGGAGTTGTCCAAATCAAACCAAACTGGGTATGCAGTATCCCATGGGTACCTGGAGTCTAAAACAAAAAGAATTTTTGGTATAGCTTGCCTAGGAAAAAAGTTAGCTTTTTATACGGAAATTTGCGATTATTTCATATAGATAATTTTGAAAATAGGTCTTTTTCATCGGGTCAAGGAGTTGTCCAAATCAATCCAAACTGGGTATGGAGTATCCCTAGTGTGTCTAGAATCTAAAACAAAAAGAGTTTTTGGTATAGCTTGCCTAGGAAAAAAGTTAGTTTTTCATACGGAAATTTCGACTTATTCGCTTATTTTATTTTTAAAAATATAGAAATTTTATCGGATCAAGGAGTTGTTCAAAGTGAACCAAACTTGTTATCGAGTATCCCATGGGTAACTAAATTGTAAAACAAAAAGAATTTTTGGTACAGCTTGCCTAGGAAAAAAGTTAGTTTTTCATACGGAAATTTCGACTTATTCGCTTATTTTATTTTTAAAAATATAGAAATTTTATCGGATCAAGGAGTTGTTCAAAGTGAACCAAACTTGTTATCGAGTATCCCATGGGTAACTAGATTGTAAAACAAAAAGAATTTTTGGTATAGCTTGCCTAGGAAAAAAGTTAGTTTTTCATACGGAAATTTCGACTTATTCGCTTATTTTATTTTTAAAAATATAGAAATTTTATCGGATCAAGGAGTTGTTCAAAATGAACCAAACTTGTTATCGAGTATCCCACGGGTAACTAGATTGTAAAACAAAAAGAATTTTTGGTATAGCTTGCCTAGGAAAAAAGTTAGTTTTTCATACGGAAATTTCGACTTATTCGCTTATTTTATTTTTAAAAATATAGAAATTTTATCGGATCAAGGAGTTGTTCAAAGTGAACCAAACTTGTTATCGAGTATCCCATGGGTAACTAGATTGTATAACAAAAAGAATTTTTGGTATAGCTTCCCTAGGAAAAAAGTTATTTTCTCATACGGAATTTTGCTATTATTTCGAATAATTTTGCGATCATAATTTTAAAAATAGGTCTATTTCATCGGGTCAAGGAGTTGTCCAAATCTAACCAAAATCGGTATGGAGTATGCCATGTATACCTAGAGTGTAAAACAGAAAGAATTTTTGCTATAGCTTGCCTAGGAAAAAAGTTAGTTTTTCATACGGAAATTTGCTATTATTTCAAATAATTTCATTTATTGAATTTTGAAAATTGGTCTATTTCGTCGGATCAAGGAGTTGTTCAAATCGAACCAAACTTGGCATGGAGTGTACCATGGGTACCTAGACTGTAAAACAAAAAAAAAATTTGCTATAGCTTGCCTAGGAAAAAAGTTGGCTTTTCGTTCGGAAATTTGCGATTATTTCAAATAAATAGTTTTAAAAATAGGTCATTTTCATCGGGTCAAGGAGTTGTTCAAATCGAACCAAACTGGGTATGGAGTATCCCATGGGTACCTAGAATGTAAAACAAAAAGAATTTTTGGTATAGCTTGCCTAGGAAAAAAGTTAGTTTTTCATACGGAAATTTGCTATTATTTCAAATAATTTCATTTATTGAATTTTGAAAATTGGTCTATTTCGTCGGATCAAGGAGTTGTTCAAATCCAACCAAACTTGGCATGGAGTATACCATGGGTACCTAGACTGTAAAACCAAAAGAATTTTTGGTATAGCTTGCCTAGGAAAAAAGTTAGCTTTTCATACGGAAATTTGCGATTATTTCATATAGATAATTTTGAAAATCGGTCTTTTTCTTATGGTCAAAAACTTCTTGAAATGGAACCAAACCTGGTATAGAGTATCCCCTGTGTAGCTAGAGTCTAAAACAAAAAGAATTTTTGGTATTGCTTGCCTAGAAAAAAAGTTAGTTTTACGTAACGAAATTTCCGATTATTTCGAATAATTAATTTTAAATAGTTTTTAAAAATAGGTCTCTTTCATTGGGTCAAGGAGTTGTTCAAATCAAAGCAAACTTGGCATGTAGTATCCCCATTAAATGTAGAGTCTAAAACAAAAAGAATTTTTTGTATAGCTTGGCTAGGAAAAAAGTTAGTTTTTCATACGGAAATCTGCGATTATTTCAAATAGGTAATTTTAAAATTAGGTCTTTTTCGTATGGTCAAAAACTTCTTGAAATGAAACCAAACTCGGTATAGAGTATCCCATGTGTATCTAGAGTGTAAAACCAAAAGAAGTTTTGCTATAGCTTGCCTAGGAAAAAAGTTAGTTTTACGTTCGGAAATTTCCGATTAATTCGAATAATTAATTTTAAATAATTTTTAAAAATAGGTCTCTTTCATTGGGTCAAGGAGTTGTTCAAACCAATTCAAACTCGTAGTCAGAGTTCCCCTGTGTATACGGAGTCTAATGAGCCAATAACCTTTGGTATATCTTGTCTAGAAAAAAGTTAGTGTTTCATACGGAAATTTGGGAATTTCTCGAATAACGAATTTTAAAAATAGGTCTTTTTCATCGGGTCAAGGAGTTGTTCAAACCAATTCAAACTCGTAGTCAGAGTTCCCCTGTGTATACGGAGTCTAATGAGCTAATAACTTTTGGTATATCTTGTCTAGAAAAAAAGTTAGGATTGCATTCGGAAATTTGCGATTATTTCGAATAAGTATTTTTAAAAATAGGTCTTTTTCGTATGGTCAAAAACTTATTGAAATGGAACCAAACCTGGTATAGAGTATCCCCTGTGTAGCTAGAGTCTAAAACAAAAAGAATTTTTGGTATTGCTTGCCTAGCAAAAAAGTTAGTTTTTCGTACGGAAATTTCCGATTAATTCGAATATTTAATTTTAAATAATTTTTTAAAATAGGTCTCTTTCATTGGGTCAAGGATTTGTCCAAATCAAACCAAACTTGGTATGGAGTATCCCCTGTGTAGCTAGAGTCTAAAAGAAAAGGAATTTAAGCTATACCTGGCTTAGGAGAAAGTTAGGTTTTCATACTGAAATTTGCGAATAACGAATTTCAAGTATAGTTAATTTTGATCAGGCCATTGAAATTTTTGAGTTGTCGATTCGAACCAAATTTGGTATGAGGTATTCTCTTTGTATGTACGGAACAAGTGTTCTGCTAGTAAAAAGGTTTCAAACTTAATGTTTTCAATTGTTGTAATGAAGCATCAAACAGAAATTTACGCTAATGAAAAAGGTGTTTTTTTGCAAAAAGCGAAGATTGTCTCCATTATTAGCGAATCTAATCATGGAAATGAGGATAAATTGCGGAACGAAATTGAACATCTCAAAAAGAAGGTTGAAGAGTTGAGCAAGAGAGTTGAAGAACTTGAGCTTTGACACTACGGTATCGGTACACTCAGAAGACTTAATTGAGGTTCCAAATGGCATCTGAAAGAATGGAGTTAGATTAGTTGTAGCTGATAGATTTAAACAGTTGTTCAGACATCAAAAGATCAAACTTGAGGCTTTTCTGTTAATGTTTAAAGTCTTAAATACTCTTACGTTGTTTAATGTTTGTTGCGGTTTTTAATCATTTTCCTAACCGGCTTTTCGTCCCCTTAGCCTAAAACGTTTCTCAATGACGTGAATATTTCCATTCACCCATAATTTTCCTTACATTTAAGACTTAATCTTTTTCAGGTTGTGAAAATGTCAGGCTTCAACTGGTTGATTATGAGTCTCGAGAAAGACGACGCTCAAATTATTGATAGCAATTCTAAAATGTGGGGAAGCTTGAGTTATATTGACAAGGTCAAGAGAACGGAAGGCACCCAAACAATGCTCCTAAAGGATGGAAGGTTGAGGTCGTACATGATTTTGAAGCAAGGAGCAGACGATTTCTCTGCAGATCTTGAGGAGCTGAAAAAACAAATCAAAGTTCCTGAAACAGATCACAGGCCACAATTAACAGAAGTTGACGAAACGGCCTCAACTACATCAAAGAAAAATTCCTCCGATGTGCAATCGTCTTCAAAAGTGGTCAAGAGAACCGTTGTCTCGGTATGTTTAAACCTCCGGAAAGTAGATAAAATTTAAAAAAAAATGAAAAATAAAACATTGTTTAACGTTTTTTTTTGCTATTTTTTATTTTGGTTTAGTGCTGTGAAGAACACAAGGGAATTGCGAAGATGCTGCTATTGAACGAGAAAAGGATGCACGACATGGTCACCCTTCTGCAAGGCGCTACTAGTCAGTCAGCGGATGATTTGAGCAGCCTCAAACGAAAATTCAATTCATTCGTTCGTATTTCTAACTTGGTTTCGTTTTTTTAATTTTTGGCAACCAATATGAATTTTTTGTTCAAAGGTTACCCATGCACTGGCGGGCATTGATAGTGTTGAAAATACTGGAGATGGACAAGAAGTTCAAGAGGAAGAGGACAGGGAGGCCGATGATGTAGCGGAAGACAAAGATCTTGAAGAGGCCTTAATACTTCGACTTGTTGAGAAAAAGCCTCCCGTGCAATTTGGTCTAAATGGAAAAAATTTAGACCTCGTTTACAGCGGACACAAACCCACTGACTACGGTTTAGCGCTACGAAAGTGGATTTGGGGCATTGATGGTTTGTCTTATGAAATGATTTTGCCGTCAAAGAGCTTGACTGATGGACGTAAATGTGCCACGAAAGATTCAATGCTCAAATTCTTCCGTGAGTTTTTGCACTACTTTTCACAATCACTTGAAACTTGTTTAATTGTGCGTTTCAATGTTTTATCAGCGTTCAAGGTTGTTCTCTGGGTAAAAATTTGTTTGAACATGAATAATTTTAGGATCAATTGAGAGGAAATTTCCGAGTTCATCCTTCCCCAATGCCAAAGAACAAGCAAAAAAGCAGCAAATAAGGCTGGGCTAAATGCGAAGCAACCAATAGAGGGCAAGGGAAAATACAGCGAGAAAGCAAAGGAGTTGAAGAAAGCCAAGTATGTGAAGAAAAATGCTGGAAATTAAATTGCTCTTAATCAGATCAGAGTTGCTTGTTTTAAACTACACATATACTGCAGTTTGTTACTTTATCAGGCACTTATCCCAATTTCTAGTCTCATATCGCAGAGTTCTTATATAAATGTTTTGAATTATAGCGTATATAATTATTATTAAAGTTTTCACCATTTTACTCGATATAAATTTGTTGTTTTTAGTTAACTTTGAACTGATAATTGTACTCTTTTTAACTCAATTGAGGAGAGAAACAGTAAACCACAACAAAACGAGTTATGTGTTTTATAACAATAGCTTTTTCCCTTAATGATCTGAAGAATTTTTTTTCATTTTGTAGTAATTTCTCGATTGTCTTTAAGATTTATGGAGAACTCCAAACAAGACAAATGCCCTAAAAGGCAATCCAAAGTACCCAGCTTCGAGACAGATCCTGAAACTCAAGTTGAAAGAAGTATTCGTTACGAGCACAGGAACACAGCTTTTATTTTTATCTATGAAAAAGCTTGTGTTTCGACGACACTTAACAACCGCGCTTGGCCTCGAGGATACAGTGATGAAGCGAAGCTAGCACTGAGACCGGGAGAATATGAGTTTATCACTCACAATAGTGCACCTCATAGAATGATGTATTTGGGAAGAGCATCAATTGAGAGGGCCAGAGAGCACAAGAAGCTGGCATCAGAGGTTTATGTTAAAGGACAACGACCGCCGTATATATGGGAAGGACCAGGGACTGAAAACGCCACCATTGTTACCAGTCAGCCAAGAGTCAGTGCAACCCAACCTGCCAACGTATTTGTACCAGAATCACCGGATTTGCTCTTTTCCCCTGAACCGGTCAACGAAACTCCAAGCAGAAATACAGGCGAACAATTGACTGTTAACAGCAAAAACGTTGCTGAAACATCTTCCCAAATGAAAGCAACAACACAACCACTTCTGTTCCGAGAGAGTGCAACAACATCAACAGCAAATGCCAGTGCACAGGTACTCGTATTCGGTCTGAAAAAAGCATTTGCTTTCATCGCTTTTTGATTGGAGTTTTTTATTTAGGGTGCCTCTTCTATGTGTAGCGAGTTCAAAGAGTTTTTGAAAGGCCACGAGGAAAGAATGTGTCGAGCTACTCAAGTTGGAGTTGCTATCAAAGCGAAACACGACAAAAAGCGAAGGAGGCTATTAGGAGAACTGAACGATACGGTATGCTCTTGTGTAATTTTCTCATACGTCGTAATTCATAATCATTTTCGGGTTTTATGAAATGATCTATAACACTTTGGTTTTGACTTTAGCTAGATGAAGTCAATGAAATATCGTTGCTCCAACGGTTTGGGTTTCAAAGTGTGGATGAGGATAAGAGTCTTTTACAAGCCTATCCCATTCATCAAGTTCAGTTTGAGGGCGAAGATTTGATGAAAACCCATCAAGCCAGCTCTTATCTATCTCAACTTGGGCGTACTTTGCGAAGAACACTTTTTGGGATCGATGGTTTGGTTGACGAGATGATGAACAGTGAAGGCTCGTTAACCCGGTCTGAGGCATCCAGGGAAAAAACTCTGTTGTTCGACGGTAATTGTTTTCATGAACTACTAAAAATTAATCTGATAGTTAAGTCCAATATAAACAGAATGTTCAACTCAAAAAACGAAACGCTGAACTGAGAGATGTGGGGTTTAGTTTATTTTAATGTTTATATCCGTCATTGTTTAGATGTTGTGAAGCAGAAGTACCCACTTACACCCCGCCTGGCATTGAAGAAGGCAAAAGACTCCGCAAATCAGGCCGGGAGAGAAAGGCGAAGTTACCTGAAAAATCCAGAAAACTTAGAGCATAGTGTCGAAGCAGTAACTTCTACCCCGCTTACTACTACTTCTAATTAGCTTGAGTAACTGTGTCTGTGCCCCTATTGTGCTCCTGTTTAACGTAACTGATAAAACAGTCTAATTGTAGTGATTAATAGTGATTTTGTTATTTGAGGCTTATGTTTCAATACTTAGGACAGTATTATCTGATTAGAATGTGATTTTTGCTGCTGCTGTTTTGCACTGATAAATTTGTTGTGTTTTGATTGAGTTAATCTGTGGTTTGTCTACTCAGCATTTCTTGCAGTAATGAGTTTTAGTGTTTTAGTGCTCGTGTTAACGTAACTGATAAAACAGTCTAATTATAGTGATTAGTAGTGAATTTGTTATTTTTGAGGCTTATGTTTCAATACTTAGGGCATTCTTGTCTGATTAGAATGTGATCTTTGCTGCCGCTGTTTTGTACTGATAAATTGATTGTGTTTTGATTGAGTTAATCTGTGGTTTTTTTACTCAGAATTTCTTGCAGTAATCAATTTAGTCTGAAAATTAGTGTCTCGATTTTTGTTACTGATTATTTTTCTTGCTGTTTCGAGAATGGAAAGTTACGCGTTTTCATAGTTCTTTTTAATTCTTGTTTGCCATCATAGTTCTTACGATTTGAATGGTTGGAAACGAAAGTTCGGTTTTTGATCAGTTAATTAATTTAAGATAAAATGGATCTGTGCGAGAAGCTCGCTCAAATTGAAGGCTTCGTGGCAGAAAATTATGTTGAAAGATCTGATTACGAAGTACACCTGCTCACAGAACTGATTTCTAAAAACAGCTACATGGATTTGATGAACTCAGACAACCACTTCAAAAGATTGCATCAAGATTTGGAGGAAGTTTATAAATGTTCGTTTAATGCGGGATTTAGGATTGAACCTGACAGTTTTGGCGGTTATTGTTTGATCAATCGCAGCGGGAAAACAATTAAATGTGGCGAAATCAACGTTGCCGTTGGCTTGTTGGCAAAGAAGCCGAAAGATCGTGAGATAGATGACTGGTCTTTAATGGAAGGCGACAAGTTGTTGGTAGGCGTCGCAAGATGGGCAAATCATTCGTGTGTCCCAAACTGCGACTACTACATGTGCGGAGGATATAAGGGGAGAGAATGCGTACGACTAAGAGCTTTAAAAGAAATCAAGGATGGTGAAGAGCTGACAACTTTTTATAATGTAGATTTTTTCGGAGAGAAGAATAAGTTCTGTCTATGTGAACATAGATCAAAACATGGCTCAGAAGAATTGCAAGAGGAGAAGGATGAACCTATTAAACCACCGAAACGAAAAAGAAATGTAAAACCACGGATAAAAATAACAGCTAGTGACGTACGTGGTTCCTTACTCACTGACCTCATTAAGTTCTACAACGAGGATTCGAACGTCAGTTTAGCTTCGGAAGTTAGCTCTATTCCCTTTACAAATAGCGATTTTCCAGATAATTCAATCAGTGATGCAGAACAAATTGAAAAGGATGGTAATTGCTCTGATTTTTCCGATGGTTTTAGTAGTACCGAGATCAGTTATCCTTGCGACCAAATTGAAACTCTTGTTGGAGTTGATTTGTTTGCAAATTTTTCAGCCACCGAGAGCGATTCAGAAAATGAAGAAAAGGATGATAATGATCAAACTGTGCTATTAACTGAAGTATCGGGTGCCTCAACAGAAAATCTTAAAGCTTCTCTTCTAGCTATTGTGTCGGTTCATAATGGCTCTGATTCGCTATTGAACGATCTTTTAAAGCGTGATCAGTTGCTGTTCGGTGGTCAAACTATTTCGCCGTGGGCCGTCAAGAAACAGTTTGAAGACTTTTGTTCACTTTACCAATCCAGTAAACAATCCCTTAACAACGGCGAGCTAATTCTGTTAAACTTTCGTCCTCTGTTGATAGACATTGTTAAAAACACACTCCCTGAGATGCTAAAGTACGCCGAAGAGAAAGATTCTTCACGCGATATTTTGATGCCAACTTTTTGCATAACTGAACAACGGCGGATAAATGTCAGATTAATTGTCAATACTGATGGTGCTAATGTATGCAAGACACCCATAACTTCAGCTTGGCCTCTTTTCTTGGCAGTTGCAGATCTATCTCCTAAGCTTCGCCAACTCTTCAAAAATCTTGTTCTGGGAGCATTGTTTGTTGGTTCGGGCTACCCTGATTTTGATATCGTCTTTGAACATATAAAACGAGAATTGTCAGTTACAGAGAAAATCATTTTCAATGGAGTCGATTTGCTTGTTACATTTGAACCTATTTTGCTAGTTGCTGACCTGATAGCAAAATCGAAAGTTCTGAAAATGAAACAGTGCAATGGTTTCTATGGATGTACGCTTTGCAATCAGAGAGGAATTCATGTAGCGGGTTCCCATCGATATCCTCACGACGAAAGCTTCCAGATGCGTTCGTTTGACGCCCATATGAAAAATATCCAAGAGCTGGAAAGAGGAAGTGTGGATGAATTAAGAGTTGAACTCGGTCGAAAGGCGGATTGTGAAATTAAAACTCTCGGTGTTAAAGGGAGAAGCAAAGCTTTCGATCTGATTTCAAATCAACCACTCTCATCTCCAATTGACCCGATGCATCAGTTGTTCCTTGGTGTTGCAAAAGATATTCTATTGCATCATTATGAGAGGATGAGGCCTGAGCATAAAACTGAAATCAATATTTTTATTGAGTCCCTTGATTTACCAAAAGAGTTCAAAAACTCACTCCGGAAACTTGATTCGTTGTCAAATTTCAAAGCAAAGGAAGTGAAAATCATGCTACTGTACTTGTCGCCCATAATTTTTCCTCCATTTTTGTATGGCGAAGAAAGAAAAAGTGACGAGTCTGACCTAAAGAAGCTAGTTTTTTCGATTCGAGAACTTTTTGAGTCATCCGACAACGCAGATTTATGTGATCAGCTTCTAAATGAGTTCTGTCTGAGCATGGCGGACAAAACTAATAAAATGGAGTCAATCAATTTCCATCTTTTGAGACATCTTGGTTGGCAAGCAAAAAATATTGGACCACTGTTTACGACATCTGCTGCTATGTTTGAGTCTGCTAACAGATTGCTAATTGTACCACTCACTGGAACCGTCAATCAGTGTCAACTAATGGTTTGGCGATTTGTAAGGGCAAAAATGATAGCAAAGATGAGCATTAAAGACGACTGTCTTACAGAAATGCTGACAAGCTTTCACGAGAAAAGGAAATTAGATGAAAGTTATGGTTTCGTGGAAAGTGCAGAAACAAGAAAATTTCGCCAAGAGCGTCCGAATTTAAAGTTGTTCTGTCGGAATCTTGATTTTTGCTTCCTATCATCGGCTGCATATGGACGGGGATGTACTGCTGATAAATATGTTGCTGCCTTAATTGATGGTGAAATGATTGCCGGAGAAATACTGTTCTTTTTTCGTGGAATTGCTAACAATTGTGTGCTCCGAAAATTCAAAATTGTAAGGAAGTTGACATTGATAAAATCTCAGGCCCTAAATGTTGTCACATTCGGATTTATTGTCCAGGATACAGAAGAGAAAATTCAAATTTCTTTAAGTGCCATAAAACATAAACTCTTCTATTTTCAGTTCAAAGAGGTGTCATATCTGATTGCCATGCTGTGTCATTATGAGCATAATTAGTCAATTTTTAATTTTGGTTCGATTTATCAAATGCAAATTGTAATTAAAGTCTATCAGAACCAAATTTGTAGCTCAGCGTACCTGCCAAAAATAGTTGAAACTATGTTTTATGCAATTTT
Organism: Convolutriloba macropyga; assembly: GCF_964194025.1. Classification (NCBI taxonomy): domain Eukaryota; kingdom Metazoa; phylum Xenacoelomorpha; order Acoela; family Convolutidae; genus Convolutriloba; species Convolutriloba macropyga. The sequence goes on from NC_134479.1 coordinate 26,748,423, forward strand.
TGCGTTCTTCTTAGAAATTTTTGTTATAGGAAAACTTAATTATAAGAAGTTTTATCAGGTGAAATAGTTGTTGAATTTAAAGCAATCTCGGTATGGAGTATATTCATTTGGAGTGCATTCCAGGTGGAGTGTTCAGTTGGGAACGTAAAACGAAAGGAATTGCTTTTCATACCTAAATTTCCGATTTAATCGAAAAACGAATTTTAAACATAGCTGTTTTTGATGCAGTCATAGATTTGTCCAAAGTGAACCAAACTCGGTATGGAGTGTTCCAGGAGTACCTAGAGTCTAAAACACTAGGAATTTTTGATATAGCTGGTCTAGAAAAAAGTTACGTTTTCGTACGGAAATTTGCGATTATTTCAAATAAGTAATTTTAAAATTAGGTCTTTTTCGTATAGTCAAAAACTTCTTGAAACTGAACCAAACTCGGTATGGAGTATCGCATGTGTAGCTAGAGTGTAAAACAGAAAGAATTTTTGCTAACGCTTGCCTAGGAAAAAATTTAATTTTACGTACGGAAATCTCCGATTAATTCGAATAATTAATTTTAAATAATTTTTAAAAATAGGTCTCTTTCATTGGGTCAAGGAGTTGTCCAAATCGAACCAAAATCGGTATGGAGTATCCCATTGGTAGGTAGAATCTGAGACAAAAAGAATTTTTGGTATAGCTTGCCTCTGAAAAAAGTTAGTTTTTCATACGGAAATTTGAGTATTTCTCGAATAACGAATTTTAAAAATAGGTCTTTTTCATCGGGTCAAGGAGTTGTTCAAATCGAACCAGACTGGGTATAGAGTATCCCATGGGTACCTAGAGTGCAAAACAAAACGAATTTTTGGTATAGCTTTCCTAGGAAAAAAGTTAATTTTCCGTACGGAAATTTCCGATCAATTCGAATAATTTTTTTAATTAATTTTTAAAAATAGGTCTCTTTCATTGGGTCAAGAAGTTGTCCAAATCGAACCGAAATTGGTGTGGAGTATCCCCATGGTAGGTAGACTCTGAGACAAAAAGATTTATTGGTATAGCTTGCCTCTGAAAAAAGTTAGTTTTTCATACGGAAATTTGCGTATTTCTCGAATAACGAATTTTAAAAATAGGTCTTTTTCATCGGGTCAAGGAGTTGTTCAAATCGAACCAAACTGGGTGTAGAGTATACCATGGGTACCTAGAGTGCAAAACAAAATGAATTTTTGGTATAGCTTCCCTAGGAAAGAAGTTATTTTTTCATACGGAATTTGGCTATTATTTCGAATAATTTTGCGATCATAATTTTGAAAATAGGTCTATTTCAGCGGGTCAAGGAGCTGTCCAAATCTAACCAAAATCGGTATGGATTATCCCATGTATACCTAGCGTGTAAAACCGAAAGAATTTTTGCTATAGCTTGCCTAGGAAAAAAGTTAGTTTTTCATACGGAAATTTGCGATTATTTCAAATAGATAATTTTAAAAATAGGTCTTTTTCGTATAGTCAAAAACTGCTTGAAATGGAACCAAACTCGGTATAGAGTATCCCATGTGTATCTAGAGTCTAAAACAAAAATAATTTTTGGTATTGCTTCCCTAGGAAAGAAGTTATTTTTTCATACGGAATTTTGCTATTATTTCGAATAATTTTGCGATCATAATTTTAAAAATAGGTCTATTTCAGCGGGTCAAGGAGTTGTCCAAATCTAACCAAAATCGGTATGGAGTATCCCATGTATACCTAGAGTCTAAATCAAAAAGAATTTTTGGTATTGCTTGCCTACGAAAAAAGTTAGCTTTTCATACGGAAATTTGGGATTATTTCCAATATTTAATTTTCAAATATAGTATTTTTCATCGGGTCAAGGAGTTGTTCAAATCGAACCAAACTTGGCATGGAGTATCCCATGGGTACCTAGAGTGTAAAACAGAAAGAATTTTTTTATAGCTTGGCTAGGAAAAAAGTTAGCTTTTCATACGGAAATTTGCGATTATTTCAAATAGATAATTTTAAAAATAGGTCTTTTTCGTATGGTCAAAAACTTCTTGAAATGGAACCAAACTCGGTATAGAGTATCCCATGTGTATCTAGAGTCTAAAACAAAAAGAATTTTTGGTATAGCTTGCCTAGGAAAAAAGTTAGTTTTTCATACGGAAATTTGCGTTTAATTCGAATAATTAATTCTAAATAATTTTTAAAAATAGGTCTTTTTCATCGGGTCAAGGAGTGGTTCAAATCAAACCAAGCCTGGTATGGAGTATCCCATGGGTGCCTAGAGTGTAAAACAGAAAGAATTTTTGGTATAGCTTGCCTAGGAAAAAAGTTAGCTTTTCATACGGAAATTTGCGATTATTTCGAATATTTAATTTTCAAATATAGTATTTTTCATCGGGTCAAGGAATTGTTCAAATCGAACCAAATTTGGCATGGAGTATCCCATGGGTACCTAGAGTGTAAAACAGAAAGAATTTTTGCTATAGCTTGCCTAGGAGAAAAGTTAGTTTTTCATACGGAAATTTGCTATTATTTCAAATAATTTCATTTATTGAATTTTGAAAATTTGTCTATTTCGTCGGATCAAGGAGTTGTTCAAATCGAACCAAACTTGGCATGGAGTATCCCATGGGTACCTAGAGTGTAAAACAGAAAGAATTTTTGCTATAGCTTGCCTAGGAAAAAAGTTAGTTTTTCGTACGGAAATTTGCGATTATTTCATATAGATAATTTTAAAAATAGGTCTTTTTCATCGGGTCAAAGAGTTGTTCAAACCAATTCAAACTCATAGTCAGAGTTCCCCTGTGTATACGGAGTCTAATGAGACAATATCTTTTGGTATATCTTGTCTAGAAAAAAAGTTAGTGTTTCATACGGAAATTTGCGAATTTCTCGAATAACGAATTTTAAAAATAGGTCTTTTTCATCGGGTCAAGGAGTTGTTCAAACCAATTCAAACTCATAGTCAGAGTTCCCCTGTGTATACGGAGTCTAATGAGACAATATCTTTTGGTATATCTTGTCTAGAAGAAAGTTAGTGTTTCATACGGAAATTTGCGAATTTCTCGAATAACGAATTTTAAAAATAGGTCTTTTTCATCGGGTCAAGGAGTTGTTCAAACCAATTCAAACTCATAGTCAGAGTTCCCCTGTGTATACGGAGTCTAATGAGACAATATCTTTTGGTATATCTTGTCTAGAAAAAAAGTTAGTGTTTCATACGGAAATTTGCGAATTTCTCGAATAACGAATTTTAAAAATAGGTCTTTTTCATCGGGTCAAGGAGTTGTTCAAACCAATTCAAACTCATAGTCAGAGTTCCCCTGTGTATACGGAGTCTAATGAGACAATATCTTTTGGTATATCTTGTCTAGAAAAAAAGTTAGTGTTTCATACGGAAATTTGCGAATTTCTCGAATAACGAATTTTAAAAATAGGTCTTTTTCATCGGGTCAAGGAGTTGTTCAAACCAATTCAAACTCATAGTCAGAGTTCCCCTGTGTATACGGAGTCTAATGAGACAATATCTTTTGGTATATCTTGTCTAGAAAAAAAGTTAGTGTTTCATACGGAAATTTGCGAATTTCTCGAATAACGAATTTTAAAAATAGGTCTTTTTCATCGGGTCAAGGAGTTGTTCAAACCAATTCAAACTCATAGTCAGAGTTTCCCTGTGTATACGGAGTCTAATGAGCCAGTAACTTTTGGTATATGTTGTCTAGAAAAAGAGTTAGGATTGCATTCGGAAATTTGCGATTATTTCGAATAAGTATTTTTAAAAATAGGTCTCTTTCGTATGGTCAAAAACTTCTTGAAATGGAACCAAACCTGGTATAGAGTACCCCCTGTGTAGCTAGAGTCTAAAACATAAAGAATTTTTGGTATAGCTTGCCTAGGAAAGAAGTTATTTTTTCATACGGAATTTTGCTATTATTTCATATAGATAATTTTAAAAATAGGTCTTTTTCATCGGGTCAAGGAGTTGTCCAAATCAAACCAAACTGGGTATGCAGTATCCCCTGTGTAGCTAGAGTCTAAAACAAAAAGAATTTTTGGTATTGGTTGCCTAGCAAAAAAGTTAGTTTTTCGTACGGAAATTTGCTATTATTTCAAATAAGTAATTTTAAACAATTTTCAAAATTAGGTCTCTTTCATTAGGTCAAGGAGTTGTTCAAATCGAACCAAACTTGGTATGGAGTTTCCCCTGTATAGCTAGAGTCTAAAACAAAAAGACTTTTTGGTATTGGTTGCCTAGCAAAAAAGTTAGTTTTTCATACGGAAATTTGCGATTATTTCAAATAGATAATTTTAAAAATAGGTCTTTTTCTTATGGTCAAAAACTTCTTGAAATGGAACCAAACCTGGTATAGAGTATCCCCTGTGTAGCTAGAGTCTCAAACAAAAAGAATTTTTGGTATTGCTTGCCTAGCAAAAAAGTTAGTTTTTCGTATGGAAATTTGCGATTAATTCGAATAGGTAAAGATTATTGAATTTTAAAAATAGGTCTTTTTTATCGGGTCAAGGAATTGTTCAATTCGAACGAAAATTGGCATGGAGTATCCCCATGGTAGGTAGACTCTGAGACAAAAAGAAATTTTGGTATAGCTTGTCTCTGAGAAAAGTAAGTTTTTCGTATGGAAATTTGCGATTATTTCAAATAGTTAATTTTAAAAATAGGTCTATTTCATTGGGTCAAGGAGTTGTCCAAATCTAACCAAAATCGGTATGGAGTATCCCCTTGCTAGGTAGAGTCTAAAACAAAAAGAGTTTTTGGTATAGCTTGCCTAAGAAAAAAGTTAGTTTTTCATACGGAAATTTCGACTTATTCGCTTATTTTATTTTTAAAAATATAGAAAATTTATCGGATCAAGGAGTTGTTCAAAGTGAACCAAACTTGTTATCGAGTATCCCATGGGTAACTAGATTGTACAACAAAAAGAATTTTTGGTAAAGCTTGCCCAGGAAAAAAGTTAGTTTTTCATACGGAAATTTCGACTTATTCGCTTATTTTATTTTTAAAAATATAGAAAATTTATCGGATCAAGGAGTTGTTCAAAGTGAACCAAACTTGTTATCGAGTATCCCATGGGTAACTAGATTGTAAAACAAAAAGAATTTTTGGTAAAGCTTGCCCAGGAAAAAAGTTAGTTTTTCGTACGGAAATTTGCTATTATTTCAAATAAGTAATTTTAAACAATTTTCAAAATTAGGTCTATTTCATTAGGTCAAGGAGTTGTTCAAATCGAACCAAAGTTGGTATGGAGTATCCCCTTTGTAGGTCGAGTCTAAAACAGAAAGAATTTTTGCGATAGCTTGCGTAGGAAAAAAGTTAGTTTTGCGTACGGTTTTTTTTGAAAAAAAATCAAAAATATAGAGTTAAAAACGGGTGGGACGCCTTTCGGGCGTCAAGATTTTTCGGTGCTCTCTCTCCCCCTCTCCCCTCGTTCTCTCGCCTCTGTTTTCGTCTCTCGCGTTCTCTCGCTTGTCTCGCGTTTTCTCGCTCGTCTCGCGTTTTCTCGATCGTCTCGCGTTTTCTCGCGTTTTCTCGCGTTTTCTCGCGTTTTCTCGCTCGTCTCTCGCGTTGTCTCGCTCGTCTCTCGCTTCGGTCTTTTGGTTTGAGTCTATGATGTGTGTTTATGATGTATGATATATGTTTCAGCTTTCTTGAATGAGTGTCAAAAAAAAGTCTTATTAAAAAAAAGTCTTATTAGAGGTTCATTTTATTCTTAATATTGATAGATAGACATCCCTAGAATTTTGCTCACGCCAGCAAAAAAGGATGTCTACTATTAGTATAAAGATGTTCATGTACCTCACGTAAAAAAAAGACTTTATATGTGGATTTGTGGACTCGTGGAACCCTGGCGTCTTCATCTTCAATGGGCATCTACAAGCATAAAAGGTTAGTTTTTTTTAGTCTGGACATATGCAACTTTGAACGCACGAAAGTCTGGACATAGGCCTTTTTGAACGCACGATAGTCTGATCATGAACGCACGAAAATGTTTTCGTGCGTTCATGATCAGACTATCGTGCGTTCAAAAAGGCCTATGTCCAGACTATCGTGCGTTCAAAGTTGCATATGTCCAGACTATCGTGCGTTCAAAGTTACCTATGATCAGACTATCGTGCGTTCCAAGTTGCATATGTCCAGACTATCGTGCGTTCAAAATTGCATATGTCCAGACTATCGTGCGTTCAAAATTGCATATGTCCAGACTATCGTGCGTTCAAAATTGCATATGTCCAGACTATCGTGCGTTCAAAATTGCATATGTCCAGACTATCGTGCGTTCATTTTTTTTCCAGACCGTGTAATTTTGAACGCACGACGCCACCTTGTGCGTTCATTTCGGTCTGGACATATCGACTTTCGGTCTGGCACCTCAACCTGGGATGCGTTGTTCACATTTTAATATTTTTTATTAAAATAAAATCACAAAATCCATCGTCTATCTTTTTAACAAATTAACTGTTAAATTGTTGACTTTCAATTCTCTAGATAGCCTATAATATTTCAAAAAAAGTGCAAAAAAGGTTACTTAGGATAATATATATGATTGTAATAAAACTTGCTCTCTAAAAAAATGCTAGACTTCGACTTTTTCAAACTTGCCATTTAAAGAGATTTTCTTCTGAGGACATTAAAAATTTTTTGAGAATCATTAGAATTATCTTTTAAAAAGTTATGCAAATCACAGTGTTGGACCTGTCGTCTTATGTTTTTTTGTTATTGTCATGAGAGTTTGCTTAGGCGTGTAGATATCTAAAAGATTATAATAGCTGCTTTTTGATGTAATTACGCAATAAAAGCTTTCCTTGAACAAAAAGAGATATGCTCAACTGCTAACTAATATAAAATGAGAAAGGTTTCGGGGGAAAAATGAGGTCACGATTGTTATAATATGTAGAGGAAACTAATTTGTCAAAATAAAATTAATTCTGATATTTAAAACAAACGTTTGGGAACTTTACGTTTATTGTCAGGTTAAAACTGTGTCACAAATTGTTGAAGGATAAAATGAATAAACATATACATTTGTCTGAGACCACAATTTGTACAATTATAAGACCTATCTTAAAAATTACATGAAAAATTTTCCCTAAGTGCAATATTTAGCCTAATTACCCTTTCATATTTACATCTGTTATCAATTTCTTTAAACATTCCGCCTCCAAATTTTTCGATTTTGGCCAAGATTTTGTGTTTCTATAGCAGTTCCGAATTTACCGTTTTCTAAGTATCCCTCTTGTGGTGGGTTTGCAATTTTCGTTTTGTCAAGCACGAAATATTTTTTGTCCTATTTTGCTTTTCCCAATTCAAAAACATGATTTGAACTAATATTTCAGCGTGCGTCCCGGCCCCTTAAAATCGTTTCGTGTTTTTAGTCCCGGCGTCAACTTGCTGATATAAATATACGCACATTTATATATATATATATATATATATATATATATATATATAATATATATATATATATATATATATATATATATATATATATACATATACATCTATATATAAATATATATATATATATATATATATATATGTACATATGCATATATCCAGCTCTGATTGTCTTTAGTTCTGTCTACTGTGTGACAGGCATCCAGAATTTACCATTCAATATCAATTGTTGAGCCACCACATTCAAGAAGACGTTGAGCCACCTGCAAATCCTACTTTGTTTGTTCTGAGGTCCTCGTGGTAACATGCCGGCTTGTCCGCCCAACAAAAATGTTTCGGCATCTTTTACATATTATCTCATACACCGCTTCGGATATCAGGTTTCTTTTGTAAGATGATTTAGGGTGGAGAGGCATGATCTTAAATTTCGCTTTATGAAAACCACCTGCAAGTCGCATAGTTTCTTCAATATTGAAAAATTGTGTGTAAGGTTGCCTCCGTATTGCAGATAAAAAGTCGGTTAATCGTACGATCCAGTTTGGCGTTTTGATGCACTTTTAGTGTTG
>NC_134479.1:26761366-26858866 GCF_964194025.1 Convolutriloba macropyga
CGTGCAATTGCCAAAACTGGTCTTGAGTTTTTCCTATATAATTGGGTTTTTTTCGCAAGGTACAATTTAACAACATAAAACCCTGATTTTGATTTTAATGACAAATTTCTGCACGATGACAGTCTAACGATGACAGTCTAAGAAATTAACAGGGAGAATATCAGGTAGTAACACTGCCTCAAATAGCAGCCCCACGAAAGGAGAATCGGTTTATAAAATTACACATCGTCACAATTTTTTTTTTATAAAATGGAATTTGATGCAAAGTTTTATTAAATAAATTTTTGCCGTCAGAGTTGGTCTGTAAGTGTTAAATGGACCCAATATTGCCATTTAAGAACCTTGTATTGGTTGCAAAAAAGATTATAACGGGTTAATCAGAAATAACATAAGTCAAATTTTGTGAATGGAATTCACTCCAGAAAATTAAAATGTATATCTTTAACGCGAGGCGAGGATTGTTATGTAACTTCCACCCAGGTGCGAAAACAAAAACAGCATCAGTAAGGTTTTGGGCACAGTCTTAAAGTGATAATTGAAATCCAAATCGACCGTGATCAGTCAGTAAGGGAGACTCAAATTGGTGGTGTAGCAAAAACAACGTGTCTTGATGTCGGCACAACAAAAGTACAACACCTGAAGGGATATCTGAACGCAAACTTATAAAGCACTGAGCTAAAACGGGTTGAATGAGAAAGGGATGTTTGTTCAAGGATACAAAATGGATCTTACATGGAGTGGAAAATGTAAATTGAGAAAACAACAAGCATTGAAGGCTTTCTTTCAAACAAAGAAAAACAAATCTCAATAATGCGGAATATCTCAATCAAATACAAATCAGAATCAAAATCAAAATTAACGTATAGCTCAGTTGCCGGATGACGAAAAAAGCAACATGCAAACTTTCGAAAATTTTCAGCAGGCAGTAACACAGAAAACTTTTAAACAACAAAACACACCAAAATTATGACCTATATGAAAACAAAATTTCAGAAAGTTTTGTTTTAACAAAAATCAACTTCCAAGAAACTCTTATTTTACTGCTTTCATTTTATACTAGAAATGAAATCAGTCTAATCGAAATAACAATTACTTTAAATTGCATTTCACCTGAAGGTACTAGATATAGCGAAACCGGAATAGTTTTATAATTGACTTAGTCCTTTAATATGTAACAAGATGATTATTAAACAAAAACACCAAGTACTATAATTTTCTGAACTTTTTGGAAAATGTTTTTACAAAAAAATGCACAACATCCTCAATTTTGGTCGGTCCTTGAGGTGACATCATGATGTGGAAATAAATTGACTGATGACGAAAGAACTTGCGGGACAAGTGACCGCAGGACAAATGACTGCGGGACAAGTGATTTCTTCCAGTTTTTGTTTTTTAGAGCGAGTTGACATGCTTGTACGCAAACTGTTTCCTATTAATCACAGTTTAAAGGAAACATAGATAATGAACAATTATCAACTCGCTCTAGGACATAAGAACTATCATAAATCATTTATCCCGCACTGATGACTGATTAGAAAAATCTACTGGATTAGCCTAATTGTTGTCAATTAGACTAATTGTTGTTGTAAATTTGTAAATTAGTTTCATATGCTATGGTTTTTACAATGTTGGTTCTCAACTCTTGTCGCTCACACCTGGACCTGTGAACCTAGGTATCGCGAGACCCAATCCATCTTTGGAAATTGGTATCGCTGACGTTTTCTTGATAAACTGAATTGAATTGGTAATTTCAATCAAAGCCAAGTTTGATAATTTAGGTAACATAATTTGTTAAATTTTTTTCCGCCTGTTTTTTTCCGCCTGTTTTTTCTGCTTAGTAAAACATGAGCCAGTTTAAACCCCAATAGATGCCAAGCTGGTTTGAAAGGCTTGTTTTGGTGACATCGCGAACAAGGTACTCGGATCCCAAACCCGTGCCGTCTAGTGTTCACTCCTCCAGAGGTGTCAAGTGCCACTTCGAAAGAGCTGTTTAAACTCATCTCGCAATGCCCCTCACAAAAACTCAAAAACGTTATTTTCGCCCGGTTTAATGATAATCGAATCACTCCCCAACAGTTCGCTTATGGTTGGTAGTGTCTTTTAAATATAATGTACTTTAATTTCAAACCCTCAATTGTAATTATGCCAAATACCTTTCTTTTAATTACTCAACCACATATCAGCAAGAAATATGCTCTGCAATTTGTGCTTTTTAAATTTTCTGGTATACTTTTCCGATACTATTGCAATCAGTCATTTGCTTGGATGCTTCATTTCTTGATTTATACTTTTGCTCCCTACTAAACTCAGTTTCCTCTCCACAATCTGCCACGACCATAGACGAGACATTTCTCTCAACCGTTATCATGACCAAATTAAATGCAGTCAATCTAAAACTCTTTTGGGGAACGCAAGAGCTTACTGCATTGATTGCGGCTGGCTTCACCTAAGGTGCTGTGATTTGAAATGCTCCGCTGAACTCCCTACTGGGATTCATTATCTGCGATGGTTTTCTGTATTTCAGAAGCAGCACATGATAAAAGCAACATCTCCCCTAAAACCCCGCCCACTGACACCCATACAAAAATCAAGATCATACAAACCCTTACCGCCACAAGAAACCCAAAATGACGCTGATGATGCCAATGATGAAGCATAGTCGGAACACCCCCTCCCCCAAAAAAACGTACCGAAAAAAAACGAAAAAAATTATAAGTTGTTCTGCATACACTGCCAGGAAACGCCGTTAAGAGTGACAGAGTTCATAAAAAAAACTGTCACTGGCGGGCACACTTCATAGTACTGAACAAAAAGAAGAAGGGCCAGAGTTAGTTGAATGCCTGGATGAAACTTTGAAACAGTTTGAAGAAAGAAGCATCTATGAAGATCTTTCATTGAAGTTATCTTCTCCCACTTGGTCCCCGCTTGCGTGTAATCGACCAACGAAGGGTCAGTTACGAAAAGTTTTGCACGACGCCTACATTTACAGTGCCAAGTCCGCATCGATGAGCGTCTTCAAGAAGCTAGAGCTCTGCAGTATAGACGAAGACCCGTAAAAAAGGAAAAAAAACTTAAGTAACACTTAAACAATTCCATGGAAATTGATCGTAGTCAAAAGTCTCACTGATGAACTATCATCCGGAATATTATCACTAAAGGTTGCAATCAACAGAAAATTGTATATGAGTTGCTCAAAGGGAAACACTCGACTCCTTCCCAAAAAAGTCTAAACTACATAATTGATGAAAACAAGTTTGATTCAATCCCGTACCACACCGCAATCTTCGTAAAAATAGGAGCATCGGAAGTTAAAGAGGTAGCCCTGAAAACACATGGTAGCCACGGATCGTGTTGTTTTTGTTGCAAATGAGTGAAAAATTTTCACCTGCTTCGAAGAATTTTCAGCAAGCAAAGCAAAAACGGCTGCCAAAATTGCCATTCGCATCTCAAATGAAAAGGTATATAAATAATGTCTTTAAGCGATCAACGCTTGCAAGCTAATCCCCTTAAACAAAACCCCGGTGTTCGACTTATTGGCGTTGCAGAAGTTCTTCGTCACATCATAGTCAAATGCATCATTGAGCGTATAGAAAATAACCTACGATTTTTGGGTGGCAACTCACATCTTTGCTTTGGCCGAAAGTGCTAGATTGAACACGTAAATCACTCTCAGCGCCCGCAATATGAAAAACGTGAAAGTGAAGCTTTTCTAATAGATGTAAATAACGTCTTCAACAGCGTCAATCTTTACTTGGCAATTGAAAAATTGAATAGCATTTGTCTCGCCTGGAGATTTGTTGTTCAAATCTCTTATTCAGCTAAGTCCATTTTATAAGTTACAAGCAAAACACAGCACAACTCAAAAATTCCCATCGCTACGGCTATTTACGGAGTAGCGGCCCTTCCATTGCTAAGGCTTGTCCAGAATACGCACGTGTACCAAAAATAGTAAGCAGACGACTGCAGTGCAATAGGATGTTCGGAGGACTTACTCTTGTATATCAAACAACTCACTGAACATGGTAGCTATTTTGGCTACAACGTGAACGCCGCGTATTGTCAATTAATAGTAAAAGAGGCTCCAAAGTTCAAAGCTCTCAGATTGACTGAGGTGACGGCAATTGGAAATGTTGTGTGTTGCCGCGTTCTAGGACTTTTTATAGGATATGAGAAATTCTTTCAGACTTTTAAGGGTAAACGCTGCTGTGAAGTAGGACCAGTAACAAAAACATCCATTCAAAACGCTTGCACTTGCCTCACAAGGGGCGCGGAGCAAAAATTAGTTGTCGTGTCTAGGACAACGCCAAACTCAGAGATGATCTTCGCAGACGCAGAAGCCAAAATCCCAACGCACGTACAATCGTCTTTCATTGACTGTCCAATTTCTCAGTCAGCACGGCGATTGTTTTCGCTACCAACCCGGGAGACCGGGATTAACATCATGGAGCCAATAGATTACCAAACCGAGTACGCCGCTATGCAGAACGTATGCGCTACTCTTGAATATGAGGATCGAGCAAATGCTCATCTCACATAACAAGGCATAACACACGCTTAAAACAAAACGGGTTCGCGCAAGGAAAACATCCTACGGAAAACCTTCAGACCAAGCAATGCCACAATAGAAATTGCTTCAGAAAAAGGAGCTTCGAACTGGCTCATAACACCGAGGCCAAAAATAATCCCATTTTCTCTCCATTTTCTGTCTTATGAAAAGTTCACCATATTTTCTCTCCAATGTGCTAAAACACTCATGAGACACAACAAGATCCAGGACACATTGGCTAAGATCATGCATGACGTTTGGTATGATATCGAAGTTGAGCCGACTCCTCAATTTCTTCAAGGCGAGTCTTTTATACACAAAAATATTAGCACTGATGGAAACGTGCCACTAGAATTGAAATCGAATGGCTTATGGAGGGTCCAGGTTCGACTTGAAGATCTTTAACCCGCTCGCCAAGTCTTGCCCGAAAAATTCCGTAGAAGCGTACAAATATGGGTCGTTGAAGTGCCTCAAGTATGAGCAACGACTACTTGACGTCGTGAAGGGCAGCTTTGTTGGGCGCCTGTTTTCCTGCATGGGGGAGCAGCACCGTCTGCAACGCGCACTGTTACAACTAGCTAGCAAAATTGCCAAAAGAAGGACAAATCTTACTCATAATCAAAAACATACATACGAACGCGAATAAGTTTTCCTCTCCTGTGGAGCGTTGTCATATGCCTCAGAGAGTGCCGTGGCTCAAAACGCCTGACTGACACTTAGTTTTTGCAGTGCCATAGTGCGGGAGGGAAGACTATATTCATAACAAATTAGCTTTAATATAAATTGAATTCTCATGACGCAGCTCTAAAGAGTTAAGGCCTTGTCTTTGAAATTATATACGATGTAGTGATGTGTCATAGTAAGGGATCACTACTCATCCATAAGATTGTCCTGCGCAGATTAAGAGCAAACCCCGTTTATTTGTAAATTTAGTAAGCAATAATCTACTGGAAGTTTTTCTGCAAAAATTTCTCTTGAAAAGAAGACTACATTGCACGTGTGGTCATTGCAATAACTTCCCAAAACAGCTGTGAAATGGACTTCAATTTATGCGGTGCTGAACTCAAGGCTTGGAACTCAATCCTTTTCTACTACTATTAGAATGGAAAATTCGCTCACAATATTAGTGGGTGGAAGGAAACGTAAAAATCTTAGTTTTGTCTCTTTAATTTTAATTAGTTTCTGCCCTGTCTAGAGAAGTTTGAATTGTTGCCTTCTCGCATCGCTTAGCTTTGTTCCCAGACACCGCTTAGCTTTGTTCAGACACCGTTTAGCTTTGTTCTAAACAAGCTGCTCTCTTTGCTTTGTTCTAAAATGCTATTACCAGTTAGTGACGCAATTTCTTATTTGCTTTTCTGTTAAACATTAATGTTCACTAACTGAATTGTTTTTTCTGCTTCCGTAACACAATTTCGATTCTCTATTTACATCATTTGGAAAAATGATTAACGAACAAGCCTACATGAGCCTCTCAAAGGAGGAGGCGTTCAAAATTTTTGATAAATTACAAATAAAGTTGGAGGAAAAAGATATGTTTATCAAAGATGTTACTACCAAATATGCTCAAACGATGCAAACGACGGTAGTTCAGTAGTGCACGATAACTCAGCCAAGACTCTGGAGACTGGAATCTAAGCACGACCAGGAATCACGGTGGAAATGTGCACGCAATCGGACGACTTCGAGAAAGTAAGATACTTCCAAAAAAAACGTTTTGAGGGGAGACTCGAAATTTAGTCTTGGGCAGTAGCATAATCGCTAAATTGGAATTTTATAAAAAATATTTTCGATTGATTGTGCTGTACATCCATACAAGGGATCCACCACTAATGGAAAATTAAAGGTTATAAGTGAGTATGAAGACAGAAAAATTGAAACGCTAATACTACAAGACGGCACGAACACTGTTCTTAAACATCATCAAAAAATGCGCAAGGCCACTTTGCGGATCATGCCAAATTCGTTAAAAAATGTATTGAAAAATTCCAAACAGAAGTATTTGTTGTATGCGAAGTTCATCCTCTAAAAATATTACCGCAAAACATGGACAAAAACAATTGCCTTGACGAGTTTAATGAGCTAATACATATCACATACAGTAATCAAATTGGATTTAAAAACTTGAATGTGAACAAACACCTTTAAGAAGAAGGAACTAGTATCGATCAAACAGACGACAACAACGTTGGATACAACTATTTATTCGTTGATAATGTGCACCTTAACCATCGATTTGGAGTCCCGTTGCTAAAAAATTGGATGCTGTCGCCTTTGCTACTTAGCTCAAACGGTCTGGTAAACAACAACGTTTCATCTAACAATAAAGTACAAACACATATACAGGGCCGTTCGAATGACGTTAAATATGCAAAAGCAAACAAAATTCAATTCAAAGGGCATCACAGATTCAATCCGTTATATGGCTATTATGTTTGGCAACACCAATATAATCCAAATTATGCTACAAATGCGTTACATTCTCAGTATTGCAACACAGTAACTATTACAAGTAACTGTATGCAAGTGCCTCTCTTTTAAGTTTACTTTAACAGTAAAACTAACTGCAACTTTTTTAATTACTCTGAATTTTACTTTTTTTCTTTTCATATTAATCAATATCCTAAGATCTGGCAACATTGAAACAAATCCGGGTCTAGTTTTGTCTCAAACTCAGACCCTAAATATACTTCAAAAACCGCAGAAAAACTAAAACTTCTTTGCTTGAATTGCCAGAGTATCTAAAAAAAAATTTTCACTTGAAACAGATGATAACAACATATACCAACTGTATTTTTTGCTTCACGGAGACCTGGTTAACTGAATTTGAGGAGGAAAATGTCCGCAATCTTCTCTTAGAAGATTATGTAAGCTTGCGCAACGACAGGTTAGCATCGATGTCTGACAATAAGAAAAGGGGGGGAGGAGTTATGGCACTAATTTCAAAACATCTGTCGCCAAAAATAAGGCATGATCTGAACAAATTTAGCCCACAATTTGAATTTATCTGGATAAATCTCACCATCGCAAATAAAAAGCAAGTATTACTAAATATACTAAATATTTTTTACTGCCCGAATGAAAACAATCTAGCTTGTTTTTAAATGAATTAGCTTTAAACCTTGACTATGCTACAACTGAAAATAAGCAGATAATTGTGACAGGCGATTTCAACATTGATTTTTTAAAAAGGGAGAATTAGAAAAACTGTGTACAGTAACTACACCTTATGGAGTACAAGTTCAGAATAACAAAGAACCAACAAGAATCTCCAACGACTCAAAAACTCAAACCTTAATTGATTATCTCATATGTGAACCAAGCTTATTCGAAAAAAATTTCGCTTGTGATACTAACCTAAAAAGTGAATATTTTGGTGTTTTAGGAATTTTTAACTGCTATGCAAAAACAAAGCAACCCCGAATGATTAAATATATTCATGACAAGAGCAACTATAAAAAATCAAGCTACCGAACATCTGTAAGGGACTTAAATTGGTCATTTTTATATAACAACAACTTGAACCCATCTCGAATTGTTGAAGTTTTTTATTATCTTCTAGCGCAAAGACTAAATCACCATGCGCCTCTCAAGAAATGCTATATACGAAACAATATAAAAAGTTTTCAATTGGCTGATAAATGGCTAACTGGAAAAACTAAGTCTCCTAAAATTTCCAGAGACAAATTTTTAAGCAACGAAAATTACAAAAAATTAAAATAAAGCAAGATGTTTTAAAATCAAAAACCAATGATTTCAACAAATTTTACGCAGATCTCATTGAAGCTGCGACAACGGACACGCAAAAGTGGCTACTGATAAATGAAATACGGAATCAGAGAAAAACGCAAACGGACATTAAATGTTTGAGAAACGTTTTTGGAGACTAAATAACGGAGATTATAAAGAATGCAAACCTTCCTAATTTTCAATTTTTTCAACTTGGCCAATACAAAGGACCAAAAATTTACAGGGGCATTAGAGAGAAAAACAACAGCTCAAAACGAACATTCAGTTTCCGTTTTGTCAGAGATAAGGAATGTCACGACGCCTTACGTCATATCAAGGTAAATAAACCACAAGGCCCTTCATCAATACCAGCATGGGCATTTAAAGATGCAGCGTCGGAACTTGTTCCACATCTGGCATTCATGATAAATCAATCCATCAAAGAACTAAGTTTTCCAAAATCTTTAAAGAAAGCCATTGTAATACCACTTTTCGAAAAAGGAGACACAGAGGATCCAGACAACTATAGATCAATTTCACTCACACCATGTATATCAAAAATTTTTAAAACTCTTCTCAGAAACCAAATTGTAGATTAATTATGGAGTGAAAAGTTGATCACCAAAACGCAATATGGATTTAGAAAAAGATTTTCAACCACAGATGCAATCACGTACTGTACTGAGTTTATACAATCAGAAGCTGAAAAAAGTAAATACATATCTGCTGCGCTACCGGATTTATCCAAGGCTTTTGACTCTATAAACCACAGAATTCTTGATGAAAAATTAGATATGTCAGGTTTTAATACATCGTTTAGGCTATTAATCAAAGAATTTCTCTCTCATCGCGAGCAGCGAGTAGAAATGCAAAACATTCTATGGGATCCAGTTGAACTGACAAGAGGAGATCATCAAGGAACGGTCCTTGGTCCACTGCTGTTCAATTTATACATAAATGACATGCATAAATACCTTTACAACGAAACAGAGCTTATTCAATATGCAGATGACACAATCGTTCTCACATCCAATACCTCAATCGAAGATGGCAAAAAAAAAAATTAGAAATGGAAACACAAAAGTTAATAACCTTTTTTCAATCAAATGAGTTAAATCTCAAGGCCTCTAAAACAGAGTTCATAGTCTTTAGCAAAACAAAACGAACTGCCAATACACAAATGGTTGTTGACAATGTAGTCATTGATGAAAAAGAGGCGATCAAAAACTTAGGCGTCCACATTGAAAGGTTATTAACTTTCCAAGAAGAAACAAGACACATACTAAAAAAATGGCTGCCGGCAATAAGACTATTCATACAATAAGAAGAGCAATTCCAGACAATATGAAAAACTGATTCTCAACGCATTAGTGTTGAGTCATATACATTATTCAGCAGTTATCTTTCAGTCTATCAACCAAAATCTTGTTCTAACACTTGACAGACAACTTAATTGGGCAGTTAAAGCTAGCTTCTTTAGGAAAATGTTTGATTCATCTAGAGATCTGAAACTAAAGCATAAAATTCTACCTATGCATTATGTTTTGAAATTAAAGCGAATTAATTACATCTGGAAGATTAAAACCAACCAACTACCAGCTTTTGATAAAAGCAGGGGACGTGAACTTAAAACCTGGAAAATTAACAAATATGAAAGAACTTGACTCGAGTACTGGGGCTATAAATTCAAGGGCTCAAAACTAGAAAATTCATTCGTTAGAAAAGCTTTACAGGACTGGAATTCTTTACCTTGTCTGTTAAGAAAAAACAAAAATAAAAAAAATATCTTTCAAAAAGCAAATCTTTAATCATATTTTTGAGGAATTTTTGAGACCCTTGCATGCAGTTATCGGATTGTTTTTCTTGGAAACATGTAAGGTTTAAAAACTAACTTTTCTTGGGTTCCAATTCGAATAAATAAAATTTTTCAGTAATGACCTTGCTATTATTATTGATACTTTGCACTGCCATTTTGTTTTGCGCAATCTACTTAGTTGTTTTTGCACAGCAATAATGGATTGGATTCAGTGTTCTTTTTTAAAATAGGAATTTATGTGTATATAGGTGTTGAGCTTTTGCAACCAAATCTGCCGAGCATCCATTTTACCGCGGAACTGCTGTCTTTTTATTGACTCTGTAATAGACTCAATAAAAAATTGACTCAAAATACTGAAGTTCATTCACTTTTCGGAACTACTTTTCAAATAACTACAGAAATTTGTTCGTACGGATTTTGTTTTCAGTTATGGAGTTGTATGGGAGCGAAGTTCCCCTAATACCTCCGAGCCCAACTGATGAGCCTGATGGGAAAAACGATTTGAGACCAGAGAAAGCTGCTCCAGTTGGAGAATTTGAAAAGGTAGGCTTTGTGTGGCTTGTAAATTTATGATGGAATCATTCAAATTATAGCCGCAACCACCAATTTGGTGGGAATGTTCATTCCTCCCCAAATACGATAAAAAACTGAAATGGTTGGCTTTATATCGGAGCGTGATAGAATTTTGGTTATATCTAGGCTGTACTAGCTGAGGAAAATGGAGAAAAGATTATAACGCAAAGTGAACAACCAAATGAGACGGCTGACAGCGCTGGATCGAATTCCGAAGATAGTGAAGAATCAGATTCAGAGTCTGGTTCTGAAACCGAAGGAACTAGTGGTGAAAGTGGATCTGAATCTAGCTCAGGCTCCGAGGGGAGTGAATCTGATGATTCATCCGAGGAGCACGGCAAAGTTGAAAAGAAACGGTCAGATAGCAGAGAACGAAGCAGGAAACTAAAGAAGAAACGTCGTCATCATGGGCGACGCAGATCCCGTTCGAAGGTAACTATGAAAGTTTTTTAAAGGTCGTTTGCTGCCCTAATGCCTATTATTCTGTCTTGCATTATTTCAGCAAAGGTAGAGACAATCACGTAACTAATTTTTGCAAAACAGTAAATAGCGTTCGTATTTGTTTGGAATTTCCGAAAAGGCCATGAAGAGATGCTAACGGAGATAGTTGGTTTGGTGTATCAGCAAAAACTGAATGATAGAGTTGTATGCGTCTCGAGTTTTAATTGTTCTCTGAATAATTGTGCATTGTTGGAATTCTGAGGTACTTGTTATTTCAACATACAAATAATGTTATGATTATTAGTGGCATGATGACCTGGCAATCTGCCTCTCTGAAATTGAGAGTTGGAACTACTGAGTTGCGACCGTTAGCTTTATGATCAGAGTACATTGGCTCTATCTTAAAGCGTAAGCGGGCATCGGTTTGACCGAGTGAGGTATTTTGCCTCATGATAGCGCGCAAATAACTCACTTCGTCTTGATGGTGTCTACACAAAAGCCCTGGATCCGCAAAACTCAGCTGAAATCTTTCGGGCCTCATTTTTTGGCCAATCAAATTGGGTCAATTTGACCGCCCATTTTGTTTGCACAACTCTACTCATGACGAACACGAACCCCGAAAGAATTTTGTCCACATGCTAAGATCTGCCGAGAATCTGGAACTCAAAAGTTGGGCTCAGATTTGGGGATTTTCAGTCTCAGCGCTGCGCGGACTGCGTTTAGTTGTTGTTTTCAGCCTATATGGTAGGTAACACGGTAGGTTTGTAATCGATTTTCTAGAGAAAAACTTTATAAAGCATAATGATTATTGAGGATTAAATCATCAATTCTTGTTTTCTTTCTGTCTCGTTTTCTCTGACTGACATTAACTGTTTCTGTGCATGTTTTTGTTTCTCAAAAAATGCATTCATCACTCAATCAAATTATTTATAAAGGAAGGTCCTGCATTTTATTTCCACGATTTAAATTTGGGCTTGAACAAATCGAAATTCGTAAACAACAACTTTGAATGCATTTTGGTGTTATGTTGGGATAATGTTTTTTATCCGTCACAAATTCTGCAGTTGATTGCTTGTCATATTTATGCTACTCATTCATTTCACCTAAACACCTTACACGTAAAATAAATAAAACCGAACTGCTGAAATCTTCCTGAAGTGGTTGGGCGAAGTCTCATCTGGATTCTGTAACCCAAACGTTGAAATTTTTGAACCCAAACGTAGCTTTTGCGCCACCAAAATTTAGTTGGAGGTGATTGATCCTACCATAGTGATTCAGAGTAATTTGAGGACAAAAGTGAACGTTCTAGCTTTTAAACCTAAGTAGAAAAATATGAAGTTCCTAAGCACCCCATAATTTTTCTGTAGCCGAATCTTGCCAGATCATTAATGTTAGATTTCGTGTTGAATCGTGACAAGATCGATGGTACGGTCGATTTTTTTATATAACTCCAATGACAAGAAATTAGATTTTATATGAGCCTGTTAAAATATGTAGCCTCTGTTGATTTCCTCAAAAATACGAATGCATCATTATCGCGAAAATTTAAAATTTCGTCGATTTATATTTACGGAGGTATTGCTGTTCAATCATATCACGATAACTCAATCTATTCACGCTGTACCACACCTCAACTCTTAATAGTTTGTTGTTGCTTAACAAGGGTGCTAGTGCGAAGCCGTGCTTGGCGCAGAAAGTTTTACTTACTGATATGAAGAGTTTTTGGCAAAGATTTTATCGCCACATTTTTGTGCGGATGGAGAAACAATTAAATAAAAAAACTCACTAAATAACCATCAATTCGAACAAATTAATTAGACTGTGCATTTTTGTGTCATTTAGCTTCCAATGGAAAAAGAAAAAAATGTAAGAAAATAATGTTTTAAAGTTCCTAATGATCATGTAGTTCTAACAAAATGCTTATCGCATTCAGATTGTCTGCCTCCAAGTCTGAAGATGATATTCTTGGTTGTATTTGTTTTCTCAGGTCGAAAAGCCAGCGTGAAAAGCACTGATAATGGTGATCTCTATCGCTGCTTGTTTTGTGAAGCACTGTAAGAGTTGACATTGTAATTGATGAGTTCCATTGTAAAGGTGAAAAATTTCAAAATATAGATTTTTGTTTTCCTCCTTAGCAATTACCATATTTTATTAGCCTTTAGAAGAGTACTCATATTCTATTCTCAGGTTCTGAAAAATATTTGTAGAAAAAGTTTTGTAAATATATCAATTGTATCAAAGTGTATCAATTTTGTTGTTGTACTACGGCAGTCTTTTTGCAAATTAAAAATTTAATTACTATCAATCGAAGTTTGTTGCACTAATAATCCTGTCGGTCTTTTTAATGCAATTTTTAGCTTGATTGATATTTCGTCTGAGCTTTTGACTTTTGATCTGAAGTGCTACCTTTCAGAATTTAAGCAGTTACTTTAGTTCGCAGCAGCTAATTTCTAAAAGTCAGATCAAAAGTGCGCCAAAAATTTAAATCCTGTAGTGGTCTCTTATAAGGCCAATTATATTAATAGCCGCCATCATCTCAGCAGGCTATTATTGCGCTCCTATTTTTACAATTCAAAGATTTTGAATTGTATTGGGGTGCAGTCTTTTCTTACAACTCAAAATATTGAGAATGGTTTTGAAGCGTGGATTTTTCACTCTATTTTCAAAGGAGAGTAAGCATATGGTGTGGACAAAACGTCACCTTCTCGCTTGTGGTTTTTTGTTCACATGCTGCAATTTGACTTTTACTGTTTTCAATTTTTTGATCGATTTTTTTGCTAATGGTTTTTGCAATCCATTCGTAGGCCATTTTTGGTCTTGTTTGTTTGTTTCGTCAATTAAAGTTCTTTGAATTGTGCCAGGACTGGTCCCGCTCTGTTTTTTTACTTTGTCGAATATTTTGCCGCTTTTTTGCATCTTTTGAGTTCTTTTATCTTTCGCTCATTCTGCTCAGTGTTTTTAATCAGCAGTTGGTCAGTAAAGCAATCTACAATGAACAGAATCAGTATCAAAAAACGAAATCAAATTTAAAAATGGTGTAAACGTTTTCGTACATCAAGCATTTTATTAAAAAATTTCAATGGCGGCTTTTTTCCGGCAATCTGTCGAGTTTATTTTAAGCACATTATGACATTATACGTCGTCGCTAAATTAAACCAAAATTGTCCGCCTGTCATTTGCGAGCAATTCAACCGCCCGTAAGCGATAATGCTTTAATGGTTGTATCAAACGATTCAACTTGTTCGGTTAATTTTACAGAAGTTGGAGTTTTGTCATATTTTAAAGATATTGTAATACAGTTTTCGCGTCGTAGAAAATTAAATGAAATAATTAAAATCCACTTTCCTTTTGTTGTAAGATACTCTTCTTTCTTTGGAAAAAAATAGTAAAAAATTGTGAATAGGTTTTTTGCATGTTAAAGGACAACTATCAGCATGTATAAAAACTTGTCTTGTCCGTGTTATCTGGCAAGATTTTCGAGAATTTTCCCGTTGTTAAATATTCGAACAGTTCAATTTACGATTTTACATTTCTTTCTAAGGTATTAATCTAAGCCGCATTCATACTTGAAAAAATTCATCTCCTTATTTAACACGATATCCTTTTGTGTGACAGTAATGAATTAATTGCTTAGGAGTTCAAAATTGGCCACAAATGATGACAAATAATTTAAAGACACATTACTTTGGATATTAATTGTTTTCCGTTGCTTCGCGTGCATGCTCTAACTGTAGTGCTTTGAAGTCACTTTTGATTATACTGATCAAACCGGTTATACCATACTGCGGCTTATTCTGCCTTGTATATTTCTGTAAATAGCCGCTTGTTGACTTTAAACTGCAAGATGATTAATCGTGAAATTTTCTTCTTGAAGGAAGGGCGAAAAAGGCGCAAGCACAAGCGTCGACATGGATCCCAGAAGTCAAAAGGTCACAGACGGCATGGAGATCGCGAAAGGAGACACCATAAGGAAAAGAAGAGGCGCCGCAAACATGGGAAAAGACACAGAAAACGTGATGGAAGTGGAAGTAGAAAGAGAAATGGAAGTAAGAGCAGGTCTTCGGGGAAAAGAAGACACTCGGAGCGCGAGTCCAACGAAGTGCGAGAACAAAGAAGAAGGTATGACTAGGAACATTACAGAATAAAATGCGGATGTCAATTACCTGAATTGTTTTCTCTCTGTGAAATTTTTGTTTGCATCGACTGGGACCAATCTGGTACTCATTCTAATGCACCGATAAATTTTTTGTCTTGAATCACAGTGTGAGATTCCTTGTCTTTTGACATGGTCCACTGATCTACTTGTACTGCTCTTCAAAGTCTGTCCTTTTTAGGTCACGTGAGCGGAAAGAACGAGAAATAAAGAAAATCGAAAAGCGGGAGATCCTAATTGACAAGTAAGTTTTTTTGAGTCAAATTTAGATGATAAATGGTAATTATTGTTATCAGACGAATTTATTATCAATCATTAATTAATAGCCCGGAAGCAATAGCGAGGCTTTTATTGGTCGCATCGTGGGTTTTTCCTCGCAATTGAAAAGATTTTGATTGTATTTAAGGTGTCGCTTTCTTTTAAGTTTCTGTCCACACTTTTTTTCAATGTTTTGATGTAAGTAAGAGGACAAATTAGAGTGGCGATTTTTAGTCCACATTAAGTTAGTTAAGAGCGCGGAAACGCGAGATTTGAAGCGTGATCTGTTTAATTGCTCTTGAAGTTTATGGCCATTATTGTAAACGTCTTTAATAGCCGCCCTCATCTTCTCAGCCGGCTATTATAGCGCTCCTATTTTTTTTACAATTCAAAGAATTTGAATTGTATTGGGGCACTGACTTTTTTTAAAGATCTATTCACACATTTTCGTGATTTTTGAAGTCAAAATTGGAGTAGTGATTTTGGTCACGCCGAAACAGGAAGTGGAGCGAAAAAGTGAGTGGTTTTGCGGCGTGAATTTTTTCGCTCTAAATTTAAAGCAGAGTGAGAAAAAGGTGCTTGAACAAAAATTCGCTTTCTCGCTAGTGGTTTTTTTGTTTACATGCGGCAATTTGACTTTGAGTTTTACTGTTTTTTCGATTTTGTGGATCGGATTTTTTTAAATGGTTTTCCCAATCCATTCATAGTCCGTTCTAGGTCTAGTTTTCTGTTTAGTCGATGAAAATTCTTTGAATTGTACGTCAGGACTTGTCCTGCTATGTTTTTTACTTCGTCGAACTCTTTTTTGCTTTACCCATTTTGCCGCTTTTTCGACATTTTGCGTGAAATCTTTTTGACTTCTCTAGGCTAGTTTCACTCTTCCGTCATTCTGCTCAAAGTCCTTTTAAACAGCAGCTGCTCAGCAAACCAATTCAAAATGAAGAGAGTCAGTATTAAAAAAAATCGAAGTCAGAAATAGAAACGGGATAAACCCATAAATGCCATTTTTAGATGCCCGGTACTTGAACTTTGTTCTCATAAGTTTTAGTTACTATCTATAATGCTTATTGGTATTGATACTAGACACTGTAGCCTCTCACTGAGAGACAGGAGTATGTTCAATTACGAAATGACATCAAAATAAATCGAGAGTCAGTATAAAAAAATCAAATCGAGAGTCAGTATAAAAAAATCAAAGTCAGAAATAGAAACGGGATAAACCCATAAATGCCATTTTTAGATGCCCGGTACTTGAACGTTGTTCTCATAAGTTTTAGTTACTATCTATAATGCTTATTGGTATTGATACTAGACCCTGTAGCCTCTCACTGAGAGACAGGAGTATGTTCAATTACGAAATGACATCAAAATAAATCGCACTTAAAAAAATTTTTTTATACAAAAATCAATTTTTGTTGATATTTTCTTTTCAATCCCAATAGTTATGGGAATCAACGGCGGCTATTTTCCGACAATCTGCCGGGTATGTTGGTCTTTTTTATGCAAATTTTTCGCTTGACCATTTTGCGCTTTTCTTCTAGAACATTCTTTGACTTCTCAAGTGACTTTTTCACGCTTTCGTTCTTCATTTTTGAGTGATCTCTATTGCTCTCACTCCGAAGTAAAGCTTTTTGCTAATATAAATTTGGTTACAGCAGAGCAAAAACAAGGGCCTGATAGCTGAGTGGTCAGTGCATCTGGTTATGGAATTCGGAGGTCAGTGGTTCGAATCTCGGCTGGGTCAATTGTTTTACCCGCCTGTCGTTCGAGAGCAACTCATCCGACATTAGTTGGTTTATGTTTTCAAACTGCTTTTTATAGAGAAGTGAAAAATTTTGCCTGAGCAACATTTCGATTTTGAGAGGAAATTTTTACTACGTTGGTCAATTTGAATTTGTTTTCCGTGTTTTTTCACGTGCTTGCTTTTAAGATGACACACACGTGTTCTAATTGTGACTATTTGTATCTTTCTGTTTTTGACTTTTGCCCGTTTGTTTTGTTGTCCTATGTTACCACTTACTCTCTGTGAAATGACAGGTTTCATAAGTTATTAACGAGAGATAAATGAGACCCGATAATCCTTTCAGCTCATAGTTAATGGTTTCTGTAACTTTGACACTAATTGTTTCAAATATTCGTGAACTATTGAGTTTTGCCCGTACTTGTTTCTCATTTTGTTGTCTTATGACTAAATATCAATAATGACAGGTTTCCGCCATTGCTAATGAGGTTTAGTTTTTAAAAGAGGTATTAGATCTTAGCGTAGGGTGTCTATATCTTGCGCACTATTTGCTTTCAAAAGTACTTGCATTCAGAAGCGATTATTTTTTGAGCTTTGCTTATATTTTTTATTAGCTGCCCTCTTCCTCTCAGTCAGCTTTTATGACCGGCCTGTTTGTAATAGTATTTTTTTCGTCGAATAAAAATTTTAGCTTTAGTCACAGCTTGTTCAAAAATTTGCTTGAAATCTTTTTGATTTTATGCTTTGCTCATTGTGCGCATTGTTCTTTTAAACAGCAGTTGCTGAAAGCAATCTAAAGTGAACAAAGTTATAAACACGAAATCAGGAATAGAACGGAGTAAACCCATAAAGACCAGTTTTAGATACCGCTACTTGAACCTTGTTCTTCTAAGTCTTGGTTAAGACATTTAGTTGTTATAGGTATTGATACTAACCCCTGTATCTCATTAAGAAACAGAATTATATTTCTTAACTACGGAATTGGTGTTTAAAAGCATTTTTGTAGAATCTTTTTTATTTTCTTTCAATCCCAATTAAACTTATGAGAATCAATGGCGCCGGTTTTCTGGTAATCTACCGGGTATGTTTGATTTTTTAAAATTGCTCTCGAACGAAATTGAAGTAATTGTTGTACACGTGTTTGCAATAATAGAAATTTTTTTTCGAGTTCACTTCGTCAATGCCTTTTTCACACTTGTCTTCTTGATTTTTTGAGAGATTTGAAATGCAGGCATTCAGAAAATAAATAAAATCGATTGTAGCGAAAATTCATAGTCCTTGTTGTGTAGAAGTTAATGTGCCCGACTCTTAACCGAGAAGTGCGGGGTTCGAACACCTCGGCAATCAAAAATTTTGCACCATAAATTTCTGTGGCCTATGCCACCTTCTAAATTGATTGCCTAGCCAGTCTTTGGAGAGCAATTCGTCCGACCGTAGTCTGTTCATGTTTGGTGGCACTAAGTCTCAATAAATTAACGATGGG
The DNA here is from genome assembly GCF_964194025.1 of Convolutriloba macropyga. Lineage (NCBI taxonomy): Eukaryota > Metazoa > Xenacoelomorpha > Acoela > Convolutidae > Convolutriloba > Convolutriloba macropyga. Next base: position 26,780,104 of record NC_134479.1, read on the forward strand.
TCTCATCGGTCTGTAATTAGTTATGCGTAGAACTAATGATTAATTTGATTAGAACCACCCTCATCTGCTATCTGGTCAGCCGGCTATTATAGCGGGCTTTTTTTACGTCAATGAAAATTTGTTTTGCTTAACCTTAATTAGTTCAACATTTTGCGTGAAATCTTTTTGACATCTCTAGGATGCTTTCAATGTTCTCTTACTGAGCTTAATCGCTTTTAAACCGCAGGTTTTTAATTGCTCCCAAAAGAAGTTTGTGGCAATTATAGTGCTCTGGTCTTTTCTATGCGATTTTTGGTTGGACTGATTTTTCGTTTGACCCTATTGAATTTTCGTCCTCAAAACTGGATAAACTGATAGCGCTTGGTGGGCGTTAGGTGACTGAGAAGCTCTATTAGAGCCTAAACCCTTAGTAGTCTCTAAATATGCGATTCATCGAAACTGTTTTAAGAGACAGGAAATTTTTCATTCATGGTGTGAAGGCGGTTGAACCCCGCTCACCCCTCCCCAATCCCCCACTCCCTCCCTCTTCTTGTCACTCCCCCGTCCACCCTCCTCCGCCCGGCAATGTGAACCCTCCTCTGACCCAACCACGCTGCTCTCGTTCAGTCTCCCCCCTTGCTGACTCCCCTCTCATGGAAGCCCTAATGCTTGCAGCCCTAAGGACCAGCTGTCTACTACTGAAGCCAGCCTGTCGCCGATTGTTTGAGAGCAATTAGCCTGACGTTATTCGGTTGTTTGAAATTTTATTTCAAATAAAGACAACCTGAGATCACAATCTAATACTCTGAATCGCATTTTCGCAACAGTCTATTTCGCGACTAATGTCCCGCAACGTCACGGCAATGTTTATCATCAATTATTGATAAATGGTATGAGTTTATATTCTTTTAAACGGAAATATTATGTCCTCACAAAGAATATCATAAAATCCCTCGAATTAAAGTAAAGCCCAGGAAAGCGGACTTAAGGTATAAGGCCGGATCAGCTTAATTGTGCGAGGTATCTTTGCTTGTTTTTTTCTAGAGACCCACAAAAGGCACTGGCGGAACGATTAGCCAAAGTCAGACAATCGACAGATGCTGTAAACCAGATGAACATTGGCGAAAAATCAGCCGCCGAAATTGCTCAGAGTTTCTTGGACGCAACCGCAAATGCCCCCGTAAAAAGCTTGACAGTATCCAATGATGCCAGATCAAATAATCACAGAAGATCCCCTGAAAGAAGGTTCCCAACTCAATCGTCGAGTGCAAGTTACCCACCGAAAGGTCGCGGGCCTAGTCCAGCACGGTTAGTTCTGCACTGTGATACTATGAATGGTTGATGTAACATGGTGATGTACGCTCTGTTCCTAATTAACGCTTTTAATTTTTATCAAGTAATGAATCATATAACACCAGTACGGCACAACTGCAGGTAATAGGTGCTCAATTTTGTAGCCGTTCGTTGAATTTTTCAGTTCCCTGAGCAGACTAAATAATTTAAAACCATTCGTTTTTGGTGAGTCAACCCCTGATTCGTTTGTTCATTTTTGAAGCTGGAGCATTGAAAGCTACAATATGTTAACTTAACAATGATTTGATTCGGAAACTCGTAGCGAGTGATAGCGAAATTGTTCATTAATAGGTCTCCAAAGAAAGAAAGGAGGCGCGAGTATGAGCGAATGTCTCCACCTCGCGATGAGCGACCAAGGAACAGAGATGATAGGGGCGCACACAGCCGAGGCAGTGGAGGTTATGAGTATAGAGAGGATAGACCACCACCACAGTCTCATCGAGATGGAGGAGAACGCAATAGTGATAGGTATATCCTGTCCAAATTGTCAGCTCAAATCATGTTTGACTTTTTGCTTGATTGCATGAATTATCCTGATTTAGCATATTAAATGCGTAGAAATCCTTAAAGAGTATACTATATGCTACGGAAATTATTGGTAGAAATATTTTGAATGGATACTGAAATGTAGCAAAGAGTGGATCAGACGCTGAATTTTAGGAACACGCAAACTAGAAAAATGATAACGACGAATGTGTACAGTCCGGCGCTGAAATCAGGCTTCTAAAATTCATCCTTTTGACCAACTATGGACGAATAGAAAACTTAATTTAAAGGATTTACGTAATAAATATTATTTGCCCACTAAGACTGATTGCCCGAAAAAGAAGTTCTCCTAACTACTCAAATAAAACAAATGCATATGTTTAGGTATCACGACAGAAGACCACCAGATAGGAGAGAAGGGAGGGATGGAAGCAGAGGAAGAGACGACAGACGTAAAAGGAGAAGTTCTCCCTCTCCAGAGTCAAGTGATCAAGGTAACTTGATAATAACTGTTGCACTCTATGAAAGCTTGTGTGAGGATGAGCTCTCACTTAACCGTAGCTCCAGGTTCACCATAGCCTGGCGTCTTTTCTGTGTGACTTTTCATGCTACCAACTTTTCGTCTTTTTTCGGACCAATTCTTTTTGTCCTCGAAAAGGGATAAATAGGTAAAGTCCCAAGGGCATAAAGTCAGGTCAAATTAGGGAAGCTGAGAATTCATAAATAGACCAAACGCGCATCCCCCCTCAACTTATTCAGCCACACACGCTTGTTCTCCCCTAACGTTCCCCTTTTTTCTACTACTGATCCCCTCTCTCAGTTAATCTTAAAAGCTTAATTTAGCCTCCCTAAACTCCAGCTAGCTACCGAGGCAAGCATCCGCTGGCCAGTATTTTGACATTATTTCACCTGGCGTCAGTTAGTTATATTAAGTATGGTTAATGATCGCGAAGCCATAGCGAGGCTATTATTGGTCTCACCTTTGTTTTTAAGAAAATCCAAAGTTTCTGGATTGTGTTCGGACGCTTATTTTTTAAAGATCTGTGATCATTTTCGACTGTTTGATTGTTTCGCAGCTTTTCCGGCAATCTGCGGGCTATGTTTTTGATTTTTGCTTTTCTACTTTTTAAAATTCCTTTTTTTGTTCAATTGTTAATTTTACAAAGAGCTGACAATTGAAAGGTAAATAGGACTGTATTATTAAAAATTGACACCATAAATTAAGACTATAAAATTTTTTATGATTTTCGGATTAGAATCTGTTCCAGTGTTTTTTACGCTACTCTCCATAATAAGTGACGAAAGACTACTACTTAAATATTCTAGATAAAAGTGGCTAAATTGTACTCCAATGTAATGTGCTGCATATTATTCAACTGGTTTTGCATTAACGAGAGTTTGTTAAGAACGTGAGTACACGGATGCTAGTGATCTTGTTAATTCAAATTGTAGGTACTTGGTTCCTCTAGAAATTTGCTAAAAATCTTTGCTTCTCTTTATAAGCAACGTGTATTGTTTCCTGTCGTTAAGCAACGGTTAACAGTATTGCGTGGTCTGTACCGCATTTCAACAAGCTTTAGTAATTTATAGCTGAATGTTTTAACATAGCTTTTTGAGAGGTGTTGATAACTTTTTCATTTTATATCTGTATCCGTTTCTATCTCTATTACACGGCACACAAGTCTTCTTTCGCAACTATTTCGGCAATCTGCCGGCTATGTTTTTGACTTTTACTTTCCTACTTTTTACAATTATTTTTTTTCAATTGTTAATTTTACAAAGAGCTGACAATTGAAAGGTAAATAGGACTGTATTATTAAAAATTGACACAATAAATTAAGAATATAATATTTTTTCTTAATTTCGGATTAGAATCTGTTTCAGTGTTTTTTGGGCTACTCTCCATAATAAGTGACAAAAGACTACTACTTAAATATTCTAGATAAAAGTGGCTAAATTGTACTCCAATGTAATGTGCTGCATATTAAACTGGTTTTGCATTAACGGGAGTTTGTTAAGAACGTGAGTACACGGATGCTATTGACCTCGTTAATTAAAATTGTTATTACTTGGTTCATCTTGAAATTCTTAAAAATTTTGGCTTCTCTTTATAAGCAACGTGTGTGGTTTCCTGTCGTTAAGTAACGGTTAAAAGCATTGCGTGGTTTGTACCGCATAAATATTATGGAGCCAAAACTTCAGACGTTTTTGAACGGATTTTATTTGTCGTTTCCTTTTCCTGTCTTTTTGGGTTTGTTGTTGTGTCATTTTGTTAATTAGACTATCATGTTTTATGGTAGCGGATAAAGAGACTTGTATTCAAAAACCTTTTGGATCCATGTTTAGGAGGCCCAAGATGTTGCGAATTTCGATAAATTTTTAATGGTTTTTTTGCTCAAAATTTTACTCTTGACCATATGACATCACGCCCGACTAAATTCTGCTTTTGTTTATTCATTCATGCAATTTCGATTGGTTTGAATGCGTGATGACACTCTTCACTCTTAGTCGAGCGCGTTTTTTCTTCATTCGTTTGATGAAGTTTTTAGTCTCAAAAATGACTGTCCTCCCTGAGATTTTTCGTACTTTTAATTGCAGGGATATGTGGTGTCACTGTATTTGAGTTAATTCAAGGGCAGCTGATAGAAACAACACAGTTATACAATTTCGAAAAGAAATGACATCTCATTAATTAAAAATCTGAATTTTCTCTTCGTTGGTCTTTTTTTCAGTCATTTTGAGGCTGCAGGTCTACAAAGCTATCGCAGCTCTTTTCTGACAATGGGCCAGTTATGTTTTCATTGGTACAAATAATGGTTTTATTGCGATTTCTGAGTTTTGCTCGCATTTTCTCTTTTTGTTTTCTTGCTATATAGTCTCATGACAGGTTTATAACGAGTCAATGGGAATCTCCTAAATGTTGACAAGTTGACAATTAATTTTTTCTCCCGCTTTAACACCGTTTCAATGAAAAATATTAGTGTTTTCTATTAGTATTGAATTTGTGCGAAACGTCATTTGTCACTGCTTTCTGTATAGATCTCAATGACATAACAAATTTTTTATCATGCTTGACTAACCTCTGGGTGGCAACGTTTTAGCAGTTATAAAAATCAGTTCAACAGATTTACTGAATGATATCTAATAAATGCATCTTTGGGCCCAGTATTAGACTTTAGGGTGTAGTTCTGTCTAACTTTGTCATTTATGGACGAATTTTGATGTCATTTTTGTGTCGTGTCAATTCTCCATTGCGATGAACTTTTTGATAAATTTTATTGTTACGAAAGGTTTGGTGGCCGGGTATTTGAGTTGAATTTATTTTTAGCTATTTTGTTTGGAATTTCAGTAATTTAAGAAAAGTTTTGGCCTTTTTGTTGATCCGATGTTTTTATAGCTGCGAAGCTCTAAGCTGAGTGGAGCTTTATTGCGGTGCTCTTGGATTTTTGTTAAGTCGTCTGATTCTGTTTTTCGTTTTACATTTGTTTACACAGCAAAGCTGAAGTCAAATTTTCTGAATGACTTTTTCCTCTCACGGCATTTGTGCGGGTGACGTCATTTCTCACTCTCTCTAGCAAAATTTTTCAGGTCATTTGCGTGATTAGATTTTGATCATAGTGACTTACCTCTTTCAATAAAGTGACGTTTGCACTTTAAAGCTTATGTTTAATTTGAATTCGTTTAAGGTCAACGGAACTCATATGTACAATAAAGGTCACTAATGAAAAATTTTTTTTCGCAATGAATTTCAACAAGCTTTGTTAATTTATATCTGATTTTTACATAGCTTTTTGAGAGGTGTCGATAACTTTTTCAACTTATATCTGTATCTGTTTCTATCTCTATTAGACGGCACGCAAGTATATTCTTTCGCAGCTATTCCGGCAATCTACCGGCTAAGTTTTTGACTTTGCTTTCCTACTTTTTAAAATTGCTTTTTTGTTCAATTGTTAATTTTACAAAGAGCTGACAATTGACAGGTAAATAGGATTGTATTATTAAAAATTGACACAATAAATTAAGAATATAACATTTTTTATGATTTTTGGATTAGAATCTGTTCCAGTGTTTTTTACGCTACTCTCCATAATAAGTGACGAAGGACTACTACTTAAATGTTCTAGATAAAAGTGGCTGAATTGTACTCCAATGTAATGGGCTGCATATTATTCAACTGGTTTTGCATTAACGGGAGTTTGTTAAGAACGTGAGTACACGGATGCTATTGACCTCGTTAATTAAAATTGTAAGTACTTGGTTCCTATAGAAATTATTAAAAATCTTGGCTTCTCTTTATAAGCAACGTGTATGGTTTCCTGTCGTTAAGCAACGGTTAAAAGTTTTGCGTGGTCTGTACCGCATAAATTTTATGGAGCCGAAATTTCAGACGTTTTTGAACGGATTTTTTTGTCATTCCCTTTTCTATTTTTTCTTGGGTTTGTCGTTGTGTCGTTTTTTTTTGCTTAGACTATCATGTTTTATGGTAGCGAATGAAGAGAATTGTATTCAAAAACCTTCTGGATCTATGTTTAAGAGGCCCAACATGTTGCGAATTTCGATGAAAATTTAATGGTTTTTTCCATCAACATTTATGTTGCGAATTTCGATGAAAATTTAATGGTTTTTTCTGGTCAAAATTTTACTTTTGACCATATGACATCACGCTCGACTAAATTCTGCTTTTGTTTATTCATTCATGCAGTTTCGATTGATTTGAGTGCGGGATGCACTTTTCACTCTTAGTCGAGCGCGTTTTTGTTCATTCGTTTGATGAAGTTTTTAGTCTCAAAAATGACTGTCCTCCCTGAGAATTTTCGTACTTTTAATTGCAGGGAAGCCCATGTGAATATATGGTGTCGCTGTATTTGAGTTTATTCGGGGGCAGCTGATAGAAACAACACATAAGTTATACAATTTCGAAAAGAAATATGACATCTCATTAATTAAAAATCTGAAATTTCTCTTCTTCGGTCTTTTTTTCAGAGTCATTTTGAGGCTACAGGTCTACAAAGCTATCGCAGCTCTTTTCTGACAATCTGCCAGCTATATTTTCAATGGTAGAAATAATGGTTTTATTGTTCATAGAAGCATACGGAAGGTTTCGACCTGGCCGAGATTACAGTGGAGGCAGATCAGGCGGAGGAAGCCGGAACAAAATGTCCAAACAGGAGTGGAAGGAAAATCAGCTAAGGAAAGACGACATGCTTAGAGACAAGGTGAGCTCAGGCTTTTTTCTCTCTTATTGGGGAGAGCAAATTGGCAGAAAGCAAAAGCACTTGAGAGCAAGTTTTGTTCGAATCATTCGAATTTTTACATAAGGTCAGGATATTTATGCGAGCACAGCTTTTTTGTTACGCCAATACTGTCCAAACCATATCTAAAATGAAATCGCAAAAAGGTGTAACTGAAATGATCTCTAAAACAGCGAATTGTCGGAGTGGCTGTTCCGAAAACTATAATTTCTTGGAATGGAAGAGTCAGGACTTAAAAGTTTCTTCTTGTGATTATCAATTACCTTTTGCATATGCTTAGATATCAGAATATGGCTTAGATCTACTTATATTGTTAAATGTTCTAAAATTTAGTTGCATTTAAAGAAAATTGATCAGAGAAAGTGCTCCAGATTTGTTTAGCTGTTTTTTTTTCATATCCTTTGCAGATGTTGGCTCCTAATTGTTTTTTAAATCCAAGATTGAATAATGGTTACTCTTTTTTTTAATAGATGTGTTATCACACTTTGGAAATGCTTTAAAGATTTTTGGAGCTGAAATAGTTATTTCCAAAGGCACAAAGACAACGGGAAGGTGTTTAGAGTTGTTTAAAGAGAGAGCTCCTCTGAGATATTTGAGAACCGATGTTATGTTTCCAGATTTTTGTTTTGTTCTCCTTTTTTATGCTTTTTAATCGGATTGTTAAAGGGGCTGGTATTTGTTTCCTGTTGACAAATAGACGTAATAAATTTATAGGCTTAGCGATTGCGTAGTGTTGTTAATATTGGGTCACTTGAACAAAACTCAAATTCATAAAACATCGGGATTTTATTTATGCCTAGTAGTTTTCTAGTTCTAAAGTAGTTATCCGCTTTAATGAATTTGAAACGAAGGGGTTTTTAAGACCAGTTATGATTTCTTTCCAATTTCGTTTTGCTAGCCATTTTGGGCCAAAATTATTTTCTAGTCTGTTCAATTTTGAATATTTTGGGGGCGTTAGCCTATCCGATTTTTATTTTTTAATAGCCGCGAAGCGATGGCGGCTATTATTGGGGACATCGTGGTTTTTACGACTCGAAGAGGAGTATTGAGATTCTACAGGTTTTTTTTTTTTAGCAGAAAGCAAGTTTGTTCATGACTTGAATTTTGACTTCTTTCTGTTCGAGCATTTACCTCCGTTTTTGATTGTTGACTTCTTTTTCGAACATTGGACTTTAACAGTAGCTTCGTTTGTAATGTATAGTAATTAGGAACTGCTGGTAATGTTGAAGAGGTCATTTTGAGATTTTTTTCCTATATAAGTTACCCCTAATTATTTAAACTACACCGCACAACCCCCCCCCCCCTACCCCTACCCCCTCCCTTCACCTAGCTACACCCTTCACCTACACCCCCCCCATCCCAACTACCCCAGCACTACCAATCTCGCCAAGCTATCTACCCACCCACCCCACCTAGCTCCCCCCGCACCTGAAAAAACGTCGGCATTTTTAAAACACTTTAATGTGGTTTGTTGGGCTACTTTTGTTTTTTTCCTCTTGTCTATTTTGATGTTCTGATTTCGGTAAGTTTAGGCTAATTTTTACTAGTTAATAGTGTGCATCTAAGTAGTGCCAAACTTATATGCCCTCATTGTTGAATATAACCCAAAAAGTCTAGTGGTCTATTAAAGGACTGGTGGTCGATCTGTCAATCTTAATGCTTTAGTTGTTTCAATTCATGGAGGGACACAAGCGTCTATCGCGGCTATTTTCCGGCAATCTGCCGGCTATGTTTTCTTCTGTTTAACGTTAGAGATGTTTAACGTCTTGGCCATACAACTTATTTTTCGTTTTGTAACTTTTCAAGGGCCCGAGACGTCATCTTGTGAAATATTTTGAGTGTTTTGTTCTTGTTATTTGGTCTTGGTTTGATCTTTGGCCTATCTGACGTGGTGATTACAAAACAACGGGGTGAACCGGAAATTCAGTAACCATTAATTGTGCCTATCAAGAGCTTCTTAGTTCTGTGATATTCACATCCACCAATAAGCCAGAGAAGACATGAATTCATTGCGAAAGGAAGCCTTTGATTTTGACCTAATCGAAAGGGTCTTGTTTGAAAAAATTTTTAGCTTTTCGCATTCAACAAACTTAATTCTAAAGACTTTACTTAGTATTAGCACTCTCTAGCATTTAATTTGTCAGCGTGTTCTCGGAAAGCTCGATTACTAAACGTGGTGTTCTCCAAGGTACAGCTCCAAGCAAAATAAAGGCAATTTTGACAGATGATACCAGTTTGAGAAAGGCAAAAACATTTCAGAAAACTCCGAAGTTTCAGCAGAAGCGGATTCAAAAAATTGCCGTCTAACTTTCAATGTCATTACAGAAATACCTTATTTTACAAATAGGTCAGATCCCCAACAATAACAAGATTTTGTTTTCAATGCAAAATTCAAAACCAGATCCAAGCTTCCATTACCTTGGTATACAAATTAATTCAAAGTTATCGTTTGATGATCATCTGAATGCGTCACTAAGTGATAATTAGACAGTTTTTGTTCAATGCATCTTGTTAGAAATGACGTCCCTTTGGAAAGTGGAATAGTTGTTATCAAATCAACAGATTTTTCACATATATCATTGCCAGGTGAACTGTTCAGCTCAAAAGTTATTTTAGTAAAACTTCCAACAGATATCTGGTTTTTGGGAACGTCTGAAAACTCAACCGACTAAACATTCAACAGAACTTGAAAATAAAACAGCTCGTATACAAAAGATAAGGGCCAAAATTGAGTAACGAATCTCTGATACTAAAAATTGTTGAGAAGTGGAATAAGTTGCCCTCACCAGTAAGAGCTGTAAACTCACCACTAAGAGCTGTAAGAGCTGTAATTTTCAAACGCGCTTTACATGGTTTCCTGTTGGATCAATATGAAATGCCTTCTGAATATATCAAATTGCCTGCATTTCAATACGACTAAGAGCCTCTTGTCCTTCTATCGTATCCTGTCTGTTATCAATATCTATTTCCTTCGTTTCACATTTTTAGTTTCTGTATAAAAACCAATTCAAGCAAAACATTTGACATCTGGTTACCATCGACTTCTCATTCTTTTCTCGTTACAACTTTTGGCAAATCAACTTACAAAAGGCGGTAATATCATCGAAGTTAATGTGAGGCATTAACATCCTCGGGGCCCACACAGCCTAACCCTAACCTGCTAGGGGTTTGGGGTAAACATGCATAAGTTTTGCTGCCGGTCTGTTTAATTTGCCTAAAGCGGTCTTAACTTCGCGTGACCTAGCTATGTTGTCGGGGCTGGTGAAAGTCCGTGTGACTCGTCCCAGCGGCCAGATTCCTCTTGGTGTAAACTCCTCAACAAGCCAAACGACATCATCCACTTCCAAAGCTGCTTCACGAGACGTCCGCTTCTGTCGTTTGTTCAGCGAATGAACGTACTCGGTTAGCAGCCTCTTCCAAATCTGCTGAAGTCTCTGCTTCTCCTGTGTCCATGCCGAGTTTTTCAAGGCAAGTGTCTCGTTGAAAACGGCTCCAGGAACATTGCAGAAGGGCCTTCCAAGCAAGAAGTGGTTTGTTGTAAGTGGGTTGTGGTCTTCTTGGTTGCTTCTCACGTGGGTGAGTGGACGCGAGTTGACAAGACACTCGGCTTCACTGACGATCGTGGCAAAGACATCTGGGGTGAGTTTTGCGAAACCGAGGTTCAGAAGAAGAGCTAGTTTGACACACTGAACGAGTCTCTCCCGCACCCCACCGAAGTGAGGAGCAGAAGGAGGGTTAAGCTTCCATTCGACGGACTGGTTCAGTAGCTGATCTTTGATGTAGTCGTGGTGCAACATCAGTGGTCTTCTTCTGATCTGCTTTCTTGCTCCCAGGAAATTGGATCCGTTGTCTGACAAGAACAAGCGCGGTTGGCCGCGTCGAGCGATGAAGCGTCGGATTGCTGTCAAACACTTGTCTGTGCTGAGGTCCTCTGCAAGTTCCAGGTGAATTTCTCTTCTAACCAAGCAAGTGAATAAGCAGATGTAGGTCTTCACTTCTGCATCTCGATGAACGACGGCAAACAGTCCAAGGTTGTCCGCGCCGACATTGGTGAAGATGACTGGTGACTGCGTTTCCTGGAAACGAATCAGGTCTGCCATCGGTGGATGTAGTCCCGGAAGTGGCAACAGTCGAAACCTTTGGAGGCCAAACTTCTCAGGAAGGCTGTGATTTCAAGAATGGGGCATCTCTGTTGTATGTAGTTGCGGGTGTATTCAACTCCAATGTGCATACAAACTTCGTGGCTTTTATGTATGTAGAGTTGAATGCTGTGCTTTTTAGAGTCCAGGATGATGGGGTGCTTGGAGTCGAAGGGTAGCGAGCTTCGTTTTGTTCTGCCACCAACGCGAAGAAGTCCTTTCAAAAAAATGGGACAAACAGAGCAGATGATCTTTCTTTGACAAAGGCCTGTGTTGTTTCAAAGGCCTGTGGCGTCATTGAAGGACTTCTCTTGCAATTTTTTGGAGATAAATTCGGGCTTTGTTAATGTCGTCGAGTTCTGGTTTGCCTCTTTGTTTCGATCTGAGATTCTTTATGAACCTTACGACGAAAGCCATAGAGCGCATTAACTTCGCCCACTTTGAGAATCTGCTGACGTCAAAAAGACATTCATTGTTCGATTTTTTCATTGTGACGTTCGTCTCTTCATTGTTACTCAGGGATTCTTCCAATGGCTTTCGGGATCACTTAGGAAAGATGGCGGTGTTAACCAGAACACCTTGAGGTCACAAGCTGGTATTTCACGGGAGACATGATCTGCAGGGTTGAGTCTTCCGCTGATGTGCTGCCACTTGGAGACGTCTGTGTTGTTGCGGATCTCTCGAACTCTAATTGCAATAAAAGTTTTCAGTTTGTCTTCGCTTTTGATCCAGGCAAGGACCGCTTCACTGTCGCTCCAAAAGTGTTTTGAGATTACTGGTGTTGTTAGCTGCTCGGAAACAAACTGCATTAGTCTGCATCCTAGCACTGCTGCTTGCAACTCAAGTTTCGGGATGCTGATTTGCTTAAGTGGAGCAACTTTAGCTCTAGCTATGACAAACCCAGTTGAAATGGTGTTAGCTGATTGAGATCTGATGTATTTGACTGCGCCATAAGCCAGCTGTGAGGCATCACGGAAGCAATGTAACTGGTTTATCGGAGGCAGCTCGTTCGGTGAAACAAAACATCGTGGCATTGATATTTCTGCCACATTTAGATATTGCTCTATCCGAGTTTTTATTGATTTCTGTTTCTCATCTGACAGGAGATCATCCCATGCAAGTCCTTCTTTCCAAGAATCCTGCAAAATGATTTTGAGTGTAATCAATAATGGGGCAATGATTCCTAATGGATCGAACAGGCAGGCAATTAAGGAAAGGAGCTTTCTGAGTGTGAAAGTATCATTAACTGTATTCCACATTACACCTAAAACACGATGTTTGTCTTTTTTATTGTCACAATGTTCTTTGGGTATTTTGCTTAGACATTGAACAGAGTTTGAGACAAACTTAGTTAGACTGAAACCTCCTTTAGAGAGTGTTTGTCGCAAGTCTTGAACTGCAGTTTCAGCTTTCTGTTCATTGACGAACGAATGTACAAAGTCATCCATGTAGAAACTGTTGAATATTAGATGCTTTGTAGCAGTGTTTCCGAAGTCTTTTGCTGTTTGTTGGGGGACAAATGTTGCTGTAGTTGGTGAACATCTTGCTCCAAAGATGAGTCGTATATACTGGAACTGCTGTACGGAGTTCTTTGACGGCCAAAGAAAACGGAGACAAGACTGATCTTCTGTTCGTATGCAAATTTGCATGAACATGGCCTCTATATATGCCATTACTGCAACAGAATCCTGGCGAAAGCGAAGTAGTAAGCCAACCAGGTTGTTAAGAAGATCGGGGCCTGACAGAAAGTTTTTGTTTAGCGATTGCTTCTTAAAAACAGATGCGGCGTTTGCAACACGCCTAACCTTCCCAGGTTTGTTGGTGACGGGGTGATGGGGAAGGTAACAAATCTTCTCTGGTGCGGGATTTGAGAAAGTAAATGATTTGACATAACCTTTCTCCAAATCTGCTTCCAAAGTTTTCTCATACAATTGCTTCAACTCAATATTTTTGTTGAGTCGGCGCTGCAGGCTGTCAAGCTGTGCTTTGGCAACCGGATAGTTGTTTTCCAATTTTTTGTCCTGTTTCCAAAGTAAACCGATTTCATATCTGTCTCCGATTTGATGGATTGTATCTTGTCATATTTGAATTGCTCTTTTACTCTCTGTTGAAGTATCTGCAGTTTCTTCAAATTCGTTTCCTGTGTTCTCTATTTTCCAGAAACTGGTCACACATTCACTGAGATGTCTTTCAGTATCAACAGTTAAATTTGTGAGCGCTTGGTCAAAAGCTCTATAGCTATGTGATAGGAAGTTTGTTTCCTGCAGGAATGGCTCGCTTTGTCGCTTAATTGGGCAGGTAATTGTCCAACCGAGAAGATTGCGTAAAGCAAAGGGGCTTCCTGAGGGTCCTTGAAGGAACTCACGTTCCAAAATGTATTGGGTAGCGTCAACACCTAAAAGTATCTGTATCTTGTTATCACTAAGTTTAGGAAAATGTATGTGTTAAAGGTGAAGGTAGGACGAACACGCTTCGTTCAAATCGTTCACAGGCGCATCGTTGAAAGTCCAATTACTCTCGGCATGAACGTAGTTTAAACGGAAGAGTGGTTGATCGCTATTGAACTTTCCAATGTCCAACCGAACAAGATTGCGTAAATGACGGATTCGTCAAATGCTTGTGATACATTCAGATCGAATTCCGAAGTCTTTGGAGCCCGTACCTTGTCGGCAGCGGTGTTAAGGACGTATGAAATGGTACTACCATTGTCCAGAATGGCATAACAATTATGTCTTTTATTATCATTACCGAAAAGGGTGACAGGTATAACCTGTAGTTGATTTCTCGTTCTTGATGGAAAACAAGGATTGTAAACCTGGGTTGGATTGTCATTGCTTTTGTCCTGTGGGTCCAATGGTTCACACATTGGCAGATCAATTTCTGCCAAGTTTGTAGATTCTTTTTGTCTGTCTGTGTGGAGAAGGCTGTGGTGTTTGCCATTGCAATGTCGACAAAGAACTTTTGACGGGCAGTTTTTGGCCGCGTGACTGGCACTTAGGCAATTGAAGCACATTAAGTTCTTCTTTGTTTCGCTATTGCGTCTGTTGGCATCGAGACTGAGAAACTGCGGACACTTGCATATGTAGTGATCTTGCTGATCAAGTGGGCATTTTGTTGTGCTCCTGTTTGCTGTTGAATTTCTAGGCTGCTTTGAACGAGAGAAAGATGAGCTTCCTTTTGTGTTGTTGCTACTGTTAGCCGTCTATTGCTAGGGCTTTGCTATATCGAGGTTTCTATTCGCTGTACTGTTATGTTCAGAGCTTTTTTCGCTGTGGTTTGAGCTTTTACTTCGTAGGAAATTCTGTGTCCAGTTCGTACGATTTTGGTTCTTATTCCGATTGTTGAAGGAACTTGAACCCTGTGGTGGGTTTTGTTGACCTGAATGGTTGTTCGTGGTTGATGAAAACGTGCCTTGTAATTGTTCGAAGGCTCTGGATTGCCGATCCATCCAATCGGAAAGCTCTGAGACCTGGATTTGTCCAGTCGTTGTATACAACATGTTCGGTCCACTTCAACCTGATTGGGTTCGGTAGCTTATCTCGGGCTATCCTGAGCAAGTACGTGGCATTTAGGTCGGCACTGAAGCCGTGTGAGGCAAATGTCTGAACTACCTTTCTTAACAGCGAAGCGAAAGCTATCAAAGCTGCGTGGTCGTTCATGGCTGGTTTTTGGAAAGATTCTAGTTCTTTTGTTGAAGCACCGACAATTTGCGGGTTTCCAAAGCGTCTGTTGAGCTCTTGAAGGGCGGAGGAGTAAAAGTTTGGGTTGCAAAGAAAGCCGGAGATGCAATCTTTTGCCGTTCCAATGACTAAACTTTGCAAATAGCTCATTTTTCAGTGTCAGTGATGTCTTCGTTGTTGTGGATGGTCGAAGAAAACATGCTGCTCCACTCGTTCCACTTGAGCGGGTCTCCGTCGAACTTCTGAATTCGGATGTCTGGCAGCTTTACTGAGCGATGGAAGTTCCGTTGACGATCGATATGGGTTGAAGTTTTGATTACCAAAGCTTTGGCTGCTCGGGTAAACAGGTCCACTAGGGGTTACGTTTGAGGGCTCAAAACTACCGTTTGCTAAGTTTGACCAACTGTTTGGGCAATATGCCTGAAATGGGCCTGAATGGCTTGGCGTTGGGAAACGATTGCCGAAAGAAACTGGAACAGGTGTGCTATGATCAGGTACATTATCAAAGAGGCCGGTATCATTAATGGGCCTGGGAGGAGCGAAAGTGTTTCCAGTCGGAGGAATTGTTCCACTGAAAACTGGCAGTTGAATATTTGAAGCTGTTGACAATTATGGTAACGCACGAGTTGCGTCAATAGAGCTCTGCGAAACAATTGCTGGATTCACAATTGGTGCTATTGGTTGAAGGGGCTGATGTTGGTTTCTTGGTACGTTTTCAGAGTCTCTTTGTTCGTGCTGATGGCTGTAGATTATTCTGTACATCAGAACTGATGGCTCTATTAAAGTTTTCTCGCAAAACTCCCATGACGGACTGCACTTGTCTATAAATAGTAATCGGGTTGGATGCTGGTTGATGGTCTGCCAAGTTATTGATTTGTTGCTGTCGGGTATCTCGCATGCTTTGAACAACTTCCGGAGAGTCAGGTGCAGAGGGAACCGGTTTTCGATTACTGCGTGATGAAGTGGCGCTGCTTGGGCGCGTTGAAATATTTCTGAAGGAAAGTTCATGCTTCTTTTCAGCTTGTGCAACTTCCACTTTTAGCTTTGTCAAGCATGCTGCATCGTTGAGGGAGTCTTCAGCGTCCACATTTTCCGATAGTGTAAGCTGGTCGACAAGTTGGTCTAATTGTGACATCGTTTTCTTGAATTCATCATGTGTTACTGACACAATTTCGGGTTCCAGACCTGAGTGTATTTGATATTCTAGCTCCTGTTTCAGCTCTTCGACAATATTTAGTTTTCGGTAGAACAATCTAACTGTTCCAACTATTGATGGCTTTCGACCTCCCATTTTCTTTATTGGTCTACCTTTCTGAACTTCAGGGGTAAATTGAAAGGTCGAGTGGGGTGAATATAGGTCCCTTGAAGGGAACAACGAGTGAACTGTTGATCTTCCAGAGGTCAATTAGAGATGAAGTGGGGTAATCTTTTGACCTTTTAGAGGTCACCTAAAGGTCAAGTAGGGTAACCTTTTGTCCTTTTAGAGGTCAAGTGGGTTGACTGTTTGACCTTTTAGAGGTCACTTAAAGGTCAAGTGGGTTGACTGTTTGACCTTTTAGAGGTCAAGTAGGGTGACTGTTTGACCTTTGAGGTCACGTAGAGGTCAAGTGGGTTGACTGTTTGACCTTTTAGAGGTCATTTAAAGGTCAAGTGGGTTGACTGTTTGACCTTTTAGAGGTCCAGTAGGGTGACTGTTTGACCTTTTAGAGGTCACTTAAAGGTCAAGTGGGGTAACCTTCTGACCTTTAAGAGGTCACTTAGAGGTCAACTGGGTTGACTGTTTGACCTTTTAGAGGTCAAGTAGGGTAACTGTTTGACCTTTTAGAGGTCAGGTGCGGTGACTGTTTGACCTTTTACAGGTGACTTAGAGGTCAAGTGGGTTGACTGTTTGACCTTTTAGAGGTCAAGGGGTGTGACTTTGACCTTTTAGAGGTCACTTAGAGGTCAAGTGGGTTGACTGTTTAACCTTTTAGAGGTCACTTAGAGGTCAAGTGGGTTGACCGTTTGGCCTTTTAGAGGTCAATTAGGGTGATTGTTTGACTTTTAGACGTCAAGTGTGGTGACCGTTTGACATTCTAGAGGTCACTTAGAGGTCAATTGGGTTGACTGCTTGACCTTTTAGAGGTCACGTAGAGGTCAAGTGGGTTGACTGTTTGACCTTTTAGAGGTCACGTAGAGGTCAAGTGGGTTGACTGTTTGACCTTTTAGAGGTCAAGTGAGTTGACTGTTTGACCTTTTAGAGGTCACGTAGAGGTCGAGGGGTGATTTTTGGAAGTGACTTGGGGGATCCCTGGAGGAAAACAGAGGACCGACTTTCGTAGGTCACTTGCGGGGCACTGGAGGAGATTGAGTGACTTTCGTTGGTCACTTGGGGGTCCCTGGGGAACAATTGGTGATTTTTGGAGGTCACTAGGGGTGTCCCTGGGGGACAATGTGTGACTTTTTTAGTTCACTTGGGGAGTTCCTGGGGGACAATGGGTGACTTCTTTAGGTCACTTGGGGGGTCCCCGGAGGACAAGCTGAATTTTGTAGGTCACTTGGGGGGTCCCGGAGGACAGTGGTTGACTTTTGTAGGTCTTTTGGGGGTCCCTGGGGGACAATGGGTGACTTTTTTAGGTCACTTGGGGATTCCTTGGGGGACAATGGGTGACTTTTTTAGGTCACTTGGGGGTCCCTGGGGGACAATGGGTGACTTTTGTAGGTCACTTTGGGGGTCCCCGGAGGACAAGCTGAATTTTGTAGGTCACTTGGGGGGTCCCTGGGGAACAATGGGTGACTTTTTTAGGTCACTTGGGGAGTCCCTGAGGGACAGTGGGTGACATTTGTAGGTCACTTGGGGGTCCCTGGGGGACAATGGGTGACTTTTTTAGGTCACTTGGGGGTTCCTGGGGGCCAATGGGTGACTTCTTTAGGTCACTTGGAGGGTCGCTGGGGGACAATGGGTGACTTTTGTAGGTCACTTTGGGGGTGCCTGGAGGACAGTGGTTGACTTTTGTAGGTCTTTTGGGGGTCCCTGGGGGACAATGGGTGACTTTTTTAGGTCACTTGGGGGGTCCCTGGGGGACAGTTGTGGGGCTGTGCTGAAAGCTGATTCAGCTGGCAGAATACTAGAGGCTGTTGAGTGCAGCTGCTGATGACTGAGGTTGGCCTGAGTGGGCTGGCTGACTGCTGGAGTGCATTGGTGGGGCGCTACTGCAAGCTGGTTCTGCTGGCAGAACACTGGAGGCTGTTGGGTGCAACTGCTGATGACTCAGGTTGGCCTGAGTGGGCTGGCTGACTGTTGGAGGGCAGTGGTGGGGCTGTACTGCAAGCTGATTCTGCTGGCAGAAAACTGGAGGCTGTTGGGTCCAGCTGCTGATGACTCAGGTTGGCCTGAGTATGCTGGCTGGCTGTTGGAGGGCAGTAGTGGGGGTCTACTGCACGCTGGTTCTTCTGGAAGAACACTGGAGGCTGTTGGGTGCAACTGCTGATGACTCAGGTTGGCCTGAGTGGGCTGGCTGACTGTTAGAGAGCAGTAGTGAGGGTCTACTGCAGGCTGGTTCTGCTGGCAGAACACTGGAGGCTATAGGGTGCAGCTGCTGATGACTCAGAATGGCCTGAGTTGGCTGGCTGACTGTTGGAGGGCAGTGGTGGGGCTGTACTGCAAGCTGATTCTGCTGGCAGAAAACTGGAGGCTGTTGGGTCCAGCTGCTGATGACTCAGGTTGGCCTGAGTATGCTGGCTGGCTGTTGGAGGGCAGTAGTGGGGGTCTACTGCAAGCTGGTTCCGCTAGCAGAACACTGGAGGCTGTTGGGTGCAGCTGATGATGACTCTGGTTGGCCTGAGTATGCTGGCTGGCTGTTGGAGGGCAGTAGTGGGGGTCTACTGCAAGCTGGTTCTGGCAGAACACTGGAGGCTGTTGGGTGCAACTGCTGATGACTCAGGTTGGCCTGAGTGTGCTGGCTGACTGTTGGAGTGCAGTAGTGAGGGTCTATTGCAGGCTGGTTCTGCTGGCAGAACACTCCAGTCTGTTGGGTGCAGCTGTTGATGACTCAGAATGGCCTGAGTTGGCTGGCTGACTGTTGGAGGGCAGTGCTGGGGCTGTACTGCAAGCTGGTTCTGCTGGCAGAACACTGGAGGCTGTTTGGTGCAGCTGCTGATGACTCAGGTTGGCCTGAGTATGCTGGCTGGCTGTTGGAGGGCAGTAGTGGGGGTCTACTGCAAGCTGGTTCTGCTGGCAGAACACTGGAGGCTGCTGGGTGCAGCTGCTGACGACTCAGGTTGCCCTGAGTGGGCTGGCTGGATCCTCTTCATCTTGCTTGTCAATAAAATCTTTGCAAAATTTTTCACCGGAACCGAAATTTGCAGTTAATTGATTTTTATTTTTAGAAAACAAAAAAACTTGGTAATGGCGCTTTCTGATGTTTTAAATATAGTAATTTCTTGTCAGCAGTTTTATCAATCATTATGTATTACCTGAACCACAATTTATCAAATAATTTTGTTTTAAAGAACCGTTTACCAGCGCAATATCTCCAGAAATTTGATAAATAGGAGATGGTGGGGTTGTACCAAGAACCCCGAAGATGATAAAACACTCTTATCTGTGAGAGGGAAACACTGATCAATTGGCGCAGCTTCACGTGTTTTGAAGAGGATACACCTTTCAGTTCAATGCTAGGAGTCCTGAACACGTTGTCATGACTCTTCAGGGGTCCAGAATTCTGAGAATCTCCTTATTTCTCTCCCTTGTGTTGTACTATTCTGTGGGAAATACATCCTGTGGAACATCTTGTCTTCGAACATCATCACTTTTTTCAAACATCATCAGTAGTTTTGAATTTTCCCTTCATCAACTATGAGCTTCTTAATCACGATTGGGTCTTGAATACAGGATCAGATTGGGTTGCGTTGTCCATATTGTACCCCGCTCCTCCGTTGCTAGATACATTCGTTACACCAGGTAGTAAATCGTATTTGTAACTGTTTGCAACTTACTCACGTGAAAGTAGTACTGATTAAGTTTGTTCGGCGTTTACTTCGGAAGGCGAGTCGGTACATTATCTGATAGGTAACGCCACATGAATACGACTAAGAGCCTTTTGTCCTTCTATCGTATCATCTCTGTTATCAATATCTATTTCCTTCGTTTCACATGTTTAGTTTCTGTATATAAACCAATTCAAGCAAAACATTTTACATCCGGTTACAATCGACTTCTCATTCTTTTCTCGTTACAACCTTTGGTAAATCAACTTACAAAAGGCGGTAAAATCATCGAAGTTAATGTGAGGCATTAACAGCATTTGATCAATTAATAGGCAGTATTTGATTATATTCAAATAGACTCTTTGGCTCTTCTAAATATTTTTTTTATCTTGAGGCTCATACGAAACGTCTGTGTGTTCATTATTTTCGATTTATGATAAATAACATTCCACAATTTATGATCTGTAAGTTGATATTTTTAACATGTAAGTATTTAACATAACTCTTATGCTTTTTAATTTACATGTTTCCTCCAAAAATTAAATTTTCGGCGTACTTACGGAAAGATTGCATTTGGCATTGTTGTGTGCCGTGCTCGCCGAAGTAGATCTGATTTGAAATCGAGTTAAATTTGATCTTTTTTCGTGAATTTTTTGAATTCACAATGGAAATTGTTGCTTAAAATGGTGCATTATCAGTTTATGATCAGGATATGAGGAATAAAATTCTATAATAGGTATGAGCAATGCTATAACAGATCGATTTAAGATTGAAAATGAACGAAGTCTGAATAGAACTGAAATAGTATGTGTATAACCAGAATTGTGCGTTTAAAATTGCAACTCAGTTGTTCAGCTTTGTCATTGAATGTATGTATTTTGAAAGCCAGATCTTCTCAAGCCCTTCGATCCACCCTATTCCTTTCAAGAAATATACATTAATATATCCTGATGGTTGCTAAATGGTGTAGAAAGTGTATGTTTTCAGGTGAAAAAAGAGACTGGCATTGCTGTTCCGGAATACTACAAAGCATCAGCCGTCAACCCAGAACAGTTTGCGGAGCAAGAAAAGAAGAGAAAGTTGTTATGGAGCAAGAAAGAAGCGAACAAAACGTCCACTATTTGGGGTGCTACTTCTTTTTCTTCAGATGGCAGCAATGAAAAATTCCGAAGGTGAAGCTTGGACTCGTATCAAGCTTGATATTTATTTTTTTTAAAAAAAAAAAACTAATTTTAAATTGTTCAAAATCTGAGCAAGTTTATAAAAAAGAACATGTTCTGTTCTGTGTACATTAAATGCCAGACTACCCATTACTGACTTATAATTATCATTGGTGAGGCTGGCGGTTACTTTAATGTGAAATCCAGTCAGTTTCTCGTTGCTTGCAAGCTTTTTGTTTAAACGACTATCATAAATCTTATGTTCCTCATTTAATGTTTAAAAAAACTTTGGCATTAGATTGATGACATTGGAATAATTGGCTTTAGATTAATGGGAATCAAGGAAGGAGAAGCTGGTCCAGAAGCAAAAGGCCAGCAGCTCGACAGTGGCGTTGCATCAAAAATTGCGCAGAAACAAGACGAGCTGTTCAAACACTTGGACCAACAGTACGCAGTTGCGAGGCTACAGACTCACACACAACGAGGGTCTGGACTGGGTTTCAACAATTGATATTATTACCTCAACAGAACAACGTAGATTTATGATCTCGTAACCCTCAACGAGCTTGGGTGGAAAATTAACTAAGTTTGAACCTCAAGTATGGGAGTTGAAGGCGAATTCGAGTGCAATTCAGTCAAGAACTATTTTCGACATATAGCCTTCTGTTATTCCAACACTTCATTGTAGCAGCAATGAAGTGAAGCAGAGTGTTGAAAACTTTTCACGCAATATCAGTGCTCAAAATTTATCCAGACTTCTGATTAGTTATGATTTGTTCTAATGTTTCAGTAAACGATAGTTTCTCTTTATTTCTTCATCCATGCTTTAATGTCATTTTCTATTGTTTCAATACTTATTTCGATAGATTGTTTATTTACATTAATCTAAAATTTTAATTCAGTTAACTGATGTTTCTATAGCCACACATCACGCAGACAATTGGCAAATAGCGGCTGAAATCGAATTGAAGTTGATAATTCTGACCATGGCAGAGTAATTGCTCCGTAAAATGGGTTTTTTTTTGTTCAGACAATTTTGGCCAATCAATATATTCATCCTAGAGAAATGTGAGTGGTATCATTAAAAAGCTCGTCCAGCGTAGAATTCAAAATTAAAAAGGTTTTGAATTTCGTTTTTTTTTGAGGGGTTATCAAGGATTGAAGTTTTGTTATATTCGCACGATTTTGTTCACTTTAGTGTAATTTTTCTTCAAATTAAGATATTTTCTATAAAAAATAGTATTTCGAGATTACATTTCACGCCACAAAATGAATCAATTTTGTCTTCCTATTAGACTGAAGGCGATAAAAAGACCAGTTCTGGTCTCATAGGGAAGTTCACTTTAAAATAAATTCGAATTCTATTCGAGAGCTTTTTTAGAGAACTTTTTCTAATTTTTTTTTAGTTTTTTTAAGTCACCTAGAGATTAGTCACTTTTCATATCAAGGATCCGTTTATGAGTTGCTCAATTTTGGCTTCGACTTTTCGTAACTTTAATTGAAATTTTGATTTTCTTTTTGAGGTTTTACTAATTTTTTGGAGTCCTATGGCCTAGACTCATTGACTAAAAGTGCAATATATTCCTTAATGGGCATTAGGTGAACCTATCTAGTGCTTTGAGTGGACAGCTAATGACTGTTAAGACTTTAAAAATAAATTTGCGAAATTTTTTAAAGACATCAATCATAATCTTATTTTCGTGAACTGTAAGTCAGTATCAATGATGACAGGCCCCCATCCTTCCTATAGCAACCAAAATTAATTTGGTTAGCGGTTTTTTCTAACTATTGGTTATATGACTTCAATGAAACAAGATTTCAAAAAACTTTAAAATCTTTGGATATTTTCGTATTACTGGTTCCTTTTGAAATCTTATCTTACTATTCTGATATTGTAAACATCGTTGTCCTCCCATCGGAGCATATTGATCGTTTGTATTGACTTCTGTTGAAATCTATTGATATTAATGGCTGTTAAGACGTTAAAAAGAATTTTTTAATTTTTGAACATTAACCAATCCTAAATTTTTTTCGTGAATTTTCAGTCAGTCCCAGTGTTGACAGGCTCCCTTTTTTTTCTACTGCAACCGAAAATAATTCTGGCTAGCGGTTTCATCTTCTACCTGTTAGTTTTACGAATTCAATGCGACCAGTTTACATGATTTTTTTTTTTTTGGGTTATTTTTTTCGTATTTTTGTTTCCTTTTGAAATCTTATCACATTATCCTAATACTGAGAGTTCTCATTGTCTTAGAGAAGTCGTTCAACGGATCATAGATAAAAATTTCAGAGAAGAGCTTACGGCTTAATTTGCTTCGACACTTTCTCGCATTGTTCTACTGAATTTTTGGTTTTTGCCTGTAATTAATTGCTCTCAAACGAAGTTTGTAGCAATTATATTAGTCCTGTCGGTCTTTTTTTATGCAATTTTTCGCTTGAGCGATTTTTCGTCTGACGCTTTTTATTTTTTCCTCCTCAAAAACGGGATAAACAGGTAGCGCTCAGTCTGTATTAAGTGCTCTTCGAGCCTTTAAGCTCTGTTCCAGCTCAAACTGTTTTGGAGACTTCTACTTAGGTTGTGAAGGGCGGTTCTTAGAGGTTGACGACACCCCCACTGTTCACCCCCCTCAATTGCCCCCACCCCCAACCGCGCTGTTGCAGCTCCACCCCCATCTCTTTATTGTCGCTATTATCAGTTTATTTGTCATTATTGTCATTTGTTCAGGTTTTTATCACGGTTTGATAATGAGTTACTGAAAATTGTTTGTTGGCCATGGATTAGTTACAACTTTTATCACAAATATTAGCAGTTTTTTGCAACTATTTTCAAGTTTTTTGAAGTTTTATGTCATTTTCTTGGTTTCTCCAATCTCAACAGCCATATAACCTCCTCTAGAGTTTGAGCCTAGGTTACTGCGAAGCTTCTAGATGTAATGGAAGGTTTTTAACGATTTTAAGATCAGCTATTTTGAAAAATTGTTTGCAATTTTTTCAATTTTTTTGAATCTTTTTTTTTAATCTTTTTTCCCGTCACCAGGGTCCTAAGGACCTCCTCCAAGGCTTCATGAAACATCGGTCCCATAGTTTTAGATTCATGGAATTGTTATCAATATTTTAATTAATCCAGCTTTAACACTTTGATAAAATTTAATTTTCTTATTTTCGAAAAATTCTATGGAATGTCCAATTCTATGGATGTTTTTCAACCAGTAAAACTAATTAAAGCTTGAAGTAGTGACACTGGATAGTCTCATGAGACCTTGAAATGGTTTTGAAGATTTTAATGTCTTGAATTTTAGCAAGATTTTGTTAAAAATTGCGATTGTTGTCAAATGTTTCAATTATTTTGTCCATTTCTGAGTTTAACTATCATTACTGGCCAACGAATTTTTTCAAGTCTTGCAGATGGGTTACTTGACAAAATTTAGTAGAGAAAAAATAGTTTTTACCATTTTGCAATATTTTGCGAATTTTTTAATTATGTTTTCTATTTGATTTGCTTGCTAACAAAGCTAGAAAACTATAATGTGAAGAGTCGAATCAAGCTAGCGCTAGTGATACTGGATAGTCTCATGGGACAATGAAATGGTTTTGGAGATTTCAAGGTCTTGAGTTTTAGCAAGATTTTGTTAGAAATTTCAATTGTTTTCAAAATTTTTGTCCTTTTCTGAGTTTAACTTGAAATGGTTTTGAAGATTTTAATGTTTTGAATTTTAGCAAGATTTTGTTAAAAATTGCAATTGTTTTCAAAATTTTTTGAGTTTTTGTCCTTTTCTGAGTTTAACTATCCTTACTTAGCCGATTATGTTTGTTGGTTGTTTTCATAGTCAATGACTTGCAATGTCTTATTGTTAACTTTACAACAAAAAATCAATTGTAAAGTTGTCTTTCAAAACATTTCTGTCGTCCGATCGAGGCATAATTAAGCGTATTTACTGGCTTCCGTTGAAAGCTATTGATCTTAATGGCGTTTATACTAAGAGTTTCCTCAAAAATTTGGTGGTTCTAATGTATTTGTTCATAATGGTTGATTTTTTGAAGTCATATTGTTAAAAAAGAAGAATCCCATTGCTGTTAAAAAAGTAATTGGAAATAGAAAAGGTTTTTCTGAAAGTTCTGGTTTTTCTGGAAATAGAGAAGGTTTTTCTGGAAATAGAGAAGGTTTTCAATGCCTTCGACACTTTTCTCGCTCAATTTCTTGAACTTGCTATCATTGCCTGTTTCTTTTGTTCTTTACGTAGGCGTAATTTGCAGAAACGGTCTCATGGCTTGTAATTCAGGATTGAAATAATGCTAATTCCCGTAGCAGTCAGTTTATAGCGAATAGTCTTAAATTTTATGATATACATTTTCAAAAATTTTCCAAGCTTTTCAGTTTTTGTTGTTCTTTTCGTCTACTTGTAACTCATTTTCATCATTGAGAGGTCCCAACCAATTTCTTGTATTTCAAACAATATTATATCTTCTGATATTATGTCGTCATGGATGTTTTGTTTGTTGGGCAAATTGCGTTTTCATAAACGTTTTTTGAGAGGTCAATTTTTGTGTTTCTTTTTCTCTTCTTTCAGTACAATTGCGTAATAACAGATCCCTATGGTTTTCAAATGTGGCCCAATTGAATTTATTTAATCTCTCAGTATAAGTGGTTTTGCTGAATAGTATAAATAACAATCGAACTGAAAATACAATATTCAGATAATGGCTAATGTTTTGAATGGTATCAATAATTTTTGTTTTCGCAAATCGTTTGTAATTTTTTTTTCTTCTGCATCTTTAGTCCGTTTCTTTGGCTGAGTCTAACCAAAAACAAGTTTTCTTGGTTTCGTAATGACTGTTCAGTAAATTTATCAAGGATTGTTTTGTTGAAAGCTAATTTCTTGGTTTAAAAAATGTTGATCAATTTTTAAATTTCGCCTCATTATCCGTTCGCTTTGTCGACTTGTTACCTGGTCTCATTAAGGAAAACTTCCATCTGCTGTATAGTTAGAAAAAATTAAATTTGTGTAGTCAAGGTTTTATCTGACTGCATGTTGACGTCGTTTCTAGGTGCTTTCAAATTTAGATATTGAGTTTTTGCCGTGAAATTTTTGTTTTTGCTTATATTGTTTTTATCCATATATTCGATATATTCATCCTAGAGAAATGTGAGTGGTATCATTAAAAAGCTCGTCCTGCGTAGAATTCAAATTAAAAAGGTTTTTTTGAATTTCGTTTTTTTTGAGGGGTTATCGAGGATTGAAGTTTTGTTATATTCGCACGATTTTGTTCACTTTAGTGTAATTTTTCTTCAAGATATTTTCTATAAAAAATAGTATTTCGAGATTACATTTCACGCCACAAAATGAATCAATTTTGTCTTCCTCTTAGACTCAAGGCGATAAAAAGACCAGTTCTTGTCTCATAGGGAAATTCACTATAAAATAAATTCGAATTCTATTTGAGAGCTTTTTTAGAGAACTTTTCTCATTCTTTTAGTTTTTTTTAAATCACCTAGAGATTAGTCACTTTTAATATCAAGGATCCGTTTATGACACACCTCATTTACAGTCAAATGAAGCCCAGTGAACAAAAACTTCCTTTTTCAAGGAATTGCTCAATTTTGGCTTCGACTTTTTGTAACTTTAATTGAAATTTTGATTTTCTTTTTGAGGTTTTACTAATTTTTTGGAGTCCTATGGCCTAGACTCATTGACTAAAAGTGCAATATATTCCTTAATGGGCATTAGGTGAACCTATCTAGTGCTCTGAGTGGACAGCTAATGACTGTTAAGACTTTAAAATTAAATTTCCGAAATTTTTTAAAGACATCAATCATAATCTTCTGAGTTTAACTTGAAATGGTTTTGAAGATTTCAATGTTTTGAATTTTAGCAAGATTTTGTTAAAAATTGCGATTGTTTTCAAATGTTTCGATTTTTTTTGTCCTTTTCTGAGTTTAATTGTAATTACTGGCCAGCGAAGTTTTTCAAGTCTTGCAGATGGGTTACTTGACATAATTTAGGAGAGAAAAAATAGTTTTTACCATTTTCACCGCAAAATGTGGAAGCTTTTCTTTCAAATTTTGCAATATTTTGCGAATTTTTTAATTATGTTTTCTATTTGATTTGCTTGCTAACAAAGCTAGAAAACTATAATGTGAAGAGTCGAATCAAGCTAGCGCTAGTGATACTGGATAGTCTCATGGGACAATGAAATGGTTTTGGAGATTTCAAGGTCTTGAGTTTTAGCAAGATTTTGTTAGAAATTTCAATTGTTTTCAAAATTTTTGTCCTTTTCTGAGTTTAACTTGAAATGGTTTTGAAGATTTTAATGTTTTGAATTTTAGCAAGATTTTGTTAAAAATTGCAATTGTTTTCAAAATTTTTTGAGTTTTTGTCCTTTTCTGAGTTTAACTATCCTTACTTAGCCGATTATGTTTGTTGGTTGTTTTCATAGTCAATGACTTGCAATGTCTTATTGTTAACTTTACAACAAAAAATCAATTGTAAAGTTGTCTTTCAAAACATTTCTGTCGTCCGATCGAGGCATAATTAAGCGTATTTACTGGCTTCCGTTGAAAGCTATTGATCTTAATGGCGTTTATACTAAGAGTTTCCTCAAAAATTTGGTGGTTCTAATGTATTTGTTCATAATGGTTGATTTTTTGAAGTCATATTGTTAAAAAAGAAGAATCCCATTGCTGTTAAAAAAGTAATTGGAAATAGAAAAGGTTTTTCTGAAAGTTCTGGTTTTTCTGGAAATAGAGAAGGTTTTTCTGGAAATAGAGAAGGTTTTCAATGCCTTCGACACTTTTCTCGCTCAATTTCTTGAACTTGCTATCATTGCCTGTTTCTTTTGTTCTTTACGTAGGCGTAATTTGCAGAAACGGTCTCATGGCTTGTAATTCAGGATTGAAATAATGCTAATTCCCGTAGCAGTCAGTTTATAGCGAATAGTCTTAAATTTTATGATATACATTTTCAAAAATTTTCCAAGCTTTTCAGTTTTTGTTGTTCTTTTCGTCTACTTGTAACTCATTTTCATCATTGAGAGGTCCCAACCAATTTCTTGTATTTCAAACAATATTATATCTTCTGATATTATGTCGTCATGGATGTTTTGTTTGTTGGGCAAATTGCGTTTTCATAAACGTTTTTTGAGAGGTCAATTTTTGTGTTTCTTTTTCTCTTCTTTCAGTACAATTGCGTAATAACAGATCCCTATGGTTTTCAAATGTGGCCCAATTGAATTTATTTAATCTCTCAGTATAAGTGGTTTTGCTGAATAGTATAAATAACAATCGAACTGAAAATACAATATTCAGATAATGGCTAATGTTTTGAATGGTATCAATAATTTTTGTTTTCGCAAATCGTTTGTAATTTTTTTTTCTTCTGCATCTTTAGTCCGTTTCTTTGGCTGAGTCTAACCAAAAACAAGTTTTCTTGGTTTCGTAATGACTGTTCAGTAAATTTATCAAGGATTGTTTTGTTGAAAGCTAATTTCTTGGTTTAAAAAATGTTGATCAATTTTTAAATTTCGCCTCATTATCCGTTCGCTTTGTCGACTTGTTACCTGGTCTCATTAAGGAAAACTTCCATCTGCTGTATAGTTAGAAAAAATTAAATTTGTGTAGTCAAGGTTTTATCTGACTGCATGTTGACGTCGTTTCTAGGTGCTTTCAAATTTAGATATTGAGTTTTTGCCGTGAAATTTTTGTTTTTGCTTATATTGTTTTTATCCATATATTCGATATATTCATCCTAGAGAAATGTGAGTGGTATCATTAAAAAGCTCGTCCTGCGTAGAATTCAAATTAAAAAGGTTTTTTTGAATTTCGTTTTTTTTGAGGGGTTATCGAGGATTGAAGTTTTGTTATATTCGCACGATTTTGTTCACTTTAGTGTAATTTTTCTTCAAGATATTTTCTATAAAAAATAGTATTTCGAGATTACATTTCACGCCACAAAATGAATCAATTTTGTCTTCCTCTTAGACTCAAGGCGATAAAAAGACCAGTTCTTGTCTCATAGGGAAATTCACTATAAAATAAATTCGAATTCTATTTGAGAGCTTTTTTAGAGAACTTTTCTCATTCTTTTAGTTTTTTTTAAATCACCTAGAGATTAGTCACTTTTAATATCAAGGATCCGTTTATGACACACCTCATTTACAGTCAAATGAAGCCCAGTGAACAAAAACTTCCTTTTTCAAGGAATTGCTCAATTTTGGCTTCGACTTTTTGTAACTTTAATTGAAATTTTGATTTTCTTTTTGAGGTTTTACTAATTTTTTGGAGTCCTATGGCCTAGACTCATTGACTAAAAGTGCAATATATTCCTTAATGGGCATTAGGTGAACCTATCTAGTGCTCTGAGTGGACAGCTAATGACTGTTAAGACTTTAAAATTAAATTTCCGAAATTTTTTAAAGACATCAATCATAATCTTATTTTCGTGAACTGTAAGTCAGTATCAATGATGACAGGCCCCCATCCTTCCTATGGCAACCAAAATTAATTTGGTTAGTGGTTTTTTCTAACTATTGGTTATATGACTTCAATGAAACAAGATTTCAAAAAACTTTAAAATCTTTGGATATTTTCGTATTACTGGTTCCTTTTGAAATCTTATCTTACTATTCTGATATTGTAAACATCGTTGTCCTCCCATCGGAGCATATTGATCGTTTGTATTGACTTCTGTTGAAATCTATTGATATTAATGGCTGTTAAGACGTTAAAAAGAATGGGCGTTAAAAAGACGTTAAAAAGAAAGAACTTCTTCGCCGTGAGAATCATTATCCTTCTCTATTTAATAAGTTTATCACAACAATTAGGCTAAAATTAGAAAAATAGTATTGTGCAATTTGACGCATATGAACAACGACAAACCATATAAACACACACCACTCACATTACACACAAAGAAAATCACAACTGAATCTCAACACAAATTAATATTTAATTTTTTATCTGCTCTCAAACGAAGTTTAGCAATTATATTAGTCCTGTCGGTCTTTTTTGATGCGATTATTCGCTTGACCAATTTTTCGTCTGACGATTTTGACTTTTCGTCCTCAAAAACGGGATACACAGGTAGCGCTCAGTGGGCATTAATTGCTCTTTGAGCCTTTAAGCTCTGTTTCAGCTCAAACTGTTTTGGAGACTTCTACTTAGGTTGTGAAGGGCGGTTCTTAGAGGTTGACGACACCCCCACTGTTCACCCCCCCCAATTGCCCCCACCCCCCAACCGCGCTGTTGCCCCTCCACCCCACTGTTGCCCACCCCCTCCACATCTGACCCCCGGTCCCCCCCCCCCCCCCCCCCCCCCCCGTGGCTACTGATGAAAAACCGATCGCTAAAAACACGCAATTTTATACTAATTTTCAATTTTTTTCAAGTTTTTTGAAAATTTTTGTCGTTTTTTGTGAGAAATCTTCTCTGGGGTTTCTTATTAGGTTACTGCACAGTTTATAGTGGTAGTGGACTGGTTGCAACATTTTAACATCACGAATTTTAGCCTTTTTGTTTGACAAAACGTGCAAATTTTTCCAATTTTTTTGACATTTATTTTTTATCCACTTCTTTCCGGACGCAGGGGCCAGAAAACGTCCTTAAGGGTTTGATATTAAGTTACTGAAACAATTTTATTTGGCATGAAATAGCTTTCAATTTTTTAATCTGACAATTTTATCTTTAAATAAATTTTGCATTTTTTCTCAAGTTTTTGTTGGTTTTTATGTTTCTCCAGACTCGAGAAGACTCGAGAAACCTCCTCTAGGGTTGAAAAGTAGATACTGTATAATTTCTAAAAGTAATAAATTGTTGATAATAAATTGTTGATAATAAAAGTAATAAATTTCTGTATTTTTTGACAGAACTTTTTTTTAACATTTTTTGTCAGTTTATTGTCGCTATTATCAGTTTATTTGTCACTATTGTCATTTGTTCAGGTTTTATATTAAGGTTTGATAATGAGTTACTGAAAATTGTTTGTTGGCCATGGATTAGTTCCAACTTTTATCACAAATATTAGCAGTTTTTTTGCAACCATTTTCATGTTTTTTGAAATTTTTTGTCATTTTCTTGGTTTTTCCAATCTCAACAGCCACATAACCTCCTCTAGAGTTTGAGCCTAGGTTACGCGAAGCTTCTAGATGTAATGGAAGGTTTTCAAGATTTTAAGATCAGCTATTTTAAATATTGTTTGCAATTTTTTCAATTTTTTTGAATCTTCGAGTTTTTTCTTTTTTTTTGCGTCACCAGGGTCCTAGGGACATTCTCCAAGGCTTAATGAAACATCGGTCTCATAGTTTTAGATTCATCGAATTGTTATCAATATTTTAGTTAATCCAGCTTTAGCACTTTTTTGATAAAGTTTAATATTCTTATTTTCGAAAAATTCTATGGAATGTCCATTTCTATGGATGTTTTTCAACCAGTAAAACTAATTAAAGCTTGAAGTAGTGACACTGGATAGTCTCATGAGACCTTGAAATGGTTTTGAAGATTTTAATGTCTTGAATTTTAGCAAGATTTTGTTAAAAATTGCGATTGTTGTCAAATGTTTCAATTATTTTGTCCATTTCTGAGTTTAACTATCATTACTGGCCAACGAATTTTTTCAAGTCTTGCAGATGGGTTACTTGACATAATTTAGTAGAGAAAAAATAGTTCTTACCATTTTGCAATATTTTGCGAATTTTTTAATTATGTTTTCTATTTGATTTGCTTGCTAACAAAGCTAGAAAACTATAATGTGAAGAGTCGAATCAAGCTAGCGCTAGTGATACTGGATAGTCTCATGGGACAATGAAATGGTTTTGGAGATTTCAAGGTCTTGAGTTTTAGCAAGATTTTGTTAGAAATTTCAATTGTTTTCAAAATTTTTGTCCTTTTCTGAGTTTAACTTGAAATGGTTTTGAAGATTTTAATGTTTTGAATTTTAGCAAGATTTTGTTAAAAATTGCGATTGTTTTCAAATGTTTCGATTTTTTTTGTCCTTTTCTGAGTTTAATTGTAATTACTGGCCAGCGAAGTTTTTCAAGTCTTGCAGATGGGTTACTTGACATAATTTAGGAGAGAAAAAATAGTTTTTACCATTTTCACCGCAAAATGTGGAAGCTTTTCTTTCAAATTTTGCAATATTTTGCGAATTTTTTAATTATGTTTTCTATTTGATTTGCTTGCTAACAAAGCTAGAAAACTATAATGTGAAGAGTCGAATCAAGCTAGCGCTAGTGATACTGGATAGTCTCATGGGACAATGAAATGGTTTTGGAGATTTCAAGGTCTTGAGTTTTATCAAGATTTTGTTAAAAATTTCAATTGTTTTCAAAATTTTTGTCCTTTTCTGAGTTTAACTTGAAATGGTTTTGAAGATTTTAATGTGTTGAATTTTAGCAAGATTTTGTTAAAAATTGCGATTGTTTTCAAATGTTTCGATTGTTTTTGTCCTTTTCTGAGTTTAACTATCATTACTGGCCAACGAAGTTTTTCAAGTCTTGCAGATGGGTTACTTGACATAACTAGAAAAAATAGTTTTGAACATTTTCGCTGAGAAATCCGGAAGCTTCTCTTTTAAATTTTGCAATATTTTGCGATTTTTTTGAATGATTTCTATTTGATTTGTTTATTAACAAAGCTAGAAAACTAAAAGTTGAAGAGTCGAATCAAGCTAGCGCTAGGTTCATTAAACCGTGGCTATCTACTGACAAAGCCAACCGCTCGCCGGTCGTTTGAGAGCAATTCGCGCGACGTTAGCCGGTTATGTTTGTTGGTTGTTTTCATAGTCAATGACTTGTAATGTCTTATTGACAACTTTACAACAAAAAATTAATTGTAAAGTTGTCTTTTAAAACATTTTTGTCGTCCGATCGAGGCATAATTAAGCGTATTTACTGGCTTCCGTTGAGAGCTATTGATCTTAATGGCGTTTATACTAAGAGTTTCCTCAAAAATTTGGTGGTTCTAATGTATTTGTTCATAATGGTTAATTTTTTGAAGTCATGTTAAAAAAGAAGAATCCCATTGCTGTTAAAAAAGTAATTGGAAATAGAAAAGGTTTTTCTGAAAATTTCATTTTTCAATGCCTTCGACACTTTTCTCGCTCAATTTTTTTCTTGAACTTGCTATCATTACCTGTTTCTTTTGTTCTTTACGTAGGCGTAAATTGCAGAAACGGTCTCATGGCTTGTAATTCAGGATTGAAATAATGATAATTCCCGTAGCAGTCAGTTTATAGCGAATAGTGTCAAATTTTATGATATACATTTTCAAAAATTTTCCAAGCTTTTCAGTTTTTGTTGATCTTTTCGTCTACTCGTAACTCATTTTCATCATTGAGAGGTCCCAACCAATTTCTTGTATTTCAAACAATTTTACATCTTCTGATATTATGTCGTCATGGATGTTTTGTTTGTTGGACAAATTGCGTTTTGATAAACGTTTTTTGAGAGGTCAATTTTTGTGTTTCTTTTTCTCTTCTTTCAGTACAAATGCGTAATAACAGATCCCAATGGTTTTCAAATGTGGCCCAAGTGAATTTATTTAATCTCTCAGTATAAGTGGTTTTGCTGATTAGTATAAATAACAATCGAACTGAAAATACAGTATTCAGATAATGGCTAATGATTTGAATGGTATCAATAATTTTTGTTTTCGCAAATCGTTTGTAATTTTTTTTTCTTCTGCATCTTTAGTCCGTTTCTTTGGCTGAGTCTAACCAAAAACAAGTTTTCTTGGTTTCGTAATGACTGTTCAGTAAATTTATCAAGGATTGTTTTGTTAAAAGCTAATTTCTTGGTTTAAAAAATGTTGATCATTTTTTAAATTTCGCCTCTTATCCGTTCGCTTTGTCGACTTGTTACCTGGTCTCATTAAGGAAAACTTCCATCTGCTGTATAGTTAGGAAAAATTAAATTTGTGTAGTCAAGGTTTTATCTGACTGCATGTTGACGTCGTTTCTAGGTGCTTTCAAATTTAGATATTGAGTTTTTGCCGTGAAATTTTTGTTTTTGCTTATATTGTTTTTTTCTCGTAGTCTCTTTAATGGCAGATCTCAGATCTCGTTGGAGCTTTAATGAGACATGGCATTATGTAATTCAATTAGTAGTTAGGTTGTGTAACAATTTTTTTCAACTCAAACATCTATTTTTGTTCTCTTCATTTGGTTGACAATTAAGTCAAAAATGTCGATGAGCTCGGGTCGGAACATCATGTGCACAATAACGAGCCTCCTTGTTTTTTAAGTGCCGAAAATCCCATTGATATAGCTTTGTATGAAATGGTAATGAGCAAATTTTAAAATGCTTAAAGTCGCAGATTTTACAATTACACAAGTCCTTATATTCAATGTGAGACCCCTTACGCTGTTCTCTATCGAATTCGCAATGTGCTTTTATCAGCGTCACTTAAGCTAAACGTGCATAGCTAGAATGCGTTCGATTGGGTGTTGCAATTGGGGCGAACTTTTTTTTATAGCTGCAAAACCATGGTCGAATTGTGATTAATTGCTCTGGAACGAAATTTGAGGCAATTATTCCAAACGTGTTGGTTTTTTTTGCAAAATTTCCGATTTTCTTTTACAATTTCCGATTTGACTTCTGTTCCGGCAGTTCTTAAAACGTCGTGCTTTCTTTTGCTTGCTCCTCTTGCTTAAGTTTTGGTTAAAGTTGGTTTATATTCTTTTATTTAACCGATTGTGTTCTTCAATCTGCATCTGAGGTGGCTATTAAAAAGCAATTTCTGCCAGTTCTTCAGCCAGTAATTAACTATTTTCCAGCATATAAATATTTTCAAATTCTTTTATCGATGGAATAATTTGTTTTTGTTTACTGAGTTAGAAATCTGTAGGTTAATTTTTGGGAAAATAATTTTGGAACTTGTGAGAGTTGTTTCATCCGTTTTGATGTTAGATTAGTTTTTGCGGAAATACTTCGTGCATGTACTGCGGTTGGCCGTATTCATAGCTTCATTAAATCTGTCTTCGCTAAATCATCAGATTGTGCAAAATTGAGCTGCAAGGGGAAGTGCATCCATTTTTGAACTATTTCATTTAAGATCTCCCTTTGGCAGGGGATATGTTGAATGGTGTATGAAATTCGTATCATCTTCATGAGAGCACCTTTCTGAAAGGAGAAATTATCTGACAACTATTAAGCAAATTTGTTTCAGAACAGTTTGATAATGGACAACAGCCAATCATTGAACCCAACTGGAACGACAAACATTTTTGGAGACACCATATCATCCGAGGCTGTAACTAATTCTATGCCGAATTTACCTCCAGCAAATACAGCATACGCCACAAAGACTTCAACAGGCTATCAAGGTCCTTTTCCGGTTGAGAAAGTCATGAAGAAACGAGTTACTGGTGGCAAAATTGAGTATCTCCTAAAATGGCTCGGTTATCCGGAATCCGAGGCATCGTGGGAACCATATGAGTCAATTCATTGCGAATCTTTAATCAAAGAATTAGAGAGAGAATTGAAAATGAAACAAGATTCCAAAACTGCGATTGGCTTTGAGCGATGTCTTGAACCAGAAGAAATTATTGGAGGCACTGAAAGTGGGGGTAGAGTAAAATTTTTGATGAAGTGGAAAGGTGTGAACCAATTGGAAATGGTACCCTGCGAAGATGCGGTTGATTATTGTCCAGATTTGGTGTTGAATTTTTTCCAGAAGCGAGTTTCTTGTTCGTTTAATTAGGAATGTCGTAAGGGCTTGTCAAAACTTAGCGTTCAACGATCGGATTAGTTTGAAGTCAGATTGAAGAAGCAGTGATCAAAGTGATTGCAGATGAGCTGCAGTAGTTGTGGCGGATGGATGATAGAGATAGCTTTGTTCAAATTGTTTCGACTCAAACTTAAATACTCAATCATTTGCCAAAAAGATTTATTTGGTTGTTTATAGATAATTTCGAGTGATGATTGTAGCACTGTATCAATGGAAAAAAAAGAACGTGCTAGTGGAAATTGAAACTGAACTAATTATGTTGGGTCTAGGAAATAAACTCCTGTGTAAAATAACCCCCACAGCGTTTTTCGAAACCGAATTTAGTTATCTTCAGTGTATGCTAGGATTTATAAATGTTAAATTTTAATGATGTTATCATTATCCTTCGTCAATGCACAAATTCAGATGGATTTTCTCAGGCATATAATGAAAAACAACTTTTCTTAAAAAACGGTAAAAATTTTTCAGTTTCACCATGATAGTTCCTCGTTTTGACAGTTCCCAAACTGATACCTACGTTGAGGT
Source organism: Convolutriloba macropyga (assembly GCF_964194025.1). NCBI lineage: Eukaryota > Metazoa > Xenacoelomorpha > Acoela > Convolutidae > Convolutriloba > Convolutriloba macropyga. The sequence continues at coordinate 26,816,362 of NC_134479.1, forward strand.
CAAAATCTACGCTCCGTATTCAAAGTTCACAGAAGCTGATTGGGAGACCTCAGATGGCGAATTTTTATTTCACTGTCAACCTTATTTTCTCAAAATGGACTTTGGAGCAAACTTTGACGAAATGAACTGCACGTCAAAGTATGATGTCGATCAAGGAGTTTATACCTTTAAACTAGCCAAAACTTTTCCTGGAATTGACTACAAGAACGTTGACTGGGAAAAGCCCTACCAACTTGATCAGATTCCTGACGTCTTGGTTTCAAGTAACCAAGTGAACGGGAAAATTGAACCTGTTAATGGAAGTGATGATAGTTCAGATTCTGAAGCGGAGGACGACGGAAATGTGGGCGGAGAAATAGGATATGGATTTGGAAATGGTTTGTGTGATAAAGTTGATTTTAAGCAAAATCCAAGGCTATAGAAATTCGATTCTTGATTTGGAAGGCTGTGTGTCTCGTCTATTTAAAATCACTTCTGAACCAGTGCAATTAATCTAATTAACAATTTTATTAAAATTCGGCGTTTTATCTCAGTCTTTGAAATTTAACATGTTTCTGCGTATAAGAGATTGTTACTTGCCCCCAAAATTGATAGGAGTTGGTGTTCATGACCATGAAATCTGGTGGACGGCATTGCTGGACCAGTGATTGATTGGAACAAATGCCGCGTCTATAAAAAAATTGGGTGCTTTCAAAAGAGGTTATTCACTCTGTAAGAAAAATGCATTCGTTTTAGTTCTGACAGAGAAGTTGAAATCTTTGGACGAATTGATATTTGGAGTTTTTGAAACATCGCCCCTGTTGATCGAAGAGCAACGCCAACTTCGGAGAAAACAAATTGAAGCGGAGAAAATTTTGGAACTTCGTGGAGAGCTTCAGGATATTGTATCAAATTATGATGAAGAAAATTCTGAGATTTGTGTCGGAAGCTTGGAGGATCAGTGTTTGAAGTTCAAATTTAGTTTGGACGATTTAATTTTGACTGATAAGCATAAAGAAGTGTTGAAAGATTTCAGATTCAGGTATAGTTTATTTTAGATAAAATTTGACTATTTTTCAAGTAACGACTAAATTTTAAACTAACTTTTCATAAACTAACAGTGAAAACATAATGCTTTCGATGTTTTGCTGCAAAATTTGCATTTGTGTGTAATAAGTAATTGCTCAGAGATCAAATTTTTGAGAATCCTACCAGGATTTAACAAAAACTTTTCAAGCGTTCTATGTGTTTAGAAAAATAAAGCTCAACTCTAAGCAAATGAAATCAAGTTATTTAACCCTTGTCGAAAGTCTTCTTTCGTGGTCTTACGAACGGCGAATCACAGCTGGAGAATATCACTCGGAATCTTGCTGGAATATAGTTCGGCTCTCGTCTGCTTTGTCGTGTTTCGTTACTCCAACATCTCTCACGAATTCGGTTTCATCATTCGCTCAGCGAGTATTACTGTACCCTCTATGTCGAAGTTTGAAAGTTGTAGCAGCATGTATTAATGACGTTTCAGAATTATTACGGGAAAAATCGAGTAAGAAAATTTTGTCGGTTTTGTTGGATGTTTACGCATTAATGAACAGTAATAGTGGCGAGGCTTGGTATCTTGTGAACGAATTTTTTATTCGTAATTGTATTTCTTGGTATCATTTAATGGCCGAGCAAAATGTGTTACAAGCAATTGGAAATGATTTGGATCATTTGACGATTAACCCGAAGAACCTTGAATTTTACGAGGTTCTGCAAGATGCGGCTGCCAGCGAAATTGACGTTGCTGACTGCTTTGAATCGTTGGAAATCAAAAGTGCAGGGAAAATTGGTTCAGAAAATGAAGAGGCTGGTGTGATGAAAATGTGTCACGTTGAATATGCTGTTTGTTCAGACGATAGTGATGACTGTAATTGATGTTGTAATGATGACTGTAATGGTTTCTTTTGCAAAATTGTTTTTAGTGAATGTTTTGTCTACGGGCGTTGATGAGCATCAACACGGTTATATTTAAGCAGATAACTCAGTTGGATAGGCGCATTTATTTGTTTAGTAACTTTTCATCAGTTGCACATTCAATTCTTGTTATTTATACTACCTCAGAAGTATTTCTTCACTTAGTCTTTCTTTTTATTTTATCAATGGTTTATAATTCTATTGAAGTGAATTGGAGCGCAGCCCATTTGGCGAGCGCGATTGGCTTCCTAAGCCTCCTTTGAAAGATTGGCTTCCTAAGCCTCATGCAGTTGCTCTTGCCTTGAATTGAGATAACGATCGTGTTTTTTATCACCTTTAAGACTCGAATTAATGAGATTAAAAGGAATGCCGACCAAACTAGCAATGAAAATGGTCCGAACTCAGAATTCACTTGTTTTTTGGAAAATAGTTAGTTTAAATTATAGAAAAAAATGATCTGAATTCAAACCATTAATAAGGTTTCTTCATGACTTAATAGGAATCATCGAGACTTTTTATTACTTTCTGTGAGAGAACTAGAGAAAATTAATGGACTGAATGTTAAAGTTTTAAGTAATGAATGCCATAAACTAAGTGAAAACATTATATAGGTTCATTTATAGCTTGTTTGAACTTTAATCACTCATTGTCAGTGTTGCAACTTAGTAACATAAAGAACCAAAACGGCTAAAATTCTCTTTTAAGCACATTATTTTTAGTATGCTCTGTTGAAATTTACGAGAAAAAAAGCAAAGACAATTCGAACTGGTCCAATTTTACCGCTTTTTTAGTTTCCGGCCAAATCGATGATCATTTGTCTGAAAACTCAACGGTCGGGCGAACAAAATTTGTTTTTATCATTTGAAGGAAATTTAAAAACTGCCTTCTTAGTGTAAACAAATTTTGGGCTTCACTGTATCGTTATAGGGTAGATATAACTCAAATACCTTCCCTAAATATTAGAATCTGTCGAGACTTTCACGCTTGTCAAAGCAGTTTAATCATTATCTAAAAGATATCTAAAGGATGCTGACAAACTGATTGTTGCTGTTGTGAGGTAAAAAAAATTAAGAACTACTTTTATGATGTATAAGAACACATTTTTTAAAATATTTTCTAACGTAACTTTTGTAATCGACAATTTTTATCATATCAAGATATTGATTCTTTCAGTTCTGTGAAAAATATCTTGCTTTATTAAATCTAGACTTTATTAAATCTAGAGGTGCTTATAGATGGCCGGAAATTTATCAAAAGAATCACTTTCTAGGTCTAATTTTTTCGCAAAAACCAGATTCCTTTCAAATATTTTAAGACAAGACGGCTCGTGTGAGTGTGCGTTGCATAGAATGTTCCAACATACCTTTAGAGGTTGCGAAAACAACAACTTAATTCTGTCAGAGACACCGTTGGGTGTGTCTAAAAGCAACTTATATGCATTGGAGAAAATTACTTGCACTCATTGACCCAAAAAATGCCGTATTTCTTCGGCAGACAAAAAATTCCTCAATTTGAGAAAGATAAGTGCAGTACTTTTTGAAACACACGGAAGCCGAAAAACGATGAGAACACAAACAAACCACACTTTTGCACAAACAAACACTATGAAACAAATACAAAGCCCATAAAAAAAATTATTTTGTATTTCAAGGCTAATCACTGTTCATTTAGATCTTTTTTGTAACAAAAATAGGCGTGAATTTTTTAAGACAATTGTATCGTTAACAGTGTTTTAGATACTAAACTTCAAAATGTAACTTTATGAAGTTTCTAGTGATTTTTTTCAACTTTTTTTATGAGCATAATGGGACAGTAATTGCCTGATTGTTTGACTTATTTTTTTATCAAAATGATTTCTGATATTTTTGGGCTCTGCCTCTATTTGTGCAGCATTAAACGGACCTAAGTATCTTAGACTAATTCTCTCTCTCTCTCTCTCTCTCTCTCTCTCTCTCTCTCTCTCTCTTAGCCACACATGCCAGAAAGACACCAGTACAAACACAAAGACACTGATATGCACCCATGCAAGCGCGCGCACTCATGCACATTCCTACACCCCAAACACAAAATTTTCTTTTTGGCATTCGATGTTACTCAAGGTTCCTCGCCATTCAATTATGTTCTGATTGTTTTCTTTCAGGAAAATCTGGTGTGGACCTCTTGATGCCATTCTATAGGTAATCGTAATATTTGCACAAATCTGAATTGAACTTGTACATTTTTCGAAATATTTTGTCATTTTTGATTTATCATCAGCATAATAGGACAAATTCTTCTTCAGAATCTCGCAGAAGTGTTTTCAGCGAGATTTAGCACAACACAGTCTCGTTATTTGACATATTTAAAGCCGCAATTTCTAGCAAGTAATATGTAATTCCAATTTTTCATGATTTCTGACAGTTTTTGCACTCTACCTCTATTCAGTCTTACATTTAAAGGTACTCTTTCTCTGACACACTCTCTCTCTCTCTCTCTCTCTCTCTCTCTCTCTTTCTTTCTTACACACGTACCTCACCTTACAAATACGCACAGCCATGCGTACTCACACAAGCGCGCGCACACGAACATACAAATACAATTATTGCCACAAGAAACCGTTTTAAAATTCTTGTCGGCCGCCGATCTTCACTCATTGGTCTTTGCCGTTCTTATGTGCCTTGACTGTTGTTCTGGAAACCTATGTGTGGTTTTTTTGAGGCAATAGTATTGATAATTATAAAATTGAAATGAATTTTTGATGTTTTTCGAAATTTTTGTCATTTTTGATGTTCCATGAGCATAATCGGCCTATTTTTTTTAAAAAAAACCTCCTGGATGTCTTAACAGCTGGGTTTGATGAAAACGGTTTTGATCTTGAAGAAATTGATAACCACAATTTATAGCGGATTTTTCTAATGAAAGGGTTTTTATCTTCTGAATATTGTTTGGACTCTGCCTCTAGTTGTGTCCAACATTTAAAGCAACGTTGAAAGTTGTTCTTAAAGTCTCTCAGTTGGTAGTGTTGAGGAACATTGTTTGTGAATTTTATGTTTGAGCACTTTCACTCGTTTAACGTTGTTTTTAAAGAATTAAGAAAGTTAAGTAATTTTTCAGCTGAAAAAAGAAATTTTCTTTCTTCTTTCAAAACAAATTTTCTTTTTCATGCGAGGAGTTTCCTCCTTCTTTCAAAAGAAAATTTGTTTTTCATGTGATGAGTTTCCGTCTTCGTTCAAAAGAAATTTTCTTTTTCATGTGAGGAGTTTCACAATCAATGAACAGTTTGGGTTTTCTGTTCACAGAAACGCCCAAAAACAGGAAATGATTAATTCGAAAAGCAGTTTCAAAATACAGAGAAGTTATAAATAATTTTCTTGTTTTCAAAAAAGTTATAAAACATGTGTTAATTGTTTCAACCGGGCATTATTTCTCCAGCTCTCATAATCATCCGTCTGCTCTGACATTGTGACACAACTAAAAGAGATATTTCCTTCTTTTTCAATAAAGGATATGGTTGATATGATGTTCGTCATTTCATGAAACTGGTTTCTTATCAGCAGAAACCAGATAGAGGTATTGAAATATTTTTTGAGATAAGAATAATTTTGAAAAACAAAATTCTTTTAAAACTTTTGGTCATATATCTTAACTGTGAAGAATTGTTGACAAATCTCATTTAACCTAATTAATAGCTCTAGAACGATCGTTCGTAGCAATCATTGTTAACGTGTTGGTCTTTTTTGTGCCAAATTGTCACTTGACCGTTTTTGCGACATTCTTCTGGAACATTCTTTCACTTCTCAAGTGACTTTTTCATGCTTTCATGCTTCATTTTTGAGTGATCTCTTTGCTCTCACTCCGAAGTAAAGCTTGTTGCTAAAATAAAATCAATTTCAGCCTAGCAAAAAGAGGGCCTGAAAGCCGAGTTGGCAGTGCTTCCGGTGAGTGATCTGGTAGTAAATGGTTGGAGTCCGGGCGTGGTCAACTATTTTTGCACCCATAAGGGAAATTTATCCGCTACGGCCCCTGAATTAAATTGCATCGCCTGTCGTTCGTCGAATCTTAAATTTCAACACGAATCTAACCCCCCCCCCCCCCATTGAGCTTCGGCTGTTTAAGTTTCGACATTGAAAATATACAACTCTAAATCTGAAATTTTAGGATAGCAAAGCATTGATACCTCGTCTGCTGCCAATGGAAAGTAAAGAGTTTGTATGATTAGCTTTGAACAACTTAAAAATTGTAATAGGGAAGAAAGAAAATTAATGTTTATCAAGTAAACCTTAGTCGCTACGGATTCAAATATTATTTTCTCAAGCGAGATAATTTGTCATTTTCGCAGGTTCCTTAATAGCGAAAAAATATGAGTAATCATTACTGGGAGATTCAAACACGTTTGCGGACTAAAATTAGTTTTCAATCGAAAACCTAATTCAATTTGAGATTTGGGTATCACCTTGAAACAACAGTCTGCCTCCAAAGAACTTGATTCTCAGTTAAGATCTTGTGCGGATTTTGCGCTGCTATAGAAAAATTAATTCCGAAATTTATCAATTGCGATAATAAGTAGCTCCTGGCAGGAAGGTAGAGCTCTAGTCTGTTGCTCGACAATACACAAAATTTTTATAGACAGACACAACTTGATAGCAAAATATTCTACGAATCGTAAGAAGCTCTTGTCTTGTCACTCAGAGTCTGTTAGCGATGAATTGAAATGACGACAATCTCTGATAAAGGCCTTGAATAAAGTAGATCTCACTGGGTTTACGGGAATAATGGGTGGCAGCACAAGCAACAGACAAATAATTATTGTATGTTTGGATTTTTGCTGCTCTCTGATTATTTCTGTTCTCATTTTCGGGCGTTTCTGTGCCACGCACAGAATTTTACGAGCCTTTTTATTGCCTATACCACCAAAAACAAACATCTCTGTACATTGAAGCAAAATAGATTTCTCGGGCAAAAGACTACTGAAATTGTTGTTTTCGATAACTTGTGGTTCTCCCTAGGTAACTTATAGTGACAAAACGTAAATTTCTCATGCCCTGGGGTCATCTGTTTTATTCGAGGTTCTTTATGGTCGCGTGGAGTGAAATCATTTTGCAAGTAACGCATTCCAATTTATTAAACGACTGCAGATTCGAGCTTGTAGCTTTGCTCTAATTTGATCTCTGTCACAATTTGAGTGCAAGATAAGCAGCTACAAGAAGGTTTTGCAATGGAATGTTTGCTCTGCGAGTCACCTTAGCCGCCTATCAATTTGATAAGGGTAGTTTAATAATGAAATTGTGTTTCTAAATCTGTGGTTTAAAACTAACTGGTAGTTGAGTCGAAGCTTATCCGTTGAGCTCAGCTGTAGTTTTGAAGTTGAGCCTTAAGGAGATTTTGTTTAGTTTTGGTTAATTTGATATCATAAATTATAGCAATAAAACGTGATGGTTTTTGTCAATTGTTTGTAAGCATTTAACAGATTTTTCCGTTAGCTACAAAAAATTGTTGTGACTTAATTGCAGTGTAGGCAGCCGTCTATGATTCATTCATAACTGAGGCAAAGTGTTTCGTTTGATACAGCTTTCAATAGTTTTGGTGTCTATAATTAAAAATTTTTTGTCAGCCTGGGTATTGCAAGTTTTCATTTTTGCACAAAAAAGTTTTGACCCCAAGAAATTCAAGCTTAACGTTCAAATTACTTTAAATAGCTTCGGTGGGCGAGCCAATTTTCGGAGTAATTCTTAATTTCACGGTATTTTGTCATTTTGTATTATGATTATAAACAAAACGTGACGTTATTTCACTATTTTCAGATGGCCAAATGACGGATATCAAACAGTGGTCTCACGTGAACAAACTGCTGCTAAAATAGCATCAACATGCAGTTCGTTTATTTATCATTACACAAAGTGACACAAAACATTGTATACTTGAGTGGAATAACTGAAGTTATTATTACAAATTAACTCAATTTCATCTCAAAATCGAACTTGTCACACAAAAAGTACTTCCTTGCAAGTTTACGGAGCTGATGGAAAAATTATTTTGAAAAAGTTTGTAGCTTTTTTGCACAACTGCACATTAATTGAAAGTTGTTGGTTAACAAAAGTTAATCCGTTAAGTTCATTACCGAATACTTTATTTCATTTCAAAAGTGCAGTTCAGTTAAATTGTTGGCGACATTTCGGACGAACTTGCCCTCAAAACAACAACTGCGTTTGCCTGTCAATTTATCTTAATCCTTAAATCGAAATTTGGGCGTTCTTCAGGCGCTGTTTTGGGCTTCTTTTGGCGACAGTTGAACTAAATTGTTTGACAGAAAAGGTTGCAAAACTTAGTTATTTGCATAGATTTTGTTTGCTTGTTTGCCTTTATTTGTTTGTTCACGACTCACCCTCCGGAATAACGAGTAAGGAAAAGTTTGGGCAAAGTGGCGAGATATGCTGAATTGGTGAACATTTTTCTAACTTAAATTGAAAGTACGGATATTTGCATCCAGGTGCAAAGCAATTGGAGCTGTTTATTGTTTATTTGTGGATTTATTTTGTAAATAAGCGTGGTTGTGTTATTTACTGCAAGCAATCCGCGATCAATGAAATGCTTTGTTATACTCTGACATTACCTCATTAGGGGACAAATTTTTATCGACTTCAATTGTCTTCACAATTCAAAATCTCTTTTCATTCACAGGTAGATGAAAAAAAACTAGATTATCTGCTTTAAGCCTAACGTGTAAAATTTTATTGTGAGAAAGGGGGAAATTCTTCTACATAGTATATATGTGTGTTTACCTCTTTTGACCGCTTTTATGTTACATACGGTTGAGTTACGGTTGATTTCAACAATGCTTTCAATCAATAAGGTATGACTCATTTTATCCCATTGCTATCAAATTTCCCTCTGAAAATGCATAGCGATGAACAGCCGATTCAATCGACCATTAGAGATATCGAATTGCACATGAATAACCATGCTTCACACTGAAAAATTTGTAATTTGATCAATCACAATACCTTCAGGTGCCGGTAGTACTGTGTGATTAAATAGCCCCCTCCCCCCCCCCCCCCCCGGGGGGGGGGGGGGGGGGGGTTGCAATCAATATTTTTCTATACATCAGTACGCGTCTCACCTTTGTTTTAAAAAAATTTTCACTCTTTTTGTCATTGTCTTATGGAGGCCGGGCAAAAAATTACCGTGAATTATTTTGCTAATGTAATATGTAATCTACAATTGTGGGAAAAATTGGTGAGGCTTTGTTTATTTTTGATGTCATGGTATCCTTTCTTGCTTTGGATGTCATAAAGCTTCAAATTCAAACAAATAATGATAAATTTGTGATTAATTCGTTTTCTGCTGGTGCCACTTTATGGTTCCTCTTTGTTCACGTGTCTCCCTTTAGCTTATGGTAAGAAATAAGGAACTGCATTCAAAAGAGCTGTATTTACTATCTCACGGCTGTGTACTTTCAACATTTCTTTGTCCAAAATTGCTGATATTTCACGGTGTTTCTTCAGATCTTTTTCTTTGGTTTATTTTACCACAATGTTTTGTGCTGGCTTTATTTGATGCAACTCGTAAAGGGGTTAATTGCTTTTGTGGTAAATTTCTCAACCTAATTATCAGTTTACGATCTTTATGATATAAATATAGTCGCTGAATTTTCTCGTTTTAAATTTCGGCAAACCTTTAATTGAAGGGAGTCTCTTTCAACTTTGTAACTAGTTTCTACTAGATAATAATTTAGGATGTTGCTTCAAATATCGACACTACGTACGTCGTATGTGTTCTACTGTTCCATTGTTTTTGCTTGACTTAGTTTTTACTTTTTATAACATTAATTTTTATGTCCATAATTTGAGCAATCGTTATAGTTCCGTTCCAGTGTTAAGTGGGTTTGTGGGTCCTAATTAGCTTTCTGCTGGTTTATAGGCACATGGTATCGTGCTTTGATCCCATTTCGCCTCTTGTTGCTCCAGATTTGCTTGTAATTGAGTAATTAATTTTGCAGTCTCTTTCGCACCATTCGACGAATTTTTTGCGGACTTATAACGTCGATAAATTTTAGCAATTTTTCTGTCGTGTTATCAATTAAATATATCATGGCGTTGAAATCTCTTGTTTTTTTAAAAATTATTTCTATAATTCTCCTTCCTCTCTAATATAGTTAATTTTTCTTTTTGTTCTGTTATTTGCTAGCAGATAATTCAAGGTGAGTATTTAAGCACTAGTAGTCTTTCTATTGCTGGTTTTGCCACTCTTAACTTCTGGTCGAAATGTTGAGATATATATTATATATAGGAGGACGACTACCAAGGAACTGAAACTGCGTTCCATTAGAAAATTGATGAACTGAAACTGCGTTCCATTAGAAAATTCATGCTAACCTTGTTATAATGTCTTTGTTGCATAACTCTCAAGGTTGCAAAAACATTAATTATTTGCGGTGGGCAAACCGTAGGGAGTATCCGAAAGCAACTTATATCCATCGGAGAATATTACTTGTACTGTTTGAACCAAAAAATATGTCTTTTTTCGTCAGACAACGCGAAAACTCCTTTGCTCATTCTAGAAAGAAAGAATTTAAGAAAGAAAGAATTTATTTCTCCAGTACTAAATGAAATAACAACTTTCAAAAACGGTAACAGATATGCAAAAAAAGAAAGGATACTAACAATAGAGTCATGCTGGACTTTTAAGCTGGAGAGGGCAGACAACGAAGCCATCAGGCCTACACAAGGTCTGCCCCACTGCGTAATACGTCTTCAAAGCAAAATGAAAAAAGACCTAGAGAAGAAAAGGGCTCTGTAAAAAAGTAGCAAAAGAAGTCACAAGTGTTTCTGATCATTAAAAAACGTCCAAAAACTTTTTGGTCCCACTGCCAAGGTCTGAGCACCACGAGGACGCTCACAAAAGCAAAGAGCTGTAGAAAAATCAAAACTTTAGAACAATCGATAATTTTGTCTCCTATCGACCAAAAAATTTCTAAGTGTTTTTGGTATCATGGACCAAAAAAGGGCCATATCTCGAAAACTAAAAAAGCTACGAAGCTCATATTTGGTATGGAAAATTAGAAGTTAAAAAAAATGGGCTCCTGCCCCAGGCTGCCGTAGCAGCCCGGGACAGGAGCCCTCACGAACCCTTTTGTTTGAACACCAAGGTAACTAAATCTGAATTCCCAATCAAATAATGTTTTCTAAATAAATGCACAAAATTTACAAGCTCTGACGGAGTAAGCTCTGTAAGATTATTGGGCAATACTCCACTTCTCTCTAATGCATTAAAAAGAATAGTACCTCTATACTTGATGGATTTTTTTTCGATTTGCTTTTTACTTAATGGCAGTTTCAACAGACGTAAATTAGCACTTCTGGTAATACGATCAGAACGTTCAAAAATAAAAAACGAGTTGAGATACTCTTCACTATGGTGACTGTTCAGAGAACGCAGAACAAATTTAAGTAGCTCATACAAGTACAATTCATAAACCGATAAAATTTGATGCTTTTCAAAAAGATCTGAGCAGTGATCACGCTTTTTCATGAAACAAATGAATTTTAGAATTTTTTTCTGCAGTGAAAAAATCCTGGACAGGGCAGAATGACTGCAGCATCCATACACAAGAAGTCCGTACTGAATAACGGACTTGATATTCGAATTGTAGTATAATATCAAGTCTTTTCTGGGTACATAGTGACGTAACTTTGAAATGACTCCACACTGGGTGCTTAACCTTTTCAAAACAATTCCAATATGCGAATGAAAAGCCAGCTTGCAGTCCAGCATAACTCCCAGGTATTTACATGTAGCAGCAGCTTGCACATTAATATTTTCAATACAGAAGCTACCAACACTGGAAGCACGATGACCTATGTTTAAGCAAACTGTTTTATCCAGATTCAGTACTAGTTTGTTAGAAGTCAACCATCTGCTAACCGACTCAAGGTCGGCTATGATTTGTTCATAAGTCACACCGAGTGCGGATAGATTTGTGTCATCAGCAAAAAGAAAAACTTCTAACTTTTTACACACACTTGGTAGGTCATTTATATATATCAAAAACAAAATAGGGCCTAAAACACACCCTTGTGGAACGCCACAAGATATTTCTTTATATGTAGATGCAAAACCAGAAAATTCAACTCGTTGAGACCTGTTATGTAGATAGCTTTCAAACCATTTTAAGGCATTTCCTCCAATTCCATAGCAGGACAACTTCTTAATTAGGATGCTATGATCTAGAGTATCAAATGCTTTTTTTAAGATCCAAGAAAAAGTTCACAGAAAATTTAGTTCTACCATGCCTTATCCTCTCTGTCAGCTCCGCCAGAGCATCAACGCAACTATGCTTTTTTCGAAAACCAAATTGTTTATTAAAGAAGAGACTAAAAGATTCAAAATAATAGTAGACTCTATTAAACATGACTCGTTCAAAAACTTTACTCCATACAATTAAGAGAGATATAGGTCGGTAGTTATTCTCATCAAGCTTTGAACCGGACTTATGAAGTGGAATTACTTTCGCCTTGCGCAGAAGACTTGGAAAAAAGCCCTTCTTGAATGACTTATTCACCAGCTCAGCCAGATACCCCGATGTAACAGGTGAAGTTGCTTTTACAATAAGGTTGCTCATGTTATCAACCTCAGAAGATGATTTATTATCAAGCTGATGGATGATTGTTTCAATTTCCGCTGTATTTGTTGGATATAGATGCATAGAAAAGTTTTGATCACTTGGTAGTACTAATTCCACATCCGGCAGGCAAGAGCAAACATTTTGTCCAGTAGTACTAAAATACTCATTAAATTTCTCAACAATTTCGCACCCTGAAGGACTTTTTTCCATTCTCGCGCAAGATGACAGAGCTGGCAGAGACAAATCTTTAGTAGTTCGACCCTTGATATCATTTAACAACTTAAAAGTGCGCCTTGAGTCTCCGATACAGGAAGTAAATTTAGTCATATAATATGATTTTTTCGCTGTAGTGTAGGTTTTTTCAAACTTCAAGCGGTATTCACAGAACCGCGAACGCCTTTGACTGTTAGACTTATCTTTTGACCACTCTCGGTGTAGTCGATTTCTTTTAGTCCGCATGTTTTTCAGAGTAATTGAGAACCATTTGGGTCTTGATATTTTGATATTTCGGCTTTTCTTTATAGGTGCAAAAGAATCAGTCACACTTAAAACTGTTCGCTGGAATCGCTCAAAAGCTTCATCGACACATAACACATCAGATAACTTACACTTGGCAAGTTCGTGACTCAATTTAAACTGGTAAATCAGAACTTGTTCTTTGTTATTCAAAAAAGACGTGTCCCGGAAAACTTTTTCAGTAGAATCTTCGACACTGTCACAAAAAAACTGAAGATATATTGGATAATGATGGGTAAAATTCTCGGCCTCCATGACCAATGATTGGAAGACTACAATATTTTTTGTTATATAATGATCAATGCAGGTAGCCGATTCATGTGAAACACGAGTCGGTTCATCTATCAAAAAATCGTATCCATTTGCAGTAATAGCATTTAAGTAGTTTCTCGATATCAGGTTACAATCCAGAGTATTTATGTTGAAATCTCCACATATAACAATTCCAAGATCATCAGAACAACTTTCCAGAAAACTATCAAAGATATCAAGGAACTCCAGCTTATTAGTGCGTGGGGGATTATAACAGGTTAACACTTGAAAACAAAAATTTCCCGCTTTTAGTTGAACAAAGGCTGATTCAGGTAAACATGATGACAGTTCTTTAACCAATGAAATAGTTTCATGAATTTGTATCACACCTCCCCCTCTTGAGTCGCGAACTATGCTTGAAAGGCAATTATAACCTTTCAATAGATAACAAAAATTATCATCGTCTTCATTTAACCATGTTTCTGTAAGGCATATTACTGACGGCGGAGACTCAAGGCTGAACACTAGTGCTTCCAGGTTGTTAAGATTTTTACGAAGCGACCTAACGTTGACAGTTAGAATAGAAATAGATTGTATACGACTTGTTTGAGGATGATTATCGCTAATCCTGGGTCCGGAACTCCTCACTTTCCTCCACATGAAAGGGCTGCTCAATGATCGTGTCCAGATTACTTTCCTTAGCGTTAGGGGTATCACCAATTAATCCCATTACATAATCCAAAAGATCGTCCTTGTTGGCTTTTCTACTTCTGAGTTCATCCACTAACGATGACTCTTGATCGCTAAACGTGGTCTTTTCTCTCATTCTTTTAAGTCCTGGAATGCCAGTAGAAATTGGGGTTCTTGGCTGGAAATTGAGCTGACGAAACAAACTGGGGAGTGGGGTAGATGGCTGCACAAAGACATTGGAAGCAGGCACAGGATTGGATAGAGGCGCATTGAACGTTTGTTGTTGCGTGTTTAGTCTCCGCATATTTTTCTTGGCCGTTTGCTTTAGTTCGTCGATGTCTTTCACTGAATTGATAGTATGGCTTCTAGTTCTACCACCTTCTTCAAAATGTAGCATTGGAGCCGAGTTGTAGGTTGTTACCCATAGGTTTTGACTTTCCGCAGTTTCTTTTAGGTTTATGTCGTATTTTGTTAGGCGTTCGTAAAGAAATACTGGCTTGCCATTCATTGGGTTCTTAAAAAACTTTAGAAAACGTTTGCGGCTCCAGATTCGTTCCTTCTGATCGTTGTATAAGAACTTAGCAACAATCCCATGTGGTTGTTGGGTTGTCCCGTTGCCCAAAGCATGACATGCTTTCAAATCGTGGGGTTCGCATTCAACTTGCATGACGTTTCTTATAAATGCCACCACATCCATGATTAGCGAGCCATTAGCTCCAATTGGCAAATTTCGGAATATTAAACAGTCCTTGGATTCATATCTTTCCAGTTGATTCACTTTAATTTTCACTTGTTCTACTTCTGCTTCGAGTTGGGCAATGCAATTGTTTTTGGCAATATTGTCCTCTAGAATAGAGCGTATAGCTTTCTTCGTTCTATCCTCCAGGCATTCACTTTCCATAATTGTGGTCGCCACGTTCTTCGCCGTGAGAATCATTATCCTTCTCTATTTAATAAGTTTATCACAACAATTAGGCTAAAATTAGAAAAATAGTATTGTGCAATTTGACGCATATGAACAACGACAAACCATATAAACACACACCACTCACATTACACACAAAGAAAATCACAACTGAATCTCAACACAAATTAATATTTAATTTTTTATCTGCTCTCAAACGAAGTTTAGCAATTATATTAGTCCTGTCGGTCTTTTTTATGCGATTTTTCGATTGAACGATGTTTCTTCTGACGCTTTTGACTTTTCGTCCTCAAAAACAGGATAAACAGGTAGCGCCCAGCGGGCATTAAGTGCTCTTAGAGCCTTTCAGCTCTGTTTTAGCTCAAACTGTTTTGGAGACTTACAATTATGGTGTGAGGGCGGTTCTTAGAGGTTGAAGACACCCCCACTGTTGACCCCCACCCCCCACCGCGCTGTGGCCCCTCCCCACCCCCACTGCTGCCCAAAACCCTCCCCATTAGCCCTCCGGTACCCCCCCCCCCCCCCCCCCGTGGCTACGTTCGAACAACCAATCGCTAAAACACGCAATTTTATACTAATTTTCAATTCTTTTTTCAAGCTTTTGAAATTTTTTTCATAGTTTGAGTTCTTTCAGCGATACGTGTTGAGGAACCTCTTCTAGGTTTTATTAGGTTACTGCATAGTTTCTAGTGTTAATGGAATGGTTTCAACATTTTAACATCACGAATTTAAGCAGTTTTTTGACAAAACTTGCAATTTTTTTTCAATTTTTTCGTTATTTCCTTTTTTCACGTATTTCCAGACACAGGGTTCAGAAAACATCTTTAAGGGTTTTATGTCAGCTTACTGAAAAAAAATTTTGCCTTGTTATAGCTTTCAATATTTTAATCAGACAAGTTTTAGCGATTTTGATAAAACTTGCAAGTTCTTTGAATTTATTTTTTCGGTTTTAAGGTTTCTCCAGCCTCAAGAGCCGAGGAAATTCCTTTGGGGTTTGACGATAGGTTACTGTATCGTTTATATAAGTAATGAATTGTTCACATGATTCAACACCACGAATTTTTGATTCTTTTATTACAAAACTTGCAATTTTTCATTTTCTTTTACATTTTTTGTCATTATTCAGGTTTTTCAGCCTAACAGCAAACCTCCGTTAGGGTTCGATTATAAGTTACAAGAAAACTTTTGTTGGCCATGGGTTAGTTTTCAAATTTTATTTTCACAAAATTTAGCAATTTTTAATGCAACTTTCAATTTTTCAAGTTTTTTGAAATTCTTTAAGCATTTTTTAGGTTTCTCCAACCTCAAGAGCCACATTAACTCATCTAGGGTTTGATTATAGGTTACTGTATAGCTTCTAGATGTAATGGATTGTTTTTCAAGATTTTAATATCAGCATTTTAAAAAAATATTTGCAATTTTTTCAGGTTTTTTTAATCGTTTTGAATTTTTTTTCTTTTTTTTCCGGCACCTGGGTCCCATGGACCTCCTCCAAGGTTTGATGATAAGCTGTCGCGTAGTTTCTAGAGTTAATGAAACGGTTATCAAGATTTTAATGACTCCTGTTCTAGCAAATTTTTTTCTTCAAATTTTAGGAAATTTTTCATGATCAAGTTTATGTATCTTTGAGTCAGTGAAACCATTTAAAACTTGAAATAGGGATGCTGGAATTAAATTAAACTAAACGCCGCGCTCTTAAATTAAACTAAACGCAGCCTCACTAAACCGTAGCTAGCCACTGACGAAGCCAACGGCTCGCCGGTCGTTTGAGAGCAATTCGCCCGACGTTATTCGGTCACGTTTTTTCTTTTTGGCAACTAATCTTTACTCAAGCTTCATCATAATCAATTAAGTCTTTGTTTTCTAATTAATTAGGTGTAGACTGTTTGAGGCAATATTATCGTTAAATTTATTGTTGGCGCTATAATTTGGAAATTTTTGGATTTTTAAAGATTTTATCATTTTGATGTTTCATGAGCATAATGCGCCATTTTTTTTCAGTAACTTGCAGATGTATTACCAGCTAGATCTAATAAACCTAATTTTTGGCTTTAAGCATATTTAAACCGCAGTATGTCGCAAATATTAAGTTACCGATCTAATGTTTTAAGATGACCGTTTTTGCACTCTGCCTCTACTTGTGTCTAACATGTGAGGGAACATTTACAACTAACCTTGAAGGTTCTTATTTAGTTCTTTTGAGGAATAGTTGTTATCAGTATATTACACCTTTCGGCCTTTTCACTCTTTGGAGTAACTTTTTGTTTGATGCAGTAAAACTTTGGTTCTTACAATAGTTTTTAGCTGGCGGAGAACAGAGAGACTGAAAATAGTTTCTGAACAAATTTTTTAGAAACTAAAAATAATTGATTTTTTTATTTGATGTTTTTGGTCAAATAGTTAAAACCGTTATTTTTAGGCTTGAAATTGTAAAGAAATACGCGTGACAATAAAAACTTCCTTTAACTATTTTTTTTACAATTTTCTACGCTTGTTTTTATGTTAAATTTCAATGCTATCTGACAAACACCCCCAGCCCCACCACCCCGAGCGACGTTTTTGCTTTTCCATTTGGCTTTCGAAATTTTAAATTGTTTCCCCTTTTTCAAATTTCGATTCAAAACTAGATAATTCAAAACTAGATCATGAGGGCTTTAAGATTGTTTTTCGATGCTTAAACAAAATCGAAAATTTGACAAGAAAATAATCCAGCCCCATAAAAACGTTTTAAAAAATCCTTGTGCAAGTATTCTTCGTAAAGACTTTTCATTGATACTATTCGGGTCCTCCTCCAAAAATTTTTTCGACCAGTTAAGAATTACAGAACAAAGAAGACATGCTAGCATATATTTTGTTCCCTCGTTACATGAGGGTGGAAGAAAGATTGCACCATAGAAAAAAATTCCAATTGTGCACTCATTATTTTGCCGTTCTTAAAAATGGCTTAAAAAAATAACCTGAAAAGGGTTATGATTTAGCAATTTCTGGACACTTTGATTTGAGTTATTAGTTTTTTGATTCAGTTTCAAAGGATTTGCCTATGAAAAATTTAACATCAATTGATTGCACGTATCCTTTTGGACATAATCAACTAAGTAAACCTTAAAATGTGTTATCTTTTTACACAGCGCCAGAGGTATTAGGCTGGATCCTTTTTGTGTGAATTTAGGCTTTTGTCAAGTATCGGGCATTTTTTTAAATTACTGTTGTTTTTGTGACGAGACTGTGAGGTAGTATTACAAACAACCAGAATCTGAAAAAAATTAAAATGTGTTCGTCGCGACCTCTCTTAACTGCTAGTCATTAGTTCAAACTGTTTTTCTTTTCCTCTGAGGAAATAGAAATTAAAATAGTTGCTCTAAATGCTGTTTTCAAAGCTCTGTGGAACTTGAATTTTAAGAAATTCTTAAGCAATTTGTGTTTTAAGAAGTTAAATTAGAAAGTAGGATATATGCTTGCAAATGGGTGTTCAAATAAGTTCTCATCAAACAAATTCCTGGTCCTAAGTCGGCACCAACTTCTTAATTGAATGGAGGAGTTTAAGTTAGGGGACTGAAAGGTTCTGATCGAATTTTGACAGTCTATAATATAGTATATATTATACGTTGGTGTTATTATACACTCACTTAGAAGGCTGTGGAATTAGCATTTTATCTGCCCCTATTCAATAAATTTGATATTTTTCTTTTGTTTTAACGTATTTTATGTTCTGCTAGTGTCTCATGAAGATTTAGTTCAGCCTTTTTAATTGAATTCAGATTTCATCTGGTTCTTTTGTCCTGGAAATAATCTATTTTTGCGCCAAGTGCTGAAGAAAATTTGATGGAAAAATCAAAAGGAAAATTCAATGGAAAATCAAAGGTAAAATCCATCAGGACAAACAAATAAAAAAACAGGGGGAGTGACCGGAATGAAAAACATGGAATAGAAGTTGGGAAAAATAGAGATAAAGGTGCATTGAGGTGGTATGTGTGAAAAACTGACGCGGAAATACGTGTAAAAATAAAACCATGAACGCGTCCTTATCTCAGCTTAGCTTTCTTCTATTTTTGTAACCTGCTGAGGACTGATTATTTTGTCCTCAGTATACCGTGTTGTCCTATTCTTTCCCACATAGTGGGCTGCGCTATCAGTGCAAATAAATAGCATTACTAACAGGTCTTAGGTCCGTTGTATATTTTCTTTTCCTTCTCAGCTAAAATGGAACATTCAAATCCCGGATATGTAAATAATGCGAAGCCTTTTTGAATTCACCTGAACTTATTATATTTTGCGGTGGATTGAGAAATCAACACACGATAATAGTTTATTTTGATAGCTTTCTTTTGCCAGTCTTTATTTGAAGCGATTTTAGAACGGATGCATTTTTTCGGCTTTTTAGCTCTTAAATTATAACATATGCTTCTATAATAGGAAAAGAAAGTGGAACGCTATAAATAGTTCATCGATATTCTTAAGGAAATTACTGTTACTAAGTGTAAAAGTGAAAATTTGAACAGCTAAAATTGCTTTTTGAGTTCTTCAAGAAAAAGCTAAAATGAACGTGTAAATTTTAGAGACAAACCCTTAGAGAATTTCCGCCATTCATAAATTTTACATGTGAGGAGGCGTAGAAAAAGCAGCTAATTGATTTTGCCTTTTTCGTCTGCAGTTTTTGCGAACTGCACTTCAAGTTACCTCTAAATTTAACATCAAATATTGAACTTATTTTATGGCTACACATTGACTGTTCTTTCGGAAAAGCTTACAGCTTTCAATTAGCTTTCATTTCTCTGGAATTCCTTGAAGGGTAACGCTTCAACTGGATTTATAATCGCGAGAAGATAATGGGAACTATTTTAATGTAATTTTCGTCCACTGTTGGTAAATTTCTCGCAACCAAAAATCGCTTTGTCTCAGTCTTCAATGGTTCAGATATTAGCTTCTGAGCCTTGTATATGTATACACCCGCGTTTAACCTGTTATAATTTATAAACTAGAATTGTTATTTAAATTTTAAACTTGCGCTTTTGTTTACCTCTGGAACCAATTAATTACCGTTTGTTTATTCTGGGAAAACAATGTGAAGACAAAACTGAAACCTTTTGTCTTTCTTATGCTAAAGTTTTCATTCCACTTTCAAATCCAGTTTCAAATTCAGGGTTAGTTTTAACGTGTCATGTATTTTCATCAGATATCAGAGCTTTAGCTTTCTTTTAAGCTTGTTTGGTACTGAAATAGTGTTAACCTACTTCCAAAACAATTTATTAGTTACTTGCGGAAATTGACTCGATCTGTTCAGGTATTGTTTAACCGAAAATGGAGGTCATTGTGCATGTGATCAAATGATCGTTACGGTCAATAATTCAAAGAATTCCGATTGTTATACTACCTTCTCAAACAATTCCTATCGTAGTTCAATGTTAAAAATTGTGCCGTCCAAAGGTAACTTATAGAAACAACGGCTTCGCTTTAAATTTATAATTTTCTATCGTCCTATTGCTTCGTTTGACACCAAAAATGATGAAAAGCGAAGAAGTCCTATTTTATGCGCAGAAAAATCTGTGCTCGCCTATTGGAAAAGTATTAGATGTGGAAAACGCAACCTCGACAGCAGCCTTGATCGACATCAACGAAGCTGAATCGATATTCAGTTTGATATTATCAGATGTAGTCGAGTTGTTGCGACAGAAACGAAGAATTATGCGTCAATTGGAATACTCTGGAGGAAATGGGGAATATGGAGTGGATCACAACTCAATATCAGGACTCAAATTCGTGTAAGTTTTGTGTTAAAATAGCTCTTGGATTATATAAGGTTCACATGTTGAGTGCCCGACTCAGCGGTATAAACAAAACTTTAACTAAAAATCTACTTACAGGTAAGAAACGTTGCCTCTGAAGCTGCAATATATTCAGCGACATTTTGCAGATTCAGTTTCCTTCTGTATTTTTTTCCAAGACGTGCTCGATAACAGAATGGATCGGGCCTTATCAGTTCATTCCGTTGGTCTAAAGGGTCGCGAAGAAGAGTTTAACGGAGCCCTTATTTGCGATAGAATCTTTTTTGTCTAAGAGGTGGGAAGACTCTCCTTCATGCGTTTTTCAGCCATTGTTTGTCTCTGATCTTTGGTAAATTAAGCTTAATAGCGATAATGAACTTCATTAATTGCTCTTGAACGAAGTTCATAGCAATTATTGTGAACGTTTTGGTCTTTTTTATGCAAATTTTTCGCTTGACCATTTTGCGCTTTTCTTTTAGAACATTCTTTGACTTCCCAAGTGACTTTTTCACACTTCGTACTTCAGTTTTGAATGATCTCTATTGCTCTCAGTCCGAAGTAAAGCTTGTTGCTAAAATAATGTCGATTGCAGCATAGCAAGAAGGGCTTAATAGCCGAGTGGGCACTGCTTCTGGTGAGGGATCAGGGGGTCCGTGGTTCGAATCGCATCGTAGGAAACTATTTTTGCACCCATGAAGAAAAATTTATCTAGTCTACATACAAACCCTGAATTAAATTGCCTCGCCTGTCGTTGGAGGGCAATTCTTGCGACATTAATGTTTATGTTTGTGATATACTACTTTCAAGTTTTTCCCTTTTTATTTGATTATATAGAAATCTGATTTTCTTAATCAGAGAAATATTTTTATTTCACTCAATTGCATTGTTGTTCAAATGCAGTTTTCTGTGTCAATTCTTCATTAGTTCTTTAAATGCGCTTCTATTTTCCAATTCATCCTATTTTAAATAGTATCGATTTTAATTATGCTGTCGATTTTAATTATCGACATCATAATTAAATTTTCACATTGATTATGCTGTCGATTTCTAATTTTGTGTAAATTTATTTTCACTCTGCGTTAAAAGAAGCAACAATTGAAAAATTTTCGAACGTTTTTGAAAATATTATCGCTCGGTAATGTGCAATTGCTCCTAATATTCCAACCCCTCTCACCCTAATTTTTGACTTTATTGTTTACCAAATAAAGTCGTAATAGTAAACATACAACTTTCTTAAGAGTACGTCACGCTTTGTAATTTGAATTTTGATGAATTCTAAAATATTGACAGACATGAATACCACCGATGTAAACACCAGTGAATTCTTTTTTTAATTCATGAGACGGGACGAAAATTGAACATGAAAACAGGTGTTCCAAATAACAACTTCTGCTCTAATGCAATTTTAAATGATCATTATAAACCACTTTATCAAGGAACCAACTGATTTTGCTAGCAGGAAAATTCAGTTGTTGAGCTGTAGAAGTAACCAAAAATATTTACTTTGACTTTCTGGTGCGTAATCAGATAGTTCTTTCAAATTTCGAGGAAGACGAAGAGTTAAAGAAAACTGCAGGAAAAGTCCTGAAACAACCCAAAGAATACAAAAACCTAGATGCCTCACTATCAGCCTCCTTAGAACATTTTTTGTAGTCAACGCAGATTTAAAAAAGGCTAGCATGTATTAAGAGAAAATTGATTATGCATGGCTCATTAAATGTTCCATGGAAGTTCAATCTGCTGCATTTCCTTTTTGGCCGTTAATATGCCAATTATGGCCTAATTTAAAAATCTTTGAAATTTTTTTTACTCACATTAACATGAAAACGAAGAACAACAAACGTGGGTAAATTTTGTACTTTTTGAAAACAAATAGTGTCAGAGCTGTTCAAATTGGGAAATTTAAAATGAAACCAATGAAAAGCTTATTTTATGCTTCCTTGGAATGCCTTACAGACTTGTCACTTTTGAGAGAGAAGAATTCTGTATTTTTTGATCTTGCTGAATTTTGGCGCTACTTTCCTTGGACTAAACTGGAATGTGGACACAGTCTCATTGCCTGTCGTGGAACTGAGCAAGAACTTCCAGGAAAATGGCTCAAATTGTCCTATCGTTTGTCTCAGCAGTGTTCGACCCACTTGGGACATGTTCATCCTTCACGATTCGGATGCGGTTACTGCTTAAAAACATTGAGCAATGGGACAAGCTTGGGACAAATAATTGTCATTCAAACACTCTAAACATTTTAGTTATTGGTGCTCTTGAATTGAGAGAAATGAAGACAATGTCAATAGAGCAGACTTTATTTTGCGAATGGAGGTACAAATTTGAGACTTCGTATTTTCACAGATGCTTGAGAACAACCGACATGTATAGTTGCATATCTGCAATAACAAGCGTTGTCAAAACTGAACTACGTGATAGGAAAATGCCGTGCGGCACCTATCCGGCAGACTACAGTTCTGAAGTTAGAACTTTAGGCCGCAGTATACGGATTTCGCCTCAGGAGGTACATATTGAGAATGATGTGGAAATTGACAAAATCTATCATTGGACTGATTCATCTACAATGTTGCATTGGATCACACAAGAAACAAGTATTTGTTGCCAACAGAATAGCAGAAGTTCTGGAAAGATCTTCAATGGATCAATGGAGACAATTAAAGGCTTCGAAAACCCTGCCGAAATTGGCACAAGAGGAATGTCTATTGAAGGACTCAAGGAATCCGAGTGGTGAAATGGGACGGCGTGGCTCCGAAAAAATGAAAAAAATTAGCCCAAGCCGAGGTGTCAAGAGAATGAATTCGAACCCTAGCAAGCTATCAAAGTTGTAGCAACAGAAACGCAATCTAAGCAACCATTTAACTGGAACCGCTACAGCAGCTTCAATAGAATCAGAATCTTTATTGCCTACTGCTTGGGGTTCAAAACGGAGCAGAAGGGACCTCTGAGAGCAGACGAGATCCACCAAGCAGAGCAAATATTGTTTCGATTTGTTCGAACCGAAAGCTTCCCGAATGTTTCTATATCGATAACAAGCAGCTAAGAAATCTCGAAAACGTTGAACTTCGCCAAATGTTCACCCCTCATCGAGGAAGATTTGGGTGAGAGGTCGACTGAAGCATTCAAACCTTGCTTATAATGCCAAAGTATCCAGTTGTACACTTTCAACATCAGACAAGAAACAACAAAATAGAAATTCTGGAAAGCTCTTCAATGGATCAATGGAGACAATTAAAGGCTTCGAAAGCCCTGCCGATATTGACTCAAGAGGAATGTCTATTGAAGGACTCGAGGAATCCGAGTGGTTAAATGGGTTGGCTTGGCTCCAGAAAGTTGAAAAAAATAGGCCAAAGCCGAGGTGTCAAGAGAACGAATTCAAACCCGAGTAAGCTATCAAAGCTGCAGCAACAGAATCTTAATGGAAGCAACCTTTTAACTGGAACCGCTACAGAAGCTTCAATAGATTTAGGAACTTTAGTCCATACTGCATTTGGTCAAGCAGAGCAAATACTGTTTCAATTTGCTCTGCCAAACATCGCCAAATTTTCACCCTTCATAGAAGAAGATGGAACAATTTGGGTGAAAGGTCGACTGAAGCATTCGAACCCTGCTTATGTCAAACACCCAATATTTTTAGCAGCGAAGCATCCAGTTGTACCCTTTCTGTTGGAGAGAGCAGATTTGGTTAACCTACACGAGGGCACAGAATACGTAAAAATTATGCTCCAACCAGAGTACAGAATCATTGGATTCCGAAATGCATTACAAAAAATCAAGTCGCATTATATCAAATGCAGACACAGGAAGACCAACCCAATCCACCTACCGAGGGTGAGCCTGCGCCGAGAACGATTTGATGAGCTTGTGTTTCCATTCACCCATACCGGAGATGATTACTTTTGGCCCTTTGATGTCAAGTTCCTACAACATACCTTGAAGAGGTGGTTCTGCATCTTCGTTTGCCTAACAACAAGAGCAGTACACATCGAAGTTGCATAGTCATGGATACCGAGTCATGTCTAGCAGCAGTATCGAGATTAATTGCAAGACGTGACCACCCCAACAGGCGAGAAAATCCAGAGCAGACGATATATGTTCACGAGTATACACGACAGGTTTTTGAGCGAAAAGCTGGCCGACTTGTGCAAATTACGCTTTGCACCAAATCGCGAAAGATAATACACTCAACGACGAAAGTCTCGTCAAAACGGTTCAGCTAAACTTCTACATGGATGACTTCCTTAACGCAGTCAGAACATCGCATTTGAAACCTATATTCAAAAAATCAGAGACATCCTTAGCGAAGGTGGATTTATAATTCACGAATTGGATAAGAAGCGAGGATGAAGTCAAGTCACAGATTCCAGAGAAACAGGTCAACGAAAGTTGCGAAAACTTTTGAAGCTGAACTTAATCGTCTTCAATCCTCTGAGGAAACTTGAATGTGGACACATAGTCTCATTGCCTGACGTCAAACTGAACAAGAAATTCCAGCAAAAATTACTTGAAGAATTGTCCTATCGTCTGTCTCAGCATTGTTCGACCCACTTGGGATATGTTGACCCTTCACGATTCGGATGCGGTTACTGCTTAAAAACCTTGAGCAATGGGAAAGGCTTGGGACAAAGAATTGTCATTCGAACACTCTAAACATTTTTGTTTTTGGTGCTCTTGAGTTGACTTTATTTTGCGAATGGATGTACAAATTTGAAACTTCACATTTTCACAGATGCATGAGAACAACCGACATGTATAGTAGTAGCATATTTGCCAGACCAAGCGTTGTCAAATCTGACCTGCGTGATAGGGAAATGCCGTGTAGCTCCTATCCCGCACACGACAGTTCCCAAGTTAGAGCTTTAGGCCGCAGTATACGGATTTTGCCTCAGGAGGTTGATATTGAGCATGTGGAAATTGACAAATTATATCGCTGGACTGAGTCATCTACAGTGTTGCATTGGCTCAAACAAGAAACAACAAGTATTTGTTGCCAACAGAATAGCAGAATTTCTGGAAAGCTCTTCAATGGATCAATGGAGACAATTAAAGTCTTCGAAAATCCTGCCGATATTTGCACAAGGGGAATGTCTTTTGATGGTTTCGAGGAATTCGAGTTGTTAAATGGGACGGCGTGGCTCCAGAAAGTTGAAAAAAAAGGGCCAAAGCCGAGGTGTCAAGAGAACGAATTCGAACCCGAGCAAGCTATCAAAGCTGCAGCAACAGAATCTTAATGGAAGCAACCTTTTAACTGGAGCCGCTACAGAAGCTTCAATAAATTTAGGAACTTTATTCCCTACTCAATCTGGTCAAGCAGAGCAAATACTGTTTCGATTTGCTCTGCCAAACTTCGCCAAATTTTCACCCTTCATATAGAAGATGGAACCATTTGAGTGAAAGGTCGACTGAAGCATTCGAACCCTGCTTATAATGTCAAACACCCAATATTTTTAGCAGCGAAGCATCCAGTTGTACACTTTCGGTTGGAGAGAGCAGATTTGGTTAACCTAAACGAGTGCACAGAATACGTAAAAAATTTGCTCCAACAAGAGTACGGAATCATTGGATTGCGAAATGCGTTACAAAAAATCAAGTCGAATTATATCAAATGCAGACACAGGAAGACCAAGCCAATCCACCCACCGAAGGTGAACCTGCGCCGACAACGATTTTAGGAGCTTGTGTTTCCATTCACCCATACCTGAGGTGATTACTTTTGGCCCTTTGAAGTCAAGTTCTTACAACATACCTTGAAGGGGTGGTTCTGCATCTTCATTTGCCTAACAACAAGAGCAGTACACATCGAAGTTGCACAGTCATGGATACCGAGTCATGTCTAGCAGCAGTATCGAGATTAATTGCAAGACGGGATCACTCAAACACTATCATTAGCGACAACGATATGAACTTCATTGGAGCAGCCCACGAACTGAAGGCACTCCTTTACGAATGGGACAAAGCTAAGATTGAAATTGACTTAGTACAGTAAAAGGTTGTTTGGAAGTTCATTCCTCCCGGAGCCCCGCACTTTAGTGGAATCTTGGAAAGACTGGTTCGAATTTGCAAAAAAGTTATGGTTGCAAATTTGGACAACCGAAGTCTCACGGACGAGGTACTCAGTACAACAATCTGTCTTGTAGAGCAAACTCTCAACGCAAGAGCCCTGACAGCAGTAAATGACCCAGAAGATTTGACAGCACTCACACAGTCATTTCCTTTTAGGACAAGAAAACGCAATACCATGGCCTGAAAATCCTTCAAAACAACTGAAGCATGTGCCGACATGATCTGGAGAAAATGGACTCGTGAATATCTTCCACAATGAAACCAGAAATTGAAGTGGTCAAAGGAAACTGTGCGAATACTGAAAGATGAACTAGTTTGGATGGTAGACGAGTCGGTGAAACGATGTGAATACAAAATGGAACTAGTCATTCAAGTCTTAAAGGCGGCGATGGCGCTGTGTGATTAGCGAGAGTCAAAATGACACATGGCGAATTCAACAGACGTGTAGTGAAGTTGGCGCCAATATTCTACGATGGTGTTACCGAGGTCAAAAACAGGGCCGGCGATATTGGCACTACTTCAGATCATAAGTGAGAGCCATCAGACAGCAAAAATTAACTTTTGAAACTGGAAAACTTAGACTTTGTCTAAACTCGGAAATGACTAAAACAAAATTTTTTTAAGTTGGGATTCCAAAGTTGTCCAACTCACCCCCCCCTCCGATTTTCTGAAGGAAAAACCTGAGCGACCACCGGTCTCAGCACTTGGTTAGGGTAGCCTGTAAGCTACACATGAACCGCGCGAATGCTCCTGCATCAGACCCACAAATTTTGCTATTAACACTTGTTTGGTGCAAAAGTGCATTTTCATGTGTTTCCTATCTATAGCTGAATTTCCTTTCATGTTAATTACGTGAACTCTTAGTTATTTGTTTGTTCCAATGCCATATATTCAAGGCATCTAGTGCTACGTAATAACCATACGTGCTTAGTTCATCAAAAGCAAATATTGCAGTAATTTAACATTTACAGTTGAAATATTGACCTAAATCACTTTACTTGATTAACCAATCAGGAACGAGTTATGATGACGTTATAGATGATTTTTACCTTTTTTATTTACTTTTACTTTAACCCGTTTTTCGGATCGTGAAATTGTATCGCATTCAGCGCCATTAGAAACTCTTAACAAGAGCAGTTGACTCTCAGAATAGACTAATTTGATTCTTTCATCAAAATTAGTCTTTTGTGCTAAGGTTTGCTAGATCTTAAGATCTTCCAATTTTTAATTTAGCTGGTCTTTCTTTACAAGAATTTAGCAACAGTACTAGCAATTGCCTGAAGCTTTACAAACTTCAGCACAAGATTGAATATAGTTTATCACTAAGGATATTCTTATCTTCAATCAAAATTAAAGTTACAGCCCTTTCATACAACTGAGCGACTAATAGTTTCGACGAGATTGTTTAACAATTGGAACCCAGTGAACAACCACGCAGGCTTAAAGCTCGAGAAGCAGGCTGTGATATTTCGGTTCCGCTGAGATTCTTAAGCAGCTGTAACATTTTTTGCTCTTGCATTAAAAATCAAGTGAGCTCTTCTTGTGTTTTGCTTTTTGTTATTTTAGAATACGTCAAATTTTAATTCAACAACGATTGTCTGCTTCAAAAAAGTGCTTTTTGTGGTGTTTTGGTGAAAAAGTAATCAATGTTTACTTTACGAAGCGACCAGAGCAATAAGTGCAAACTCACATTACCGGCCTCCTTAATTCAAAGACTTTTTTGTGTTTATTCTGCACCAAAGATTTCTAAGTTTTTAAACTGGACACGTTGACGCATGATGTTGTACAAGTGTACAGCACCGACAACTTGCTAACTAATGCGTCTGCTTCAAAATGCGTATGGTTAAGTCAAGGTTAAAAGGTTGCAATTTCAGGTTTTATGGCTTCGGCACCGTTTCAGAGAATTAAAACTTACCCTTTAATTAATGTGAGAAGAATTGATAAGCCTGTTAAGTCCTTGCTTTTAATACCTGTTTGATTAAAGAGTTATTGGATTGAATTGGTCTTGATCCTTTTATCGGGCCTGAATAGCCATAAAAGAACCACTAGGAAGCCAAAACAGCGTTGCAGAGTAGTTTGCAGGTTATTTATGCACTTGTTAACAATTTTTCCAAGTGTTTTGTCAGTTTGCAAGTGTTTGTTTAAAGTTGCAAAATGGTTAACTTGAAATTGGCAATGAAGTGGCATGAATTAAGCGAGACGTGAACTAATCCTACTTAATATATTCTTGCTTATGCCTTTTGTCTGTTTTGCCTGGCGTAGCGGTGATCAATATCAACAAACCGAAGATGTTACATGTCGATTTGTGAGTATACGTAAAATATGAGTAAAACAAACATTGGTTTTTTTAATTGAGGCTGATTTTTCAGTGGTGTCAGGATCTGTAACGTTCTAATAAGTTGACATTGTTTTAAAGCATGCTTATTTGTTCACTTTTTTGTAAAATAATTGCCGGTCCGTCTAATTATGTAGTACAGAGTCCTGGAAATTAATAATTGTTTCTATTAAATGGAATTTTTAGAAGCTGAAGAATTTTTAGACTTTGTTTTAAACCCAAATTATGGGACAAAAAATATCAACTATTTCATTTTTAAGTTCTGATTCTTGGTTTAAGTTGTATAAGTGATCACGCTATGCTAAAGTATTTTGGGACGTGTATTTGCAGATTGAAGAATTGGAACCCAACTTTTCGGGAGCTATCTAGCTAACGCGGATGTTAATTTTCTGTCACATTTCTGCCTTCTCAAGAACGGTCTATTAGACTGAAAGGCGACCATCGTGCTTGTTCAAGTAGGGTCTGAATGTATTGACAGGAATTCCGTTCTGTGAACCTAGCTTGAACTTTGTTGACATCCGTTATGGTTCTTATGTAATCCCTTAACAATCTTCAAAGCCTTTAATCGGTTTCCAAGTTTTCTTGAAATACCGATCATGATTGCATCATTATCATTGATTACCTTTCGTCTAGTTTGGCTTTGTAAATTTGGCTGCAGTTAAAATTTTGCAATGTGTTAGGTCAGTGAAATTTGTAGGCTAATGAATCTGCGTGCGAGTTGACGGCTGAATTGGGTAAAGATATATAAAGCCTTCACATACCAGACTATAATACATGAATTTGTTCCATTCATATCTTATGGCTCCATATATAATATATCTATACGTGAGTATTGGGCTATTCCAGGCTATTTCCATTCAATACTTTAGGGTCCCAGTGCTTAATACCCTTAATACGTTGAGGATAGCTGTGTGAAACAAGTTAATATTTCATTGACCTATTCTTTGCTATTCCTATTTTCGCTATCTTGCATTGTTAGCCCGTTTTCTGTGAACGTTGATGCATTTATTTCAGAGCTTTCTTACCTGACTGACAATTGTCAAACAGTGAAGATAAAATTTGATACATTGAACGGGTTTAAGGGCGAAATTTGTTCAATTTTGTTTGTTTTATTGCATTTTTGTCTGATTTTCTGGAGTTTTATGGATTTTTCATCCGATTAGATGTAAAGCGACCATTGCTGTTTTGCATAATCCACTATACATTGTAGCCTTTTAGTGTGTTATGTAGTTCTGGATTGAAGCAGTGAATTAACTGCGTTTTTTGTTACGCTTCCGTGGCCATAATGGTTATGGCATATCTGATAAGGTAGACGACACTCCACTATGGCTTAGTCTTGCATTGTTGTGTCAACTTGGCAATGAGATTGCACTCCTTCCACAAAAATGGGTCATTTGACCGACTGTCGCGTGGCAGAATTTGATATAAATTTGGGAAAGTTTGCCTACTTTTTTGTATTCTTGACTAACAATTGCCTGATTCTTTTCTGTAATGCAGTTCTGAAAATGTTGCTTTTCTGTTATAACGCTTGAAGTTTTTTTGGCTCCATTCCTTAGAACTACTAGGCTTACCTTGATTTGGTAGACTTTGATTAATTTATTTTGAAACCACAAACAGTTTTTGTGACCTGGATTATTTAATAAGCGCTAGCTAAAGTGGTTATCGAATTTGGCTTCAAATAAGTTCAAATTTGTACTTGTTCAAAAGCTTTATGAACTGCAAAAAGTTGTGTTAAAATTTTAACCCAAAGCTGACTTAGCTTTTATTCGGCCCAGTAGCCTGTATGTATATTTTCTGCAATTTTAACCTTATTTTCTGTCTCTAGTTTATTGTTTTTACTTCTTCAAGCGCCGATTTTGCGATCAACCTTGTCCCTAAGCTGTTATCAGACTCCGAAAACTCACTTTTGCTGTTTACATTGTCTTGTACGGAATTCTAGTTGATAAATTCTGATCCAAAATTTAAGTGTCATAAACCACTAATTATGGACTTCAGAAACAGTATCTTAAAACGTGTACATTAGAACAGATGTCATTCATATGTTATAACAGAAAACTTTTGTTGTTTTGTATTATTCTCGAAAAGTTTTGTTGTGAAATCGTTTATTTCTGTAAATTTATTGTGTGCCTTTAAGTGCAAATCTCAGCATGATTTAGCTGCAGAATTTTAGATTTATAGCCAGACGTCCCAGGGTTTTGACATGTATGTTTTTGGGCTTTGTTTTGCCAATTTTTATAGAAGCTTAAAGCTTGTTTGAAAACATAATTGGGCCCTATATTCTTTCCAGTGCTGGAAATTATGAGAGTTTTATGGCTTCAACAACAGTGCAAGATATGAGTATAAAGCTAACTTTACCCGTTTAGGGAATCAAATTTTGTGACAAGTTTCCAATTAGAATTATTAACCATATTTTTGTCGGTTTTTGTGGCTTTACCAATAGAATGGAATCTTTTTAAGTAGTTTGAACTTTTGAAACCTAGTAATGTGTTGTCGGCGAGAATCCTGGCTTTTGTTTTCAATAAGATGTTAATATTCGTTTTTGATGGCTGAAATTTAACACGTTTTCTGTCGGAAAGTGCTCTGAAATAATTGTAATTTCCTTTGAAATCTTGAAATAGTCATTAAAGATTGGCAATGTAGTGCTTTAATGCAGCATTTTTGACAAGGAAACATTTTGATTAGCATCATTAAGCATAGTGGATTGTTATGTAGACATTAATCATAGGGTATCCTAGACAATGTGTCGACAACAACAATGTCTATTGTTTATTCCGACTGTATGCAAAGCCCATTGTGACTTTGTACGAATGCTAATTACCCAAAGCAAAAGAGAAATCTAAACCATGCCTTGTTTGTTCCCACTTTCCCCGTGGAGTTAAAAATAGGAAAGACTATGGAATATTAAAAACAGAAGTAGTCGCGTTTTTATTCTTGAGTGCTTTACCTTCATTTTAATTTGTATTGTATAATGTGCGGACTATTTTTTTGTTGATTATCCAGGAAGATTTCTATTATTTTTCCATCCCCACTTCGTTAATTCCTTGCTTTTGTTTGTTCATGAACAAGATGCGGCTTACTCATTTGTTTTTGTTTATGGTGATTTCATGTCATTGACCAAAAATTAATTATTGATCACTGCCATTTTAAGCGTCATATTTTCCTTTGTGAAGATTAATGTGGAAAATTACTCGTATTCTATACTTGTCCAAGGAATGCTGGCATGTTTTTGTTCCATTCTGTGGAAAATAAATAGAGTTGTTTATTTTGGTTTTAGATTTTACATAGAAAATGGCTTTCTCTTCCTTGTGTTGTGTAAATAGTTCACAAACCGATGAAGGAATTGATTTCAAGAAGACATGTTTTTCAAACTCCCAAGAAAGGTTATGTCCTTATAGCCCGGTAGTTAACCACAGATCATTGCGAGAATATAATATTACTAATAATCCTTTACAGCGTGAAAATCGGATCAGTAATAGTTCGTTCGGTCATACTGTGCCAAACGTATTAAATGTCCCTAATTCGGTTGATGGTGTGCCGCGTTTACGAAGCTACTCGAGTAGTTCTGGATCATGTCCCCAAGAAAGTAGAATTCTCTTCTCTGATTACCGAGAGGTAGCTGCTAACGGGTTCATTCTCGGAATTCAATCTTCTGCTGATTCAGATTTTCATCGTCAAAGCAGGTGGGCTATTATTTAAAGAAAAATTTCAAACAACACAAAGGTGCAGAATCATATGATGGGCAATCTTTTGATATTCTTCCAAAAGCTAATTTGTGCCGACGTCATGCAATTGTGGGAAGGAACTCTATGCTAGCCTCCCTTTTTGACACCCTCCTCCTCCCCCCCCCCCAAAAAAAAAAATATTAATTAGAAAAAAAAACGTGAGTGGTATCATTTGAAAGCCTTCACAAAACAGAATACTTTACGTAAAGGTTTTCTTGAATACTTTGGGAACAATTACTTAAATTGATGAAGCTTTTCATTGCCATCCAAAAAGATGCATATTTTGGATTTCATTACTTAATAGTTGTGTCCCCTTTTTCAAGAGCTAGACTGTAGACAAATTTTTGATGCGCTTTTTTGCACTGTTCGCAGATATCTGCTGTTTTCTAATTTTGTCTCATTGGTTATTATATGGAAATTACATGTTTTGTAACGCTGCATGGTTCAGATAAATTGATAGTTTCAAACACTACCGTTAATCTACCCGACGACTGTGTCACAAGTTCTTTTGTCAGTTTCTAAATTTTGCGCGCTTTTCTAGTTGATTTATACTTTGTAACTTCTTGACTTTTAAGATATGATTTGTATCATCTGATCATGCATAGTTACCATTGCTTGGAGGCTTCTGTAATCAGCTGTTGGTATTGCCGACTTTGATACCAATTTTTAAAATTGTTGAGCCTTTTGGAGTTCTGTCTGTATTATTTGTTTCGTTAAAAACTACTCTACTCTTGGTTTTGATTACGTTTGCTTAAAAAACGTAGCTGAATTTCAAAGTTCTGCGGTTGCCTTTCTTTTTTTCCTTTTCCAGTTTACGATTTTTCTTAATATTGATGTGATCTCTGATCTAGCTGAGCTCGCTTCATTTGAAACTGTACTTGTGTCTCTGTAATCTTACTTTTTTTAAACCTTGGCCAGCTTTTTTCTTTAGTTTTTTTATTACCATTCATGCAAGTATTCCAAGACTGTTCGTTATCTAATTATAGTTAATTTTTTAATGAAATTTTTTTTGAGCAATTTTGTAACATCAATTAACAAAATTTTGTGTGAGTTTTCTGTTTTTAATTGCTCTCAAACGAATATTTGTAGCTTCGTAGCAATTATATTAGTCCCTTTGGTCCTTTTATGCGATTTTTTGCTTGAGTGATATTTTGTATGAGCCATTGTACTTTTCGACCTCAAAAACGCGATAAACAGGTAGCGCCGTGCGGGCATTAAGTTGTCTTAGAGCCTCCCCCTGCTTGTCGTTCAGGCCGTAAGGGCCTCGTGCAGCCAAAAAACCCTCCCACCGTTGCCGCACCCCCCTCCCTCATTGTTACCCCCTCACCCCGCTGCGCTCACCTCACACCCCTTCAAGTAAGCCCCCGACCATCGCCACCACCCTGCGACCCATCCGCCGCGCTCACCCTGCTCTCCAAGTAAACTATACCTCGCCTCACTAAACCGTAGCTAGCCTCCGACAAAGCCAACCGCTTGCCGGTTGTTTGAAAGCAATTCGACCGACGTTAGTCGGTTATGTTTTAGTCTTTTTGGCTACTGGTTTGAAATGATTTAAAATTAATGATGTCTAGTTTGATTTTCTTGAATGTTTTCGAGCACACGTTCTTTTTAAATTTTTTGTCTACATGTTTCTTCTGCTAGTTTAGTTTGTCATTTGATGAGATTGAATGAGTTTTTTTTTGTTGCACAGTATAATTCGCTTCGGTCAAAAGGCGGCCGTGGATTTTATTGGCTTGTACTGTATCAATTTCAGATTTGTTTAAAATCTGTTTTGGACGCACTGTTTGCTGTTTGCTTGCTCTTCCTTCTTATGGCTTGCTATTAGTTAATTAACTATTAATTTGTTATTGTCCATTTATCTG
Source organism: Convolutriloba macropyga (assembly GCF_964194025.1). Taxonomy (NCBI): domain Eukaryota; kingdom Metazoa; phylum Xenacoelomorpha; order Acoela; family Convolutidae; genus Convolutriloba; species Convolutriloba macropyga. Next base: position 26,851,024 of record NC_134479.1, read on the forward strand.
TACCAATATATTGTGCAGATGTCAACACAAAAGATGTATCAATAGAATGTTCCCAAACAGCTGAATCACTTGTTGAAAATTTATCACAATTTTTTTGTTTATTTGAATATACATTACTTAACATTTTTCATCTCGACAAAATTGAAGTTTACAGTTTCGTGAAAAAATTTTTTGTGGAGAAATTGAGGATTAGGTACTGCTGCCAGTTCCGGATTATACAGATTAACTTTTTTTAAATCATAGTGTTTTTCTGCCAGCCCCACTATTCTTGTCGAGGCATTTTTTGACTGTTTTTGAGGGCGTCCCAGACTAACTTACTTGTTAATTGCTCTCAAACGAAGTTTGTAGCAATTATATTAGTCCTGTCGGTCTTTTTTTATGCGATTTTTCGCTTGACCAATTTTTCGTCTGACGCTTTTGACTTTTCGTCCTCAAAAACGGGATAAACAGGTAGCGCCCAGCGGGCATTATGTGCTCTTAGAGCCTTTCAGGTCTGTTTCAGCTCAAACTGTCTTGGAGACTTATACTTATACTTATGGTGTGAGGGGCGGTTCTTAGAGGTTGACACCCCCCCTTTGTTGACCCCCCCCCCCACCCCCACTATTGGCTCCACCCCCCCCCCACCGCGCTTTTGCCCCCCCCCCACCCAGTGCTGCCCCCATCAGCCCCCGGTGCACCCCCCCCCCCCCGTGGCTAGCTACTGACCAAGCCAACCGCTCGCCGGTCGTTTGAGAGCAATTCGCCCGACGTTAGTCGGTTATGTTTATCATTTTAAAGCGCCTTGTTTCTAAAATTTTACAAAAGGAGAAATTTTTCAAACATTTTGTGGACACATTCGGAGTCAACATTTTTGGGCTAACATTATCAAATTCAAGTTCTCGTTGCGGTATTTTACGACAAGTTAAAATTTTTCCGAAAAAGTTTTCATATTAACCAATAGGTTGGCTTTAAGACGCTGTCTCTGTTCAGAAATTTTTGATGATTTTGACCAATGTTTGACCAATCTTCTTTGTTTGCTCATCGCACAGTCATGAGAAACAACACAAAAAAGCTCCTAGTTCTTCATTACAAAGAGAAATTCTATAATTTTTCATATAGAAAAAATTTTTGGCGCAGTACGGTGAATTGCGACTAATTTTCATTCTCCGGAAATTTTGATAGCTTTGAATCCTTCCTTGGTCATACATCTCAAGAAAATGACAACTTTGTCAAAAATTGGTTATCTGTGTTGTGTACTAATGTTATTTGAGAAAAACAATGAAATTTCGGCTAAATTTTTGAGTTCTTGAAGTTCCTTTTTCAGGTTTTTTTTTAATTCTAGAGGAGAAATTGACCCGTTATCTTTTTTATTTGTAATCAAGCACTTGACTTCTGGAAATCGATTTTTGAACAAATTAGAAACAAAAAATAAATTGTTTCAGAAAAGTTCAACTTGTTATATCAGACTTGCAGATGCAGACGCAGTTTTGTCGCTGTGGTGTCTGATATTGCTTAACACTAGGAGATGCTTCAACGCAAATCTGGAGTTGCCGGTTTTTTTATCAAGACAAGTAAAGTACGCTGTTTTTTTGTACGTTTTCCTTATCTTAAGATTTGTAAACGAAATAGTTTTTTTTTCTTAAAATAGGTGAACGATCATAACATGAAATCTTTTGAACGCATCAGAATCTGAAGTATAATGATGTTTAATACGAGCGTTTTTACTAAGCTAAAAGAGACGAGATCTTTTGCAGGCATAATTGAATAAGTAGAATTGATGGACGAGATAAAGACCGCGTCGAACTTCCATTACCGGTCTTTTTCGAATACTCATAACTTCTTTTCAAATGGTAGTTTTTCAAGTTTGATTAGCTGAATGCGTGGTAACTTCTGGACACCAGTGAGTGGTCCTGGAGTTTATCTGATCTCGTTTTCTGTGTTTTCTTTTTTCTTGATTGTCGATAACTTTTCAAGAGTTTTTGCTGCCATTCATTGCTAATATTATTGCAAAATTAACAAAATTATAGCAAAATTATTTATGAAAATTGAAAAGAAACTACCTGTTTAGAGCAATTTTTTGAGTTTTTGTCGTTTGTCTCTAAATGTTCTGAGGCTATTGGTGGATTATTAAGAAAAAGTTCCATGTCAACTAAAGTTCCAAGAATGTTGAATTAAAGTTATTTGAGACTAAATTTCAATTTTGCCTGCTGCTGCTTCATAATTTCCTCACGTTTCTGTGATAACAAAATTATATATGAGAACGTCTTGTTTACAAAAAGATGTTTAAATTAAAGGATACTTATTTTTTAACGTATCCCGTCTCCAAAATTTTGTGAATCCCAAATTTAAGTTAGTTTTTTGTTCAAAAATAGAACTAAAAGTCATTTGCCAAGCAGATAGGATTTCTATTTTTTGCTTTTTGTGCTAATAAGGAATGTTCTTGACCTTCTTATACATTCAGGCGTGTATCTTCCTGGTGTGAAACTATTGCAATCAGTTTTGAAGGTATGTTAAAAGCAAAAAAACTCTGCGTTTCATTCATTTTTATCACTATACTAATTTCGTTGACGGCTCATTGTGATCAATAAAGATGCAAAGAGCAGTTGCTCATTAAGGAAACGTGAATAAAACTTAGCCAATGTTGAAAAATCAAATTTAGAAATGGGGTACAATCGCTCATGAAATCTCGTGTACTAAATCTGGAAAATTATGTATTAGGGTTTAGAAAATGTCTCCAGCTAATATGTAGTAAATTAGATGTTAAGAATTTGTCTGCTAATGTTTACTGCTTGCTCTCAAGCGTTGTCTGAAAAGCTATCTTATTCTTGTTTGTCTTTTTTGCCAAGTTTTTGCTTGATCGTTTCTCGCAAGCATTGGAGTAAGTAGAATCCTCGCTCTACCGTACTGATGTAATTGATTGTGTAGCAATGCAAAATTGGTATGGACAAGAAGTTGAAATCCTTTTTGTTCTACTGCAACTCAAATGAAGTGAATTTACATTTGTGAAAGTTGTCATTTACTATTGGTTTTATAGCAATTTTTATAGCATAATTTTCTTGTGGAGCGTCAAATGTTGCTTTCTTAACTAGCCGCCGTCAGCCTCTCAATGCTTAATATTTACGTCCTCCACTGTTTTACAATTTGAAGAATTTGCAGTGTATTGGAACGCTGTTTTTTTAAGATCTGTTCGCACATTTTCAATATTTTTGACGTCAAATTGAAGTGGTTAGTTTTGGTCACGCGGCATGAAGTTTTTGACTCTAATTTTAATGTAGTATGAGAAAACGGTCACGAATTTCACGTTTGAGTCTTGAGTTATCTCACTCTTCAACTAAATGGATTTTAAAATTCTGTGACTCGTTAAGTAGTGAATACGGCTCCTGTCAAAATATCAAAATCAAAAGCAGCGGGATAAACCAATATAGCCCGGTCATAGTGCATTAGGTTATCAAAGTTCATTAGAGCGATTGCTAGCTGACATTAGTATTAAGCTTAATAGCTTTCAGTTAAGAAATTGTAGTCTGCTTTCAGCTTAAAAGCTGTAATCGGTCTGCTTTTACCTCATAGTTCCTAAATTTGTATAAATTCTTCATTATGGTTTTCAAAATATCTTTAACTAATATAAAATGAATAAATCTTAAACAACTGCCTCGGTAAAATTTTAACTACTCGCTCTTGAACGAAAGTTGCAACAATTATTTTAGTCGTGTTTGTCTTAGTTTTCAATTTTTGTTATTGGCTACAGGTACAAGACAAACTGTGATTTCTGTAAATTGCTTTTTTAAATAATAGGTTAAAGTAATTTGAGTCCTAATAAATTTAAGTGATTTGAGGCGTACAAATTTTGCACTGATTTCTCATTACTTAATTGATGTATTATTTGAATATGAGATTTTCCTGAGTTCTGCATGCCATAATTTTGTCCGTCTTTTATTTGTTATTCTTTATCTAGTTTTCCCGTTTTTCCGACGGTTTGTGTGAAATATGATATCGCTGGGTTAGTTTCGGTGATGGCTAATTGTGCTCAATCTACAAAGAACAAATTTTCTGCAAAGAATTGTTGCTCAGTAAAGAAACGTAAAATAAACGGTGCCAATGCTGAAAAAGAAAATCAACCATATAATGGGGTAAATTCGTTGAGTCCGAGTTTTACATGCCTCTTATTTTAACTTTAATCCATCACTTAAATTATAGAGGATCTTACTGAACATGTGCCTAATTAAAAAGCAGCAAACTAGCATGTACTGTTGTTCTAAAAGAAAATAAAACAGTTATATCTCGTTTCTTTTTTTCTATGCTTGCGCCAATCTCAATCGTCGTAATGAGGTTCAAGCGAGGCTATTTTCCGTTACTCCGGCGTTGTTTTTGTTTTTGTGCTTTTTCAAGATTTCAGCAATGATAGTTTTGAAAGTTTAATTTTTGAATGTATATGATTTCGATTATCTTGTGGATTTGTCCTGTCGTACGATTCTCTGTTGACAACAAATGTGCTGTTTTTAAGATGATTTAATGACATGTTGGCCATTAATTTTTGTTTTTTTTTTCAGTGATTTGATGGACAAGTTCGCTTGCAATGGTCTCATTGTTCTCATTATGTCGAGTTCATTTTACACTGTAAGATTAGGCTGTCATTTTTGTCTGGTCGAATTTTTGTTGATGTGACATTTATTAGACGGTTTTTTGACGCTGCTGTCTAGACGTTGCTGTAGTTTGTTGATATTTACTTGGCGTTGTTTAATAATTGACTAGAACATTTCTTTTTACTTCTTCGTTCTTATTATTCTCGCTCTTCTTAATATTCCAAGAACATTTTTAATTTGCTTTATTCCAAAACTTTACGAACCCGATAGGCGGTTTTTCATGCTCGTAATTTTTCTGCTGCCACGTGATGGCAAATTTTGTCATTTTCATTCTTTGAATATTTATCTTGGCTTCTTGGGCAAATTTTATGATATTTTGGATGAAATCAAACTGACCTTTTATCTTGCCGATTTGCGGATTTTTTTGCGCACAATTGTTTGTTAAGTGGAGCTGTAGGAATTATTTCTTTTACAGGACCACAGAAAAAGTTTTTCGAACCGTCGAAAACCTTTAAGGTTTCAAAGTTCAGTCTATACCTATCGCAAAATCTTAAATTCAGCAGATTGGTATACGAAGGTGGAATTTGATTGGTCATAAATAGAAACTTTACTTTTAATGAGTAGCTTTAGAAAATGGAATTTCTTTTGAAACAGAACAACTGGACTGACGGACTAGCCGGCCGAAACTTGAAATATCATTTGGAGATTGGAAGTTCTGTGTTTTTTTTTGTGATTTTTTGAAAAACTTCTAAAGATCTAAGAATAAGATCTATATCCACGATCATATTTTGAAGGTGATAGCCCTTATGGCAAGTAACTTCCTGAAAAATACTCTCTGGCATTGGTTTATAAAATATATGTTCACTATACATGAGAAAATTGGAAATGGGATTGCTCAAGTCAGTTCCTCCAAAATTGTTTGAAAAGTGCAATTTATTAATTTCTGAAGTCAGTAGCTGGTGTTGTGAATTTTTTTGAGACAATCGTTGTGGATACAAGGATTTATCAGAAATAAAACTTATTGTTCGGAAATTATATTCATTTTAGTTAGGCTGGTCAAATTTTATAAGATGCAATTGAATGAAAAGAGATTCTGGAATCTATGAGATTTGAGTGATTTATTGTACTACTGATGAAGCAGGATAACTGTAATTGTTGCTTACCTTGTTTAACGTACTAATCAATGAAAATTGAAAGTCTAAAATAGGGGCAAAAGTATCCGTCCGTTTTCAAGCATTGGTGGTCGAATATACAATCACTGAGGGACCAACTGAGAACCGACTTGCGCCCAAAGCTCTAACGAAAATGAAAGTTTTGTTGGTAGTTCCTTTTGTAGCGCTTTTTTGTCCTCATGCTATTCTTTCCGGATTTATTTTGCAATTAATTCAACGCGGGGGGGGGGGGGGGGGCATTAAGTTCTCTTGGAGCCTTTCGGCTTACTAGACTCTACGTATGCGTTTGACCGAAACTGTTTCGGGGGCATAAATTGATGCCGCCCTCGCCCAACAGCACCACACTCCCAATCCCTACCCCTGCCCTACCCCCGCACTTCCCCCTCCACCACCACCACCCTGCGACCCATCCGCCGCGCTCACGCCGCGCCCTTTAAATTAAACTAAACGCAGCCTCACTAAACCGCAGCTAGCCACTGACGAAGCCAACCGCTCGCCAGTCGTTTGAGAGCGATTTGCCCCACGTGAGTCGGTTATGTTCTATTACCGTTGAGTGGTATAGGCCATTCGGGATGGAGTTAAATGAAGTAATCTAACATTTGAATTTAATAGGTTAATCCTGTGTGGTTAATCTCGAACCGTGAAAAAACTTTTCTGCGTTCCAATCCTAATTAAAACGAAAAATTGAAGTAGCTGAATCCAATTGGCGTCAGTTTACTGAAACGCGATTAAACTTTGCGCCAAAAATGGTTCCAGTCAAATCATTATTGATTTATGGTAAGCCCGTATATCAATGTTAGATAAATCTATACCCACGCACGCTGAAGCTGGCTACAATTGAACCCTGTCTGTATTTAGAGCGCTTCGTTCAACGTTAGTTGATCGCGTTTACACAATCTCTGTTCACACTTTTTACTATTTTGAGATAAGTCGAAGTTTTTTTTCGAGTCTTGAGGTCTATTTTCTAGCAAATTGAAACGTTTGCTTTTGAAACAGTCAGTCGATTCATGCATATAATTGCTGCGATTTATCTCAATTAGCTGGCTTCTTGCTAATTTCGGGGTGGCAGCTTATTATAATCAACATCGAGTTTTCCCACCATCAATTTGTGAGTTATCCCGGTCAAAGAGAAATCTCAATGAGATTTCTTGAGAAATTTGTTTCATTTAAGGAAGTTACAATTTAGTTGTTAGTTTTGAAATAACAAAAGTCGCTTTGCTCTCAAAGCATTCCCGCGAGTTACTGATTTGTTTGAAGAGTATAGAGCAAACGTTTACAATAGAGTTCAAACTTTCCCAAATCTTTGGTAATCTAGCCCGATGTTGGACCAGATCTTCGCTGTTCAACTGGGTTTGTTTCCAAAATGCCCCAGCAGGTTTTATGAGAATTTTCCAAAATCTTGGTTTTAAATGTGGGCAGTTTCAAGTGGAAATTCTACTCTCTTGTTGAGAGGTTTAATCTTAACGTCTGAGTAACGTTTGTAGCTCAAACAGCTGTTAAAATTTCGATTAGCAGATTTCTTGACCGTCAAAAAGGAAAAGTCTGTATTCTTTCTATGTCTAATATAAAGCTGTGAAATCGAAATTGTTAACTAATTTAGAGCAAAAATCTGATTTTTTTGAATTGTTCAAATTTGTATAGTTAATGCTTGCAATCTAATAGCTGAATTTTTGTACATTTTGCTTATTTTATCCTGACTTGTCGTAAGTAATACATTGTGTAAGTAATAGACTGTATAAGTAATATTGGTTTAAAAAACTGTTGAATAAATGCGACGCATGAAAGACTACGCTTTTGACATATTTTAAATGATTGTAGGAGCTTCCCAATGTTCCCCAAACTTCCAACTTGTTTTTTTTTGTGATCAACATTAATTGTTTTGGCGTATACGACCAAATTTTTGCGTCTGACATTTCCCCAAATTTCATATTTGTCGTAAGCAGCATTATTTTTTGAGACTAGGGTCTTCATACATGCGGAACTTTATGCAGTGCTGCCATTGCAGCAAAAATTGGCTAGTTTTGTTGAAGCTCTGTTTAAGTGGGAGCACGTCTTTACTAACGATTTAATATTCGGCACACCTTATCTCAGCTATAGCGCTAAAAGACAAAT
>NC_134479.1:26866366-26904142 GCF_964194025.1 Convolutriloba macropyga
TGAACTTTTTTCTAATTAGTCCTAGTTGCTGGTTCTAAAATTTATTCCTAGTGATTCTAATCCCTCTGCTATCTCATTAAGAAACAGGAGGGCGCCTAACTTAAGAAAACAATCACTTTTCCTACTCTCCGACTGTCACACTACTACGCCCACAGGCTTAGTAAGTTACACTAAAATTGAGCCACGATCCGGTCGTTCGAGAGCAATGCGTATGACAATAGTCAGATATGTTTTTATGATTGTAACTTGTATGCAGAGTGCAAATGAGGTAGTCTTTTTTAACTTTAAGCGAAACTTTGCTTTTAAGTTGCTTTGTCTATTCGTAATCAATTAAGAATATTTAAGGTTTTGGCCAGCAGCCGTCTATGCATAAATACATTATTTGTCGATAAATTGTAAAAGTTTTTGAGGTTTCTGTTCTCATTTTTTCTTTTAAGTGGAAATCACATGAATGGCTTAAAAATGTGTTTTATCTACTAGGACGTATCATGTTCTTTTCTCTCTCAATAAACACAGTCTAAACAAACCGATTATGTTATGCTCAGAAATTTTTATAGTTAATACCGTGGAAAACTCTTTCAAAAACTAGTTTGTTCACGCTCCTGTATTTCACTTCCAGTTGCTCCGAGTTGTTTGAATAGTTTTATTACCTTCTAAGTGTCTGAAAGGAAAATTTGCTCAGCATGAATTTTTTGTGTTTGCATTCAAGGTCGATTTAATTGAATTGACTTGAAGGAAATTTGCCATCAAAGAGTTCAAATGGCGCGTCAAAATCAATAGAAAGAAGAATTGTTATTTATTTTAATTAGCAGATTTTTTTCAAGGCCGAACAAAATTGTGGATGTATACAAAAGCTGAACGTGAAGTCATTTTTACTGAATAATTAATTTTTCACAATTAAGAATGTGATATCTGCAAAATTACCCTCTTCGGTATTGAAGTCGGAATTGATCAAGTTACTTTTGCGTCACGCTTAAGAGCCTTATTAGTTAACGATCCTATTATAGAAATTTAAGACTGCTTTTCGCGTTACGAGGAGGCGCTTGTTTCGGTTTTAAACCACACTAATCAAACGCAACAACATTATGTTGATAAAACTAAACTGTCTTCAGTTGTCTCTTTGCGTACTGTTATACAATGGTGAAAATAAGAAATTGTCCATATCAATACCTTTAAATGTTAAAGAAGAACATAAAATAACAGAATAACAGCTCTACTTAAACCATAACATTTCCCAGGCAACTATTAACAATTGACAAGGGACAAATCGGGAAGCTTTTCTGGGCGAATTTGCCCGGAAGTTATTTCCCTACGCCTCAAAACCCAAAATCCTGGGAAATGTATTTTTAGCCAAACGCTCTTCAGCTCAACAACAGTAATAACTGTATCTTTGTTGATATTGTTGCAATTTGGTACTGTTTTGTTAAGTAACGGTTGCACTTGCGTTTTCTTAGTTTGAGCGATAGGGCAGTTTGATTTTACAAATTGGGCCTGAACTTCGAAAGTCCCTGGGCTATTTTTATTTGCTATTGTACTGAATTAAGCGGAAACTAAGTTTTGTATGTTAGGCGGGAATCTGAAATTTTGTATCCATTGAGCAGAGAAAATTGACAATTTGTTGTTTAAAATGTGGCAGTATTATTTACCAGCACTTTCAATTCAATTGTGGGCCTGTTTTTAATTTAGTTTATATTGGAAATAAATTAAAATAACATTTCTCAAACTAGTTCGCCAGTGACCAAACCTCTATACATTGCGATATCGTTACAAGACGGTTAACCGTTGTTTTTGTTGCGGTTTCAACCTTTGAAGAAAATGATTGTTAAGCATTTATTATGCGCGGAAATGGGACTATATCATTTCCCTGAATAAAATTTTGCCCTTTATCAATAAAACTGTATGTATTGCTTTCTGCTGCAGTTGTTTTTGTTATTTGAAATACTTTTTTTATAAAAGGTCACTCTCTGGTTCTTGTGGACAGTATTTAATTTTCTGTAAGAATTTTTGAGACTGACATGAAAACCTTAAAAGTACTAACTCGCTATTGTCGTTATTAATTACTAGTGGGTGATTTATTTATCGCGGGTAAAGGATTTGCCAGAAGCAGTTGCCCTACTTTTTATGGGAGACACATTTTCTGCTTTCAGTCTTTTTGTTTTACAAATGGTTTGACCGCAGTTCCATTGATACGCCATTTTTCAGTCTCATTGCACTGAATTTACTAGTTTTTGATCTTTTTATGAAGTTTGATTTTCAAAGCGGGAAATGTCTTTTCACTACTTAGTCATCGATGTCAGTTATTTATCTATTATGATGTCCTCGCTTGTGGTCACACAAAACAGAGTTCTTATTTCGTCAGATTTGAATCAGAGTTTCTGATTTTTATGCTGTTGTGATGTACGTTTTCTGATATTCTTAGCCACGTTTCGGCGTTTTGTCCAATTTATTACTCTGGCGCATTTCCAAAAGCTTTTAAGTGAGACGTTACCTGAGCATGAACTGTTTTTTACAAGCTATCAACCCTTCTGTGTGCTCAAACCCCGTTCCTCCTACGTCATCACAAAATTCATCCTATAACTCCCACTATTCAACTACCTCCCAGTACTCATCAAATTCATATTCATCAAGTTCTTACTATTCTAGTTCATCTTATTCCTCAAGTAGTTCACACCACCCTCATTCTTTATCGTCGCATTCTTTGAGTTCATGTGCTGTTCAGCTTCTGAGATCTCCGACGTTACTTAGACAGCAACATAGAGATCAACAGAATAGGCTGTCCATTGCGGCCAAGAGATCATCCTATATCAACAGTCCAAATAACTTTCCATACGTGCCACTAAACCTGTGAGTTTAAAAAGAGCACTTTAATTCCTGAAATGATATAGTGGGATACATCATGCAGGCAGTGCATGATCATATAAAATTAGTAATTAAATGGAAAATCAGGAATCGAGCTTGAATTTGCGTCAGGTTAATTGACCGAATCGATGGTGTGGGTCCTTGTCCTTCCTAATTAGAATATCTTATGTGCTCATTGTTTGAAAGCTCATTTTCGAGAAAAAAAAAACAGAGTTTCCGAAGAAAAAATAAAAAGTACGAGAAAGAACTACTTCAAAATTTTTGTTCGCTGTTTTCTCGTACCAAATAGTAAACATATTTAGTTGCTCTCGATCTTTTTTGCGTTTTTCGTCTAGAACATTCTTTCGATGACGTATTGATTTTTGCCTGATCTAAATTGCTGAAACATAAGTGATGGTAATAAAAGAAATTTCAATTACCTGATAGCCGAGTAGATGTGGCCATGCAGGAGAATGCGGTTTCCAACCCCTCACTAGTCAGATTTGTGCACCCATAGAAATTATTTAAGCTAAACCTCCCTCTAAATTAAATTGCTCAGCCTGTCGTTCGAGAGCAAAGTTAGTTGGTTTACGTTTCCTATCCGCTTGAATTAACTAATTAATTTATTATGCTCAGTGCGAACTAACTGGTTTATGCCGTTTCGGAGAAAAATGTCGTAAAAATTAGTTTTGGAAATTATTATGATTTGAATATCTTAAATTTTAAGAAATATTAATCGTTGACTCTGGTGGGCATGAAAAATAGGTTGGAAGTTATCAAAACATTTGATTTTAAGTCACTTTACAACAGAATTTTGTGCACATACAGCACGCTTTTCTGTGGATATCCCCGAGGTTTAAAACATCGCTATTCAAAAGAATGTTGACCAGTCCATCTAATGGGTAACAGATAGCACTGGTAGCCTAACCGTTGTCATAATTCTTTTTCACTGATTCTTGAACTGGAAAAAAATGACTACAGACAGGCCAGCCAGTGGCCTTTCTGGAATTGTCCAAGCAGCTTCTTTTTTTAATGTTAGTTTGAGATAATTTATAATTGAACTTTCACAATGAATATATCTCGAATGTTTAGGAAAAGGTTGTCCTGAGACTTCCTGCAAAGATTGTGCCATTAACCCGTTAACTGGGTGCAGTTGGCTAATGGTTGTTTAATTTTTGCAGTGGCCAATTTTCTTTTTTTTATTCTGGCATAAAAACTTGATTAAATATTCGTAGGAAGTGTTTGTTCCTGTTTTTTTTCATCTCAGGTTTAGTTTTCAGGAAAGCACTATTATGCTTTTAATACCAAGGTTCAAATCGGTATCTGTTATCGGTTTCACTGATTTTCATTGACAGCCACCCTCGTATTCTCAGTGCTCTATTATGGCGGCCCATTTCAAAGTTCAAAGAATTTGATTTGCGTTTGTCTTCAGAATTTGGATTGCTTTTGTGAACAGATCTTTAAATAAGATCTGTTCACTGATTTTCATGATTTTTGAAGTCAAATTGAAGTGATTTTGGTTACGCCAAAACAGGAGGTGGAGCAAAAAATCTGTGGTTTTCGGCCTGGAATTGTTTACGGTGTTTGAACAAAACTTCGCTAGTGGTTTTGTGTTAACCTGCAGCATTTTAAAATTGATTTTTACTCTTGAAATTTGGGATTTTTTCTGATTGGTTTGCCCAATCCTTTCATAGTCTATTGTAGGTAGTTTTTGTTTGAGAGTACTCTTCTATTGAGTTCTTGGAATGGTGGTTCGGGACTTGTCTTTCCATGTTTTTACAATCCAAAGTATTTGGATTATATTGCTGTGTTTTTTAAAATATCTTAACGTTTGTCTGCTTTTTCACGTCAGTAGGAAGTCAAATTAGAGTGAAGATTTTAATCCCTATGGAGCAGTAGATGGTGCAAAAAAAGCGAGTGGGTTTGAGTCGTGACTTTTCCAAGTACCTTTGAAGTGATTTTACCTCAGAAGTTTTTAAAGGCATTTCTTTTTCACGTGGCAATTTAACTGCTTTTTAGGTGTTTCTTCTTTTGAGTGCTATTGATATGATACATCTGTGTTCTAATGGCGCCTATTTGCAGTTGGTTGTATTCTTTTTTATTTTTTCCCTTTTATTATGTTTGCTGTCTTTTTTTCTAGTATCCTTAAGGACAGGATAGTTCGTTGCTAATCAAGCATAAATGGACCTTCTTAAATTTGTGAGTTTATGACTAGGGTTTTTCATGACTTTGACACTACTTCTCAAAATATTTTAATGATTTTTTTTAGTTTTGTGCTTTTCTTTTAATCCTTTTCGGGTTGCTAATGTGAGTTTTCGAACTAATGGGTTCAGTTCAAAGCTAATTCTTTCCATGATATCAGTTTTAATTGACTCTTTGTTTCATTTATTTCACGAAAAATCCAATTTTTGAGGTTTATTGCTCATTTTGTTGTATTATCTCTTAGTCTTCGTAATGAGAAGTCAGGATGCAGAGGGTAATCGAATTAACTGTTTCAAATTTTAATTGTTTTTTCTTTGACTTCTACGCTGCTCGTTTTCAAAAATTTTAACTGAATTTTCGAGATTTTTTAATATATGCTCTCCTTATTGATGTTTTATCGGTTGATCTTATTAATGGCTGATTTCATCAATGACTTATGAGTAATAGGTGAATGGCATTGGTGGCTTGAGTTCATAGAAAATGTCTTAGCACTTGCTTTTCGAAGTACATATTGATTTTTTGGTCTTTTTTGTTTGTTCGTCTTATGATCTTATTGCTTAGTCCCAACAATAACATTAAATTCTATTGGCCTTCTAGCGCGGTGTAATTTTTGTAATTATTTAACTGAATCATTTAATGTTTTTATGCACCGAGATACCATTTGTTTTCAAAAGGTTTAAGCGAAATTATGCATCTTGCCTTCATTCATAGTTTGGTCCGTTTTTCAGCTATTAGAACTGCAAAAACTACTTTAAGACTTTAAGAGTTTTATGATGTGCTATGCTTAAGAGTTTTGGTTGGTAGTTACGAGGGTCTTTTGGTAAGGTGCGACTGGTTTTCAATAATTTTTGCTAAGTTTCTTCAGTTTTGATTCTCTTTTTTGCTTTGTCTCTCATTGATTCCCACGAGGTTTTGTATTATGTACTCGTTCTAAGGACGCAGAGGATCAATATTTTCATAAAATGTTGTTAAAGAGATTCTTAACACAGATTCTTGTAAAATGAGATTTTCTAATTGTTTTTATTTTTTTCATTTTTGCACATATATATCTCAGTTGAATGTTGCTATAAAAATATGAGTTGGCAGGTCATTATTTGACTTAATTGTTTGGAATGTTGTTTTAAATTGTCCTGTTGTGTCTTTACTTTGTTGAACGAAAATTTGTTTCTCTTTACTTTAGTTAACTGCTTGTTCAACATTTTGCGTGAGATCTTTTTGACTTCTCTAGACTATTTTTTCTCTCATTCTGCTAAATGTGCTCAGTAAAATAATCTGGAGTCAACAGATTTAGTATCGAAAACAAAATCAAAAATAGAAACGAGATGAACCTATGAAGAGCAATTTTAAATACCCGCTACTTGATCTTTATTCTTATAAGTCTTAGTTACCATCTCTAATGCTTAATGGAATTGATGCTAGCACCTGGATATATATCCTCTCCATGGTTGTTATATTTGCTATTTTTATCCTCATTATTCTCTGAAAAGTTCATAAAGCCTCATTGTTTCAAAAATTAAGAAACTTCTCATTTTTAGCTCACCCTTCTCATTGAGTAAAATCTTGTGGTCTGATTTTGGCATGGTTCATTTCTTCCAACCGGAGTTGAGTATTTAAGTTTGTCTGCAAATATGGTTGTATAGATGTAGGAACAAATGTAGAGAAATATTCATAATTTATTTCTAAATCAGGGCATTCATTAAAATAATTTTTTAAATCTTTATTGTTTGTTGATCAAGCTGCAAACTTGTCAATTTCATTAGAAGACAATGGTTATCATTTGAAGGCCAAATGAAGGCTCGAATACCGGGCCCTGGATAATGGATAAAGGTTGCCTAGACATGACCAATTTAAGCTTTCATTTAACCACAGACATAATCCCCTGCCAAATTATATTGAAGAGACGGTTATATCTTAAATCTGAACTATTTAATGCAAGCATTGTGCTTGATACTAATCCATGAATCTCTCTCAGAAGCCCCCTAAGGCTATTTTATGCAATACTAGGGGGCAATGAATGGAATCAATTAGGCTCGTTTAATATTTCGTGTACTAAGTGAGGGAGCAGCAAAAGCTCTGTCGTTCTTCCAACGCTTTCACTGTTTATGTTAACAGTTCCCTGTATGATATTATTTATTAATTTTCTCTCAGAATCAAAGTTTTTGAATATAAGCAGTTAAGTTGTAAGAATGCTATTTGCGGTGATAATTGCCAAAGCCAGCTTATATTGTCTAACAATTTATTGTGACATAGATTTTGCTGAAAATATCAAAAGAAATCGCTCATTTCTAAAGCTGTGACTTTTTCGCACAATTGGGAGTAATTATTAAAATTTAATTTTGCGCAATAATTTGCGATGGTTAGTTAAAGAGGATTACACCGTTTCGTAAGGATTATCTCAGAATTTATGATTTTTTATTAACTTAGTCCAGACTCCCACATAATTTCTTGAGATCTGATTCAAGGAAATTATTATAAAATATGACTTCTTCGTTTTAGATACGGTGACTGGGACAGTCCAAACTCAGATGACTTCATCTGCACCAATTTCCAGTCAATCAGGCTGCAGTATGGCCAAATGCTGGATAGACAACTGCAGCAAACGGGAGGAGCTACTGGGTCGCAGTACCCTTCCGGGGTTGCGAGTGATGCCAAATCGTACATGTTCAGTAACCGGGGATTTTGCCAAGTTAGTGCAAACAAAAATCTTAGCTGCGGAATAGAAACTAATCGGGACACTGTTTTTTACATAGTTAAACACACTAATTGCACAAGCTCTGCGAGATTTTACAACAATTTTGATCGCAAGAATCAGTTAATGTTGCGTCATTCATGTTCGGTCTTTCGTGCGTTGTCGAGAACGAACTGTAAATAAAAATAAATAGTGTAAGTGCAATAGTTCTTTGGTACTTTTGCCTTTCATGCTTGCGAACGTTCAATTGAAGAGCGTATCTTGCCCGTGTATCTAGCATTGAACCGTTTGTAATAGCAACAAAATTTTCAGAAAATATGTTCTATTTCAGTGTTTAACGTAAAGTGAAATGATGAAAGTAAAATGAATATCTTCATAATTTGATATCTTTCTTCATAGGAAGACAATGTGTCAAACCACATGAAGAGGTCAGATGGGTCTGCAATTGGCCAACAGGACAAGCGATCGATGCTGGCGAGTTATGAATTTTCACCTGAATTGAGAAACGTTGCTCAAAACAGGGCAAGTATTTTTGTCTATTGAGACAGAATTATATTTGTGAATAGAGAGAAAATGGTTCTGTAGTAAACAGTGTGATGTATTAAGAATTTTTTGGCGAATTAAAATTTTATTTTGGCTGATTTCATGTTTCTATATTTCATGATAGTTTTGCTTTTTATTTGCTCTTGAACGAAGTTCATAGCAATTATGGTAAACGTGTGTGTCTTTTTCTATGCAAATTTTTCGCTAGACAATTTTGCGCTTTTCTTCTAGAACGTTCTTTGACTTCTCAAGTGACTTTTTCACGCTTTCGTTCTTCATTTTTGAGTGATCTCTATTGCTCCGAAGTAAAGCTTGTTGCTAATATAAAATCGATTGCAGCAAGAAGGGCATGTTCGCCGAGTGGGAAGTGGTTCTGGTGAGGGATTGGGAGGTCCATACTTCGAATCAACAAGTAAAGCTTATTGCTAAAATAAAATCGGTTGCAGCACATCAGAGGTAAGGGATTCGTAGCGCAGTGGTTAGTGCGGGTGGTTGTGGATCGGGAGGTCCGTGGTTTGAATCTCGGCGGGGGAAAGGTTGTTTGCACCCATAAAGAAAAATTGAGCTAGGCTACAGCCCCTGAATTAAATTGCCTCGCCTGTCGTTCAAGAGCAATTCTTCCGACATTGTCGGTTTATGTTTAATACTGCGGCTTCGCAGCAGTTTTCCGAGCTCAGTTAGTTTTATTTGGTCTTAATTCTAAACCAATGTGGCCATGACTGTTTTCATTTGTTTTTGTAGCTGTAAGCTTAGTGTAGCTGTATTTTGGTAATCTTGGTTTTTGTTTTGTCGTCTAACGTTTTTACGTTATAAATTTTTGTCAACATTTTAGTGCGACTTCATCCTCTCAAAGAGCATGTGCGCCCGTGAGTTAATGTCTATAAGTAATCCCTAATAAAAGATATGTCTATTTCGCAACTATTCCGGTAATCTGTCGGCTATATTTTTTTCAACTACAATACGTTCCTTAGAACTTCCTTCTTAAAATATTTTTCTATGGAAGAAGAAACGGCGCTTAGACGGCAAAGTCCTCGATACAGCTCAAAATTTTATAATTTGTTCTTTTAAACATAATATAAGCTCCTCAGACCATTTGTAACTCAACTTTACCTCAAAAAAATTTTGCACTTGCAAATATTTCTAGGAAAGAATAGTTTGTCTAGCAGAAATAGGATGGCTTAGGGATGCTAGCATACAATCTCATCCCGTTTATTAATAGCCGCCCTCATCTTCTCAGCCGGCTATTATAGCGCTCCTATTTTTTTTACTTCGTCGAATAAAAAATGTTTCGCTTTACCTCATTTTGCCGCTTTTTCAACATTTTGCGTGATATCTTTTTGACTTCTCTAGGCTAGTTTCTCTCTTCCCTCATTCTGCTAAAAGTGATTTTGAACATCAGTTGCGCAGCAAAGCAATTCAAAATGAACAGAGTCAGTATAAAACGACGTTCAAATAGCGGGCATTGAATTGAAGTCAGAAGTAGAAACGGGATAAACCCATAAAGCCCAATTTTAGATGCCCGCTATTTGAACGTCGTTCCTATAAGTCTTAGTTACCATCTCTAATGCTTATTGGTGTTGATAGTAGCCCCTGTAGCCTTTCTCTAAGAAACAGAAGTACGTTATGTTCAACTACAAAATGCCATCAAAATAAATCGGACTTAAAAAATGTTTTTTTACAAAAATCTTTTTTTTTCAATATCTTCTATTCTTTCAATCCCAATCATGCTTATTGGAATCAACAGCGGCTCTTTTCCGGCAATCTGCCGGGTATGTTTTCCCTTGAAAGTGTAAGGGCATTAAAGGTTAATTAATTGCTCTCAAAGGAGGTTGGTAGCAATTATATTTGTCCTGTGGCCATTTTTTGGTGCGATTTTTTTCTTGACCGATATTTCGTCTGACCTTTCGGAATTTTTGTCTTCAAAAACGGGGTCAACGGGTATCGCCCGGAGGGAATTAACTGGCTGAGCAGCTCTCTTAGAACCTTAAGCCTTACTATTCGCAAAGTAGGCGATTGACCATAACTTGTTTTTAAAGACAATTTGATTGTGATACGGGTGGTTCTTAATCCCGTTTGACCCACGCCAACAGTCCTCATGGTCCTCTCCCAACCCTACCCCCATACCTCGACGCTTGCCCCGGCTGGTTGTTAAGCTCTACGGCATGAAAAGCAAATTCAAGAATTTGTAAGAGTTGCTTTTCTATATGAATGTGTTTGTGTCTGTTTATGGAAGATAGCCATGCGAACAGTATGGTTTTAGATTAGATTTTGCATGATTTTTTTACTGTTTCGGGCATTTCAACCAAATTGTTTTGCTTTTGAAGACCATCATCTCATTTTTTAAACGTACCCTTCTTTTAGATTCTTGTTATTGTAAATTTTGATTCTGGATGTGAAAGTTTTCTCTTGGAAGTCAATGTTTCGACCAGCGCTCACTAAATAATAGATTTTAAAAGTCAAATAGGTTGTGTTTTATTGGTGTTTGTCATGATCGTTTTTGAGCAGATTAGGTTCGTCATTTAATTTTTTCTATTTCAATTGTCGTCGAAGTTGAAAACGATGGCAATTATTAGAATAAGTAGTAAATTTTTGAAATTATATCAGCGCTAGAAACGAAAATTAGCTGAACCGACGGAACACCGTAAATGCCATCATCTATGTCGAAAATTTTACAAACTTATTAAGACCGTGACAGTATTGTTCTTCATAATAATTTTTTTCCGTCAGAATGAGAAGTAAGTGTAGAAGTAGTCGTAAGTGATCAACTCAACCAAAATGATGTTCGAGCTTTTTAATACTTCTGGAAAAATCTGCTGTACCACTGCAAACGTTGTTTCAATGACATAGGGAGTTGCATGTTGTCAATTACGGATGTGGGAAGTTTCTGTGCCACTCACAAAATCATGAGAGCACTGTTCAATGTGTTCCTTTGTCACGATCTTTTGAACTTTATATTTCGACATACCGTTTTTTTCTCTAGAGTTGTTTAATAGCTATGAATGTGAAATTTGTTACGCAGCTGTTTTTATAGCTGCGAAGCTGTAAGCTGAGCGGAGCTATATTGCGGTGCTCTTGTTTTACGACTCGAAGAGGAGTATTGGTTTTCTCTCGGTTTTTACGACTCGAAGAGGAGTATTGGTTTTCTCTCTGTCTTTTTTTACAGGAAGTAGATTTGTTCACGCGGCATTTTGACCTAAAAGCGAAAGTGAGAAAAGCTGTCTCGGTGAACAGATTTTAGCTAAGCGAGAGAAGTGTTTTGATCATGCGCTTCGTTTAGTGAATGACTTTTTGACTTGAATGAATGAGTGAATTGACTTTGAGTGAATGAATTGAAAAGTAGGTTTTGACTGAATGGCACATATAGATAACCATTTTTAGCCGTTTTTTGGACTAAGTGGCCCAAGTTTTTTTGCTTTTAATTTGGTTTATTATGGAAATAAAAATTTATTCGATACTATATTGAAATGTCAACCTCGGAATTTGATTCCACAGTGTTTTGCAGAGCCTGAAAATGCGTTTCAAGTTGAAAATCGGCACATATTTCTTGATTTTTTTTTTAGTTAATTCTTGGCTTTTTTTCTATTAATTTCTTCATTTTTGGATCTTTTAACCGTCTTTTCGTCAAAAATCAGTTAATATGACAACTTCCCTTTGATAATTCATATACTCAACGCCTCTTTCTACCTCGATGTAATTTTGTTTTATTAAATTTACATATGCTAATCCGATTTTGGTAGTTTTTTTCCCGATTTTCGTCAGTTTTTTGTTTGTATTTTGGTTGTAATTGCTAGAAATAGTCTTTTTCTGCAACATGAGGGACTTTAATTTCGTTTCAATAAAAATTCAGTCACTTTTTGGCGTTAGGTTTTTGAAAAACAGTTAAAACTTTTTCATAAATGCAGTCTTAACTTAAAAGTTGTTTGACCATTTTCTTGCAAAATGTTTCAATGTTTCGTATTTATGAATTCTGCTTTTTCATATTTTTTTTTCTCTTCAGGAGGATAGATCTTTGTATCGGATGACTAGTTATCTTTTCTTTGTCTTGAATGCTGAACAATGAAATGTATTTGTTTTTCTTGAATTTTTTAAATTGATTTTTAACTTTCAAAAATCAAGATTATCTTTTTGTTACGGTGTTCCTTACATTGTGCCCATATTTACATTCTAGTTAGTGTCTTTCTTGTTTTGTCATGGCACCTACATTTATTTTCGGTGTATTGATTTTTTCAGTTGTAAAAATGAATGATTTCAGCTTTTTTTTTTTAGGTTTTCGTCATTTCTTTGGTTTGCAATTGATTTCATTCGACATAAGGCAGTACTGAGAGTTTGATAGAAGGCTTTTTCCAAAATTTCCACTTATGACTAATTACTACAGCTTTCTTCCGGCCTCGATATTATTTAAAATGATTTTTTGCCTTTGAATATTCCGCTGCTTATGTCTTTTCTATGATCAATTTTCTTTTTGATTTAGAATGAAATCATGTTGTCTAGCTTAGGTACAAGAAAACAGGTGTGTGTTGTTTTTTGTCCTAATTGCAGTGATTAGAAGTGTAATTATAGGTGTTTTCTGATTCGAGCTTTCCATTTTGAAAATATTTCACTGAGTTTCTAAGATTATATCTGCCGTTTGCTTTCGCGATCTTTTTCCGATTAGAACTTTGAATTATTTGAAGGCTATTGATAACCTTGTCAGCTTTTTCAGACTCTCAGGTTTTTGAACAAAAATTCGCTTTCTCGCTAGTGGTTTTTTGTTCACATGCGGCAATTTCACTCTTATTTTTACTGGTTTTTCGATTTCTTTGATTGGATTTTTTTCTAAGTGGTTTTCCCAATCCATTAATAGTTCATTATAGGCCTAGTTTTTTGTTTGAACCAAATTTCTATTTCTCATTTATGGTTTTTTGTTCACAGGCGGCAGTTTGACATTGATTTTCCGTTTTTTTTTAAATTTTTCTAACTGATTTTTTTAGAAATGGTTTTCCCAATTCACTCATAGTCTTTTCTTGTCTAATTGCTTGTCTAGTCAATGAAATTTTTTTGAATTGTACGTCAGGACTTGTCCTATGTTTTTTTGTTTCGTCGTCTGACGCTCTTTTTTCGTTTTACATTTGTTCACATCTCAAAGCTGAAAAGTTAAAGTTTTCTTAATGGCTTCTTCCTCTCACTAACTGCTTTTGCGAGCATGATGTCATTTCTCACTCTCTCTAGCGAAAGTATTTTGCGTGAGTAGATTTTGATCATAAGTGACTTACCTCACTCAATAAAATGACTTTTGCACTTTGAAATTTAAGTTTATTTTGAATTAGTTTAAGGTCAAAGGAACTCATATGTGTAATAAGGGTCCCTAATGAAAAGGCTTCTGCGCAATGATTTTTAATAAGCTTTATTAATTTATCGTTTAATTTTTTTACATAGTTTTTTGAGCGGCGTCGATAACTTTTTCAACTTATATCTGTATCTTTTTCTATCTCTATCATACGGCACGCAAGTCTGTTCTTTTGCAGCTATTCCGGCAATCTGCCGGCTATGTTTTGCAATCGGCTTTGTTTAGAAAGTATAAACCACCTTTTTCAGGGTATATCAGAACAGGTGGAACTTCTGTAACTTGCGTATTTTAAAAAATCTTTGAGGCTCTACCTATTAAGTTTTATGTTATGACTACTTTGAGTGTTATTGATGTTCGGCTATTTTGTCGCATTCTTGTTTCATAGTCATTGAAGGTTTAACAATTTGAGGCATCGTTGTAGCGTGTGTTTAAATATTGATATATTGAGCGCCAACAGACAATACCATCTGTCAGACTTGAATTGACACAGTTTAAACACTCTCTGACAGCTACTTAAATTGCTATTTGGATTTCATACCAGCTTTTGTGTCTTAACTTCCGTATTTTGGCCTTGCTGAAATGTTGCTCGTATTGGTGAACTTAAATATAGTATATAATTGTCTCTGAATATAGATTGGGGGTAAGTGCTTAATTTCTGTCGCTATTGCATTCTGAATCGAACGATGTTACATCTTTTATCATAATTTGAAAATCTCATATCTGCTGGAAATATTGATCTCGTAAACTTTGCCGTTAAAGTATGATGGATTGCTATATATTAATTTTGACCTGTTGAACAGTCTGAAAAACAGATTTTATTAGCTTAATATCTGTCCGCTCAATCATATGTGTTATGAAATGCACCGTTGGTTGAGAAATAGTTTGTTGACTAAAAAATGACTTCAAGAATTTTTCGACTACTTGCTACTTAATGCCAGCCATGTTAGCCGGTGGTGAGAAAAATTAAGGGTAATGTGTCGATTATGTGCTATGCTTTCATCCAATTAACTTGCAAGAAGATAAAAGTATAGCTGGTTTTCAACCGTGACACTTTTTAACAACTTCTGAGTTTTAAAATTGCATTAACAGTAATGGGAAATCTCTCTTTCCCTGGTAAAACATGATTATTTATGATCAATATATAATTTTTTTAAGCCTTTTATAAGCCTTGTGATCATATATAGCCGTTTGGTTATTTTTGGGGTGTGAAACCATTCTCAATGCACAATCACGCAAAAGTTTGCGTGGCGTGTCTATGACACCTCCCCCCCCCCCCCCCGCACAGCCTAGTCGGTGCATATCATTTTCAACCCACAAAAGAAGCAATAATTATATCATACTTTATAATGAGCTACGTAAGGAGACATATTTTGTTCCAGGGGGCGGGAGGTCAGTAAAGAAAAAAAAAGAGCAGCTTGTTGAGTAGTGTTTGTGAATGCAAACAGATTGTGTGTGTTTTAGATTCTACACTCTCTGGGATTGAGTTCGGTTGATTTGAAAACTGCTCATCAATCGGCCATTGTGATTCAGAGAGCATATCGCAACTACAGGATTAAACGCTACTTCGAACAGTGCTATATGCAAAGACGTAAACAGAGCTGTGATTTGCTCTCTGCCAAAGGTTGGACCAATCAAAGTGGTTTGATATTTTGAATTTTTGCCTGTTAAGCGTCAGAATGCACTCATTATTACTGCAGGCTAGTTAACTAATGATTCTGATTTTTGTAAGATTTCTGAATGAAGTCTCGAGCTGAGAAAGCAAGGCTAGTTTGCACGATTCATGCAGCGCAACTCGTGTATCTTAGTTTTTGAGTTTTGTATTTGACCAAATAATAACCATTTCAGAAAGTCGAAACTTATTGATATTGATACTGAATGGTTGTTTCAGGAACAACCCTGAACTCGTCTGGTCAAGAGTGTCCGAAAGCGCCGAAGAGGAACCAGTCTTCTAAACTTCCGCCTCCAACTCCCCCTAGAAAAAGTTCAGAATCGCGACTCAGCGCAATGCAGCGCAACTCGTCAGCTTCTAGATTTCTGGCAAATGTTCCTGTGAACCAAAGTGATATTTATGAACCTAAAAACGAAAATGTTGCTAATGACAAAACACTGACCAATGCTGCGAAATCGGAAATGTCCAAGTATGGCGCCAAACATAACGACGACATAATGAACTTATTCGACCTTTCGAATCTATCAATGACATCGAAGCAAATTAACATCGATGAAAATAATTCTACGCACTCAACGAGTAACTCGAGTGCATCGCAAAATACAACTCCATGCAGCGAACAATTGACAAATTATATGAACATTGACGATTACATTTCGTCCACAGGAGCTTACGTTCGTTCCACCAATAGGAATTCAACCTATTCCGAGCATACGAGTAGTGGTTCGGACGAGGGTACAGATCCTAATGCGTTCTCATATGCAGGTGCGAATACTTCATGTAAGTTGTACTCTAATATTTAATAGCCGCCCTCATCTTCTCAGCCGGCTATTATCGCGCTCCTGTTTTTAATAGCCGCCCTCATCTTCTCAGCCGGCTATTATAGCGCTCCTATTTTTACAATTCAAAGAATTTGAATTGTAGTGGGGCGCTGTCTTTTTTTACGACTCGAAGAGGAGTATTGCAGAAGTCCTTTTTTTTAATCAAATTTATTGGAGTGATTGTTGAAGCGGGAAATGAAACGCGTGAAAAAATGTGGAGTGATTTTGGCGCTGAACAAAAGTGAAGAGCGGAGCGAAAAGAGAGTGGTTTTTGTTCATACCGCTGTTTTTGAGAGAGCGAGAAATTGATGTGTGAAAAAATTTCTCTAAGCGAGCGAAATATTTTCGTTCACGTGCGGCATTTTAAAGCAGTTTTTTTCATTCATTTTGGTTAAGAGGTTTGGTTATGATTTTGTTTTAATTTTAGGCTGGTTTTGGCAGTGGTTTGAAGGTTTCTGGAAATTCATATGAATTTTATGATAATTCGGATGTTTTTAATGTATTTCGCTGATTTTCGGGCTAATTTTTGCGTTTTTTTTGACAATTATTTTGTTCTACTGGCTCAAATGGGTATTGAATAAACCCCTTCTACTTGAGCCATTTTATGATAACAATTGGGTACAGTTTTGTGGGTAAGAATCATTTTGTGGAGAAATATGACAAAAAAATGGCAAAAATTGGAACTATTTTTCTTAATTTTTGCAATTTTTTCGTTTTTTCTTCTGTTTTTAGCTAAGTTTCTTTGCCTATTATGACCTGCCTATTGTTTTGCGAGCATCTGGATACCCTATTGGGTAAAGGGAATTTGTCTTTGGATTTATATGTTTTTGAAATATTAAAAAATTTAATAACTTTTTCTAGTTTTTCAGTGAAAGTTGCTTTTAAGAGCTTTTTTTCATAATTTTTTTCAAAATTCACATAAGTGGTTTTTGTAAGTAATAGTTGTTTTGATGAAGTTATTTTGGCAGAGATAGTTTTTTCGGGATCTCAATTTATAACAAAATTTGATCAGATTTTTATCATATTTTAACAGACTTGATTTTTTTGTTTTTACTTTTTTGTTTCATGACTTTGTTTCAAGATAATCATAAATTAGTGAAGGCACGTTTTGTTTAATGAGTTGTTGGATGGCGTTTAAATGGATTTTCACTTCGAGTCGTTTCCGGAATTCTTCCGGCTATGTTTTTTTTAAGATCTGTTCACACATTTTCATGATTTTTGAAGTCAAATTGGAGTGGTGATTTTGGTCACGCCGAAACAGGAAATGGAGCGAAAAAGCGAGTGGTTTTGCGGCGTGAATTCTTTTCGCTCTAATTTTGAAGTAGAGTGAGAAAATGGTGTTTGAACAAAATTTCGGTTTCTCGGTAGTGGTTTTTTGTTCACATGCGGCAATTTCACTCTGATTTTTACTGTTTTTTTCGATTTTTTGGATCGGATTTTTTAAATGGTTTTCCCAATCCATTCACAGCTCATTCTAGGCCTAGTTTTTTATTTGAATTTAATTTTCTTTTCTCGCTAGTAATTTTTTTGTTCAGATGCGGCATTTTTGACATTGATTTTCTGTTTTTTTCTTATATTTTGATCTGACTTTTTTTTAAAATGGTTTTCTCAATTCACTCATAGTCCACTCTTGGTCTAGTTTTTCTGTTTAGTCAATGAAAATTCTTTGATTTGTACGTCAGGACTTGTCCTGTTTTTTTTTACATCGTCGAACTTTTTTTTTCGCTTTACCATTTTGCCGCTTTTTCGACATTTTGCGTGAAATCCTTTTGACTTCTCTAGGCTAGTTTCTCTCTTCTCACATTCTGCTAAAAGTGAATTTGAACATCAGTTGCTCAGCAAAGCAATTCAAAATGAACTGAGTCAGTATAAAAAATTGAAGTCAGAAATAGAAACGGGATAAACCATAAAGCCCAATTTTAGATGCCCGCTATTTGAACGTCGTTCCTATAAGTCTTAGTTACCATCTTTAATGCTTATTGGTATTGATAGTAGCCCCTGTGGCCTCTCTCTAAGAAACAGAAGTATGTTCAACTACGAAGTGCCATCAAAATAAATCGGACTTAAAAAATGTTTTTGTACAAAAAGCTTTTTTTTTCAATATCTTCTATTCTTTCAATCCCAATCATGCTTATTGGAATCAACGGCGGCTATTTTTCGGCAGTCTGCCGGGTATGTTTATAAATTGCTCTCAAATGAGAAGCAATTATTGTAAACGTGTCTTTTTTATGCAAATTTGTTGCGCTTTTCTTCTAGAATAATCTTTGACTTCTAAAGTGACTTTTTCACGCTTTTCTTTGATTTTTGAGTGATTTCAATTGCTCTCACGCCAAAATAAAGTTTTTTGCTCAAATAAAACCGATTTTTAGAGAGACGACGACAAGGCTCTGATAGCCGAGTGGTTAATGACTCTGCCGAGATGACGCAATTAGACTCAGGAGGTCGGGGTACGAATCCGACCTTAGTCTAATGTTTTTGCTCCCGTAAAAAAATTATCCAGGCTAGAGCCTCTGAATCAATTGCCCTGCCTGTCATTCGAGAACAATTTTTCCAACGTTAGTCCGTTTATGTTTTTCGATGTCCTAGCTTTGCTTCAGAAACTTTGAGAAATTCTAGTCGGTCTGGTTGAAGGCCTGTTCAGCTGTTTTGTGATAAGGATAAAATTAAACTTGTTTCTCAAAACTATTTGAGAAAGAAGAATGAAAATTTGTGTGAACATCGAGAGTCTGTGCTCGGCGTTTTTTAATTATATTTTTAGAGTTCTAGTGTTATGAGTAATTGCTGTAAAACAAAGTTCGTACCATTTTTTGTGGGCGTTATTGTTGCCTTATTGGTTCTTGATTGTTGCGTGATCTAAATCGTTCTCTCATTAAAAAATTTTAAGCAGCTGAACGTAATTGGTGGCAATTTACTAAAAGTCAAGTCAAAAGTGGATTGACATTGGTTTCTTTGTTCACTTTTAGATCTTCCTATAGTCTTGTAATAAGTTCTTTCCGAATCATTTTAAGCCCCTTGCTGAGATTAGAGGCTAAGGAAGGCTGCGATTTCCCCCTGCCCACCTGTTGTTTGAAAGAAGTTCATTGAAACGACAGCTGCTGCTAACGTTCTTGTTTTTCAACTCTGTCGTTAAGCTTTTTTTAAAGTTGTCTTTAAGTCTCAAATTGTAAATTGTATATTTGTTAACATTATTCATCCAGGTTTGATTTTGAAGTAATGATTCGTCGTTATTTAAGTTGATTATGGTAATTATTTGAGTTCTGCTTGCTTTAAAACACGCACGGCTAACTAAATTACCAAGTGCCAGCAATGTCACATTTCTTAAAGCCAGTTTTTTTGATACAGTGACAGATTTTTAACTACCGAAGACTTTCTTCAACTCAAACTGGCAAAATGTGTTTCAAGTTTGACTACGTGGCTCAGAACTAGTAGCTTCTTCATTCATGTGAGCTTTTTTTAAAGAAGATTTTATTGTTTTCATC
This sequence comes from Convolutriloba macropyga, assembly GCF_964194025.1. Classification (NCBI taxonomy): domain Eukaryota; kingdom Metazoa; phylum Xenacoelomorpha; order Acoela; family Convolutidae; genus Convolutriloba; species Convolutriloba macropyga. Next base: position 26,885,934 of record NC_134479.1, read on the forward strand.
AAGTCTCATACTTTATGTTGCTTCGATTTAAATTAAAGATTTTCTCAATAACTTCATTAGTCGTGAAACTTAAGCACGTCCTGGGTTGTTTGTTTTGCTTGTTCTGACGATTTTGTTTTGTTCTGAGTTCTTCTAAATTGACTTTTACATATATTGGCTTGATTTCTACATTATGCACATCACTGTCATTCTTGTTTTTGAGGTCAATTTAAATGAGTTGCATTTCGGTTAGGGAAACTACTTTTTGTACTTAAATTCAATTCAAATTGTATTTAGGCGCTCTCTTTTATTTCGCTTTACCTTTTGATTCCGTTTGAAATTTCGTTTTACATAAGTCACGATTTTCACGCTCATTTTTGACTTAGTTCACTCACTGTTTCAACTGAATGGAGTTTAATTTCTTTCACGTTTTGAATTACGTAATTTAGTGAATACAGTCGAAGTCAAAAGAGCAAAATCAAAAGAAACGGGATAAAGCGCGGTCATTAAGCCATCGAGCATTAGGTTATCAAAGTTCATTAGAGCGATTGCTAGCTGACATTAGTATTAAGCTTAATAGTTTTTAATAGCCGCACTCATCTTCTCAGCCGGCTATTATAGCGCTCCTATTTTTTTTCTTACTTCGTCGAATAAAAAAATGTTTCGCTTTACCTCATTTTGCCGCTTTTTCAACATTTTGCGTGATATCTTTTTGACTTCTTTAGGCTAGTTTCTCTCTTCTCTCATTCTGCTAAAAGTGATTTTGAACATCAGTTGCTCAGCAAAGCAATTCAAAATGAACAGAGTCAGTATAAAAAATTGAAGTCAGAAGTAGAAACGGGATAAACCCATAAAGCCCGATTTTAGATGCCCGCTATTTGAACGTCGTTCCTATAAGTCCTAGTTACCATCTCTAATGGTTATTGGTGTTGATAGTAGCCCCTGTAGCCTTTCTCTAAGAAACAGAAGTACGTTATATTCAACTACAAAATGCCATCAAAATAAATCGGACTTAAAAAATGTTTTTGTACAAAAATCTTTTTTTTTTCAATATCTTCTATTCTTTCAATCCCAATCATGCTTATTGGAATCAACGGCGGCTATTTTCCGGCAAACTGCCGGGTATGTTTAGTTTAGAAGCTGAATTAAGTATAGTTTAAGAATCTAACTGAAACTACCCCACACATTAGGACTTTTTTTGACACTAAAAAACGGAAAAAAACATTTAGTCATTTTCTATGTCTTTTCTTTCTGTTTTAACCCCAATGTGCATCACGGGCGTCAACGGCGGCTTTTTTGCGGCAATTTGCCGGCTATGTTTTGATCATTTTGATCAAAAGTTTGAGTTGTAACGACATCTTTTTGTTTTTATCAAATTAGTTCACGGGTTATTGATTTAGTAATCGTTTTAGGGGCGATATATAACAAACGAAAAAAATCGCTAAATCAATAACCTGCGTAATAATACTTTGATAATATTAAGAAGATCTCGTTACGAACAACGTTAACGTAACAATCTAGGTCTCTGACATGGTGCACATTGATTTGAGATGAACAGATATAACACAATTGAATATTTGTAGTTGAAAAACTTCTCAGAGAACACTTGGTTCCTTTGCTACATCTGAAACGACTATCTTGCAACTTTATGTGGTCAACACTTTATGTGGTAACAATTTATAATGTTAATCTTGATTCAAAAAATCTCATTTCTACGACTAATTCGGCCGAATTACCATCAAACGACTACTAATCGTTAGCTAAAAGTTATATGTTATGTATGCGATATGTGGTCGTTTTATTGCAATTGGGCCGGAATCATTCGTCGAAATTAGGATTTAAGAAATCAATTTTGGACATATTGTTACCACATAGTGTTGACCACATAATGTTGCAAGATAGGCGCATCGGATTTTGCAACGGAACCAAGTGTTCTCTGCGAAGTCTTGCCACTACGGTTGTTCAACTGTGTTATATATGCTCATTGCAGACCAATGTGCACCATGTCAGAGGCCTAGATTGTTATTTTGCTTTGGTTTAAAGATGACCATAAATAGTAGTAATATATAACTCGATTAATTGATATGTTCTCTCGTTTTTTGGTTGCTCTGTTTTCTGATTTCTTGTCACAAAAACAAGACTTGATGTAGTGAGCTGAAACGCATATGCCATACTTCACAACAGATCATTACTCTTTTCTTTATTACATGATTTCTAAAAAAGGTTATAGATTATATAATAAAGCTCGGTTGTGGCCATAAACAATCAAGCATATTCTAGAATTTAGTTCGAGTGCTTTAATCGTCAAATAGCGAATGACGTAACAAATGCGCTGCTGTTGTGATCAACTTTCTGTCTTATTTTTATCGAGATTTCTGACTGTTGATAATTTATTAACATAGCTTAAAAGAAGCCTAATACTTGTTCAAATACAAGACTTTGACTCATTTTGAGATAGTTCAGTTTGTTGCCTAGACGACGCTGGTTGTCCTTCATGATCTTTTTGACCTTCTCGAAACTTTGATATTGTTTGAAACATCGTAAATTAGTTAATTTTGAGAATTTTATTTTATCTCAAGCTTTCACTTGTTTGAAGACAATCTTTCTCAGAATAAATCGAATAAACCGATTTTGTTCATTTTATATCACTATTCAATAAGAATTGCACTGAAATTTTGATCTATTATTCAGGAATTCGAAATATTGAGATCGAATTAAGCGAGTATTGAAAACGTTTTCAATGATAGTTAATTTCAATCCTGTGGAGATGGAGCTTCTTGTCGGCTTAGGGTTGGATTTTGGGTCACGTTGGTGCGATAACTTGACATGTACTAACTTGTCTAGTTATGACCCAGATTATAACTGCTCTATGCCTTTAGATCAATGCGAGTCAAACTACAATTGTAACAGTCAATTTCTATACAGTAGCAGTAATTTGAATATTGATCAACACAGCCAACAGTTTCAAATCAGTCCGAATTTGTTATCTAGTCATGGATCTCACAATGAAGCTACTTCGATCAACCCGACCAATGCTACTAACCAACTTGGTAATGACAGGTTAATTACTTCATCATTACAAGCCGCACCTTCTGGGTCCATTACTAATAGGGCAAACAATTCAAGTGCTATTGGTCCTCTGTCGCCACAATTAGGGAAATCTCACAACAGTGGGCAAAGTGCAAATACTTCATCATTGCTGTTGTCGGCCAATCACAATTCAGCTATCAACTCGGACGCTCGTTTGCCGCAAACTGCCAACTACACAAATGTTAATGGAAGTTTAACATCAGGAAACAACTCTGTTAATTTTAACCAAGGTTTATTAACGGGATCAGTTAGTAAACAAGAGAAGTTGCCATCATGTTATAACTCAAGTTCGTTGTTACGAAGTACTAATCCCAATGTTATTAACTCCTATCCTGTGCCGGGGAATTTGTCTAACGTCAGTTCAGCAAGTAACGCTATGGGAATTCAAAATCAACAACAGCCAATTGGTAGTAGTGGATTGTGTTCTCCAAATGTGAACGCATCTCTGGTTAAACAGAATAACAATGCTGTCGCGTCTATTGGAGGTCAGTACGCATTCAAATTTTATCGATTCAATCAAAAGTCTGCCAATGAAGCTTGTGTGGGTCAGTTTTTCTACTAATTTTTCCCACCTTTGTAATTTTGAGGACTGTGATCGGTAATAGTGGCTCGCTTTATTAGGAGGCTGCTTATGCTCTAACGATAACGGAATGAACTATATATTTTTTTCAAAAAAAAAACTAAAAAAACTAATTTTTTTTAACCATATTGCTTTTGATCATTATTTTCGGCATCATTATGCTGTTTAATTGCTCTTGAACGCAGTTCATAGCAATTATTGTAAACGTGTGTGTCTTTTTTTATGCAAAATTTTCGCTTGACGGTTTTGACTTTTCGAGTGACTTTTACGCCCTTGACTTTTTGCATTTCGCGTGATCTAAAATTCTCTCTCACAATTTCAAGCAGCTCAACTCAATTGGCGGCAATTTAATACTAAAAGTCAAATAAAAAGTGCGCCGAAACTGGTGTCATTTTTTAACTTTAAATCTTAATAGTGGTATATGTTAACCTCTAATATGGTTATTTGAAGCCCACTATAGAACTTCTTAGTCCCATTTAGGCTACCCCTCCCCCCCCCCCCCCCGACTGAAGCAGGCTGCAATTGATTAGAGCTCCACTAGTCGTTCAAGAGCAATTCTTCCGACGTTTAGTCGGTTATGTTTTTAATTGCTCTCAAACGAAGTTTGTCGCAGTTATACTAGTCCCGCTGTCTTTATGCTATTTTTGCTTCACAGATTTTTTGACTGCTTTTAACTTTTCGTCCGGAAAATCAGGATAAACAGGGAAAGCCCGGGGCATTAATTGACTGAACAGCTCTGTTAGAGCCTTACTGGTATCTAGGTATGCGATTCACCTAAGCTGTTTTGAGGAGACATGAATTCATGGTCTGAAGGGTGGTTCTATATAAATGATCAATATGAAGGGTGGTTCTATACAAAGTTTATGAATGATCAATGGGGGAAATGTTTCTTCTTTATAGCGTTTTTTTTGGGGGGGGGGCATGAAAATCTGATTGGAAACAGTTTGGAAATTGCTTTTCTATCGGATCAGAAGCCGGCTTGCGAATCTATACTTTTCTTGGATACAAAAGTCACCCATCCTTTAGGGAGACGGGACTATTCTTGAATAGAATTTCAAGCGTCTTATTGATTAATCAGAGATGAACACAATTTTAAAATCCTCTCCAATGTGCATTTCCAAAAGTTAATATGAACTTATACAGGGATACGTTCCTTTTTCAATTATTGATTATTACATCAGGATAGACAAAAATGAAGACCGGCGCATACCCAGAAAACCGAGGGACGCGAAAAGAGACGATATGCAACCGATGCTAAATTTGATAACAAATTTCTGCAAGTTGTCACGTCGGCTTTTCAATAATGTCACCGTTTAGTAAGTGATTGCTTATACAACAGATGCTAAACTAAATAATAAAGTGCAAAAATGGAAAAACTAGCTGAATGCAAATTAATTTTGTTTATTCAACCATTTCTTCTAGCTATGAAACGTTTTGGCTAGATAAAAAATAACAACGAATTTTTTTTCTAGGCACAAAGGAAAATAAAATTGGAGCAAAGCTTTTTAAAAATAGACAAAAAGACCAACTGACTTGATAAATCAATTTTCATATTGAAGAATGTTTGAAAGTTGATTTTATATAAATCATAATATCACCGATTATATAAATCTTCATCTAGAAGATTTCTCATATGAAACAGAAACTAGAATACATAAACCCTAAAAATTGTCTACAACGGCAGGATGACAAAATAATTTCTCAAAACTATATATAAGAGTCTGATAAATGCTTATTAAATTCATGCATTACCCTAAGCATACAATTATTAATTATTGAAACATCAGTTTACCCTAAAAAACTTAAAAATTGATCTAAAAATGGAGGATGTGAAGGGAAACATTGCCCGTTTAGCAACAAAATGTTTACCATGTTTATCTCGCTCATTCTTAGAATAGTTTATTGATAAAACCACTGTCTTTTCTCATATTTACTTTTGTTCAGCTGACTGACCTAGACACTTCGTTTTATCTGCGGTACTGACATTTTTCGAGCAAAAAAATGGTCACCATTACTTCGTTCAAGTCTTATTATTTTAAAAGCATTATTTTAAAATCGGTCGAAGCATTGGAAAATTTTAAATTATTAAGACATAATGGCAAAGTTACCCTCTCAACATAATAATATGAAGAGAAGATAAAATCTAATGATATTTCGCTCCAACAAACATGGCTTTAAATTGTCCTGTACTTAACGAGCAACAGAGCAGAACATTCCTGCCCTCATGTCATGTCGCCATAAAGAAGTTGATTCTTAAAAGGTTATGTTTTTAATAGCCGCGTCAGCTTCTGGGCCAGTTAATATAGCGCTCCTATTTTAGCAATTCGAAGAATTTGAATTGTATTGGGGCGCTGTCTTTTTTTATTTTTTAAGATTATTCACACATTTTCATAATTTTTAAAGTCAAATTGGCGTAGTGATTTTGGTCACGCGGGAACAGGAAGTGGAGCAAAAAAGCGAGTGGTTTTGCGTCGTGAAATTTTTTCGCTCTAATTTTTAAGTAGAGTGAGAAAACAGCGTTTGAACAAAAATTCTCTTTCTCGCGAGTGATTTTTGTTCACATGCGGTAATTTCACTTTGATTTTTACTGTTTTTTTTCGAATTTTTACGTCGGATTTTTTTTTAATGGTTTTTCGAACCCATTCATAGTTCATTCTCAGCCTAGTTGTTTGCTTGAACCAAATTTCTCTTTCTCGCTAGTGATTTTTTGTTCAAGTGCGGCATTTTGGCATTGATTTTCAATTTTTTTTAATTCTTCGATCTGATTTTTTGGAAATGGTTTTCCCATTTCAATCAAAGTCCGTTATATGTCTAGTTTTTGTTAGTCAGGGAAAATTCTTTGAATTGTAGGTCAGAACTTGCCCTGTTATATTTTTATTTAATTCGTCGTACTAAACTTTTAAGTAGAAAATAGAAACAGTATAAACGCATAAAGCCTAATTTTAGATGCCCGTTACATGAACTTTGTTCTTATAAGTCTTAGTTATCATTTCCAAAGCATATTGGTATTGATACCGGTCCCTGTGTCCTCTCACTAATAAACAGGATTATGTTCAGCTCGAAAATGACCGCAAAATCTTTCGCGCTCGAAAATTATTGGTGTACAAAAATCTTTTTTTTTTTCATTAGTGTTTCTCTTCTTTCAATCCCAATCTTGGTTATGGGAATCAACGGCGGCTATTTTTCGGCAGTCTGCCGGGTATGTTTGTAGATTCAATCAAGTATGCAGTTTTAATGTAAACTATTTATAGGTCAAAGTCCCATTGTGCACTCCAACAGAGAGCGAAGTAGCCATAGTCAGAGCAGTGCCAACAACACAGCTGTAGATGCCGGACAGAGTAACAGTCTGGCCAGGAGATCTCCAGCCACGCCAATCAGAACTCTGAAGCATAATCACGCAGGTACACAATCATTGCACGTCTCGATGTTACAAAGTCTGCTTTACAGATAAGTTTAAGTGGTTTTTAACTACTGGCATTTTGACACTTTAATTCTGAATGTTACTACTGCTCATAAGAACGTTGAGCGGATTTATTATTTTTGGTGCACAAGTAATGCGTCAGTTTATTTTAGTCTGCATCTTCTATTTTAGCTTCATATGTTCTGGCACGCAGTAGTTTTTATGACTCGTTTTCTTTTATTTCAACGATATTAAGGAGCTAAATTTATTGTAGAATCAACTCAGGCAGAAGGAACGCAATTTTTTACCCTTAGTTTATCGTGAACTCGTAAAAAGTTCTCAAAATGAGTACGAGGAACTAGTGGACTATAAGTTTGTGTGTCCAATTAGAACACGTCATTAGCATGTTTGCTATGTATACCAAATCGAGAGGCTCTTGAACGTGGAATTTAATGTGCGTGGCAGTATATAATAGTGAGCACTGTTGATACTTTTGTTTAACTAAAGATTAGCATGTTAAACTTAAATCATCAACTAAGTCAGCATCAAGCAATACCGCGTGTAAGTTGTAAGAATTTTGTTATAGTGGTTATTTCATTTCCTCTTTCTAAATCGGACATTTTGAGCGGTGGGTGCTCTTCAAGTGCGCTTCATTGCCCTTTCTTGAGAATTTTGACTTTTTATTGACCTTGTTAGTCGCAATCTTGAAGAATAAATGTACCATTATCAAGCGAATTAAGCAACTTTTTAAAAAATTTGCTAATCTCGGTAAATATTGGCAACATCATTCTGCAGCTTTTTTATTATATTATTTGTTAGCTTGCTTTTAGCATAAATACTCAAACTATTTTCCCCCAAAGTTTACTTTGGAACAATCTACAGGTAGATTGAATTCATGTGTCTATGGAAAGGTTCGGGAACAAAATAGCCCCTACATTTAGGTGGTTCTCAACTATCCATGGTGAGCTGTGACAGTTCATCGTCTCATCAGCAACACCCCTTTGGAGTTTTGCAGAACTCATCTGTGGCGTCTACTGCCTCACTGATTAAGTCCCAACAACAGCATACACTTCAGAGTGTTAACAGCCAGGGATACCCACCCAGACATCCGGGAGGAATGGGTAAGGAATTGAGAAATGGTTCATTTGATTCATATTGACATAGTTTAAATTTTTTATGAGAGATCATATATGATTTTATTCAAATGCCATGTTCAATAAAGTGTCCATTTTTATAGACTCAGAATTTGATCAGTTATAGTATTGTGTTATGATTCATTTTAAATTTTCACATTAGTGCAGTCTAAGAATTTGACATTAAGTCAATTAGTTGATTAACATGAAAGGAGAAATCTCTGTACAAAATACTGTTCTGTGTGACTAAATATTAAGTCTGAATTCTAATAACTGACTGTAAGTGGCGTTCTAAAATTTTGTATTTAGGCAACAATGGTCCAGTTGGATCGAGAGCGAGACACTTTTTGAATGAGAACTTGGCCCAGTTGAGGAATTGCAAGATGGTGGGCTTCAAGTACACTCCACAACAGGAGCTGACCATCAGAGTGGGGCTGTTTCTATTCAACAAGTAAAGAGTTTTACCGGATTTAGAGCATTATTTTTAATAAGTAATCTATATTTAGTAATATCAATTTTTCGTCGACATGAGAACGAAAATTTACTCGTTTGTTATCTACTGCTGATTTAAAATTAGTAAAAATTTCATGTATTAAAAATGGAAGTTATTTAAACTGTGAGATCATGCAATTAGAGTAACCAAGTGTAAGCTAGGTTGAAGTTTAGGTTTAGACTCATGAAAAGCATTCGATATGGAATTTTCAACACGTAATGAAAACGTGTATTTTTCAGAGATCCCAAAAGAGGTATCAAGTTCCTGACGGACAGAGGATTTCTAGACAGAGACTGCCCGGATGACATTGCATACATGTTTGCATGCTACAAGCGGGGTCTTAACAAAACACAAGTGGGCGAGTACCTAGGGTCTGACAAAGCTTTCAACTGCTTGGTTCTCAAGTAAGTAATATAGGCTCTCTAGTTATAAGAAAATATATACAAAGCTGAGTTAAAAGGGATGTATTTCTTTTTTTATTGCATGAACAAACTCGTAGCAGCTTTTGCATCGATCGGATGAAGCTTGTTTCTTAGACGTTGTGCGGTTGATCAAGAATAATTAATGAGATTTTCAAAAGTCTGATCAATGTTTTTAACTGCAATGCTCTATTTAAAGCGACCGGAAACTATTAATGGTACAATTCTTTGAGTTTAAATCCTTTTCAGGAGCTTTGTTGAACTGAATCGTCCTCGATTCCAAGGCAAGCAGATTGATGACGCTCTTCGCTCCTTCCTCCCTATTTTCCGACTGCCTGGAGAAAGTCAGAAGATTGACAGGATTCTGATGCACTTTGGACACGTGTATGCGCTGATGAATGAACAGATCGCACTCATGCTCGGTGGTCCTCAAGGTATTGTTTATTCGATCGATTTTAGCTCGTGCTAAAAATAACTGGAATTATACCTTATCTTTGAAACCTTATCCCGAGGAATTATTTTCTAGGAGTTTGTTCTAGTAAATATTAGCACTCCGAAAAATAGCATGGAAGACAATTTCACAATTGATTTTTTTCTTGGTTTAAAGAAAATCAATATGTTTGCGTTGTCATTGTCAATTTATACCATTGAGGTGAGCAAATAATATGTATTCGAAGTTAGTAGTAGCAATTAACGCTGGCCTCTTTCGTTTAGGTTCAGAACTACACCTATCACACGAAGAACGTGTGGCCAAAGGGGCGTCTGCAGCCCATGTGCTAGCTTACGCAGTCATGATTCTCAACACGGATCTTCACAATTCTAATGTACAGTGCTCAATGTCCCTCAAGGACTTCAAGAAAAATTGCAGACGTTAGTTGATCTTGTTTTATTTCGAGGATTCTTATTTTAAAAAGCTAAGTTATTGATTTTAAGTATGATAGATCTGACTGAGAATGTTTTCTAACTGCGAGTTGGATTATGCAAGCAGCTTCTGATGACAAAGGACAGTAAGTAAAGCTATTTCCTTAAAAAGCCAATAATGTAAGGTACTTAAGAATTTTGGCGATTTTTCACTAGATAATGACACTTTTCTGGCACCGACTATGTTAAAAGTCGTCAATGATAGCTAAACCGTGGTCAAAATAAATTCAATTGTTTTACAGGCTCTGATGAATTGAGACATTTGGACGATAGTTTCTTAGAGGGTATCTACAAAAGAATCAAAACCAACAAATTTGCCCAGCCAGAAGACAACTCAACAGCTGTCGCTCTATTCTCCAAGAACCTCAAAAATTTTGACAGGAATATGGTTAGTGTAATATTGAGATACCACTTTGCCGACTCAACTCCCCCTTCCTTTTTGGTAAAAATTAGAGGGGTCTAGGAAATAAACCCCATAGTGAAAACAAGGCGGCTCGGTAATGTGCGATGGCACATAAAGTTCCGACCCCGCCCATCCACAATTTTGGCATAAATGTCTACCAAATGAGGAACAGATAGAAAAACCCAAAAACTATTTTTTGCGAATCCCAAAAAAGCCCAAGTCTTTTTCAAAAAATTCTGTATGAACGATAAGATAGCCTCCAAAGCAAATAACTCAGTGGAGTAAAAAAATTGATGCATTAGATTGCTGTAATTTGTCAATATTAAGAAAGCGAGTCAAGACGAACAGCAAAATCAAACAACAACAGCAACAAACATTAATTACATCAAAAAATTTATGTCCCTCTTAAAAACTAAATTTAATAACAAAGTCAACATACCGTCAGATAAACCTAAAACTAAACAAAAATAACTTATAAATCACCAGAAAACATATGCGACCAGTCCATAAAAAGGTTTGGTAACAATTATACAAAAAAGAACAAAAACAGTAAAGTAAAAAAATTAACTTATTTTTTTGAAACAGTTAACTTCAAAGTAATAAATACCATTAGGAATCAATTAATATTACCACAAATTTACGATTACCACTACTTCTATAGAAGGGCATTAGGACCTGTCCTTATTCATTTTTTAAAGCGGCTAAAAAGAACAACAAAGAACAAACAAAATTTCAATTGAAACTTGCCAGAAAACGCTGTCAAAACCGTCAAGCCAAATTTTGGCACTCAAAATATATTTGGTGGCGCCTTCTTCAAACAGCTATAATTTAGTACGTGGCCATTCATTAGTAAGACTAGGTAACAAGTAGACAAAAAAGCGAAGTGCTAAAGTATGTAATACTTTTAACTTTTTTTTTCAAAACAAAATTACATTCAATGTCTTGAAAGGCATTAATTACAAAAAGAGCTATTTAAATAGAGTCGTTTATTCTTGAAAAGGAAGCCCTCGAGACCTGTAATTATCCAGAATATTTCTTGCATCTACAAAAAGAACGTCAAATATGAAAAAAATCAAATTAATTTACTTTTTTTTTGTGAAAAACCGGTGTCGAAGCCAGTAAGGTCATAACAAATTCTTTAAAACAAAGATTTTGGGACCCCAATCCTTTTTATTCCCTTGACACCCATAATGTCATATTTGACCTGTAATTAACTAACGAGACTAGGTAACAAAAAGAAACATATAAAGAACAAAATTGCGAAGTTAAAAAGTATTTTTTTTAATTTTGGAAAACGATTGTTTTCAAAGTCATGAAAGCCATCAGCTATCTACGAATATCAGAATAACGGTTCTTCTATTCTTCCATCAAAAGCCAATGAAAGCTATCACTAAACAGGAATTTTCATACGACCGAAACGACACAGTCTAAATGACAGTTAGAGACAAAATTAAAAAAATTCAATTGATTTCTTCAAGAAAGAGGCGTCGAGGCCGTTAAAACGATGATGTATATTATTCGGGATTTTAATAGGTTCAATTGTGCTTTATTCTGAATGCTAATTAGGTGACATGAGAACTGTCAATGTGATAATGTGACAAAATTAGAAAACGTGAAAAACTGGCAAATATCAAAACAAACAAAAATCTGAAATCTTGTAGTATCAAAACCAGAAAACATTAACTTCAGGCTTAAAACTGCAACCGAGAATAAATGTTAAATCAGTAGAAAGAAAAAGCAGTCTTTCTTTGCTGACACTAAGCTGGAAGTTGAACAAATTAAGAAAAAAATAGAGGAAAAGTTAATTAAGCCATTATTTATTGAAAAGTCAAATTTTTTTTAAAAAAGAAACGACCATAAACTTTCAGTTTAAAAACTAAATGCATTAGCTTGGAGCTGCTTAGCAAGCGAATTGGTTGGACCTATCACTCCTGAGCTTTGATTTGATATGTTCTGTTCTTTATTATTCAAAAGAAGTCTTTTTTTTTGAAAAAAAAGACCGACTGATTACAACCCGATTTTTTTTGGATTGTAACAGTCCAAGAATGGCCTAAAACTAGCCCTGCTAATACTTATTGTCCTTTAGGAACAATTGATTTTTCGAATGTTGTAGATATAGATAATTTGTTAGTTGAAAACTCAAAATAATTTCTGCATTTTTGATAATCAACGAGTAAAGTGAGCAAAAAACGGCAAAGTTTTAACTACAGTGCACTCTCAGCGGACTCTCAAGTAGAAATAGCCCCCTTCTGAGTCTAAAAAGATTGTATGAGTGTTGTTTGGGGGTGTACTGTCGGCAATTTCAATCAAAGTGGACTAAAGTAGCTTTTTCGTGCTGTTTTTGATGAAAAAGGCTAAATTTTGAAATGTTTATCCAGATTTTTGACCAAAAAAATTAAATCAAAACAATCAACAATGCTTGTTCGTCTTCAAAAATAAAATCAACGACACTATTCTTAAAGATATAACAAATTTTAGCAAAATTGACGAAAATTTAGTCAAAAATTCCGGAAAATGTGAATAAAATTAACGTGAATTCACTCTTCTTTTCTCAGAAGTTTAAACCTCGATAACTCCCTGTAGAAAACTAAAATTAAAAAATCTTTTTAATTCCATATTCTACGCTGGACGAGCTTTCTAATGATACCACTCTCAACTCTCTACGATGAATATATCGAGCGGCGAAAATTCACGGAACAAAAAAAACCCATTTGAGTATATAGTTCCTCCCCCCTCAAGAGGGTCGGAACAATAACCCCCAGTCTGATTGTTATACGAAATAAAACCTCATGTTAACATTGAACGTCCATCGTAATGCTCCTTAACAATAAGGGTTTAACTTTTTAGCTCCCTGAGGGTGTTTTTCCTTGGGGTTTTACATCTAAAATCGGTTGGGGATTTTGTTTTTTTTTGCTAAACCGAATTATAGGCCATTTCATCCTTTTTGTATGGATCGAAAGCATTTTTTGAAACTAAATGCATATTGAGCGTTTATAATACCAGATTCGTTGCTATTCACACGCTACAATGCATCAGATTTTTGTTATAAAGCCTTGATTCTACAAATTCTATGTTTTTTTTCTGACCATTAGATTCTGGACGAACCTTTCCGCAGTCTGATAGCAGTGTGTCCTTTCAACTACGTGCCTGATCCGAGAAATCTAAAGGATACAACAGAATTACATTTGTTCCTGTTCAACGATCTGCTACTGGTCAGTATCTTCTTTTGCAAAAGTGTGCAAGATATTATATAAGATCCACGTTGATCTTCAATGAAGACGATCCAAGTTTAATAGCTTACCGTAGCTTGAGTTGTTCAAATGCTGGTAAATGCTGAATATTAAGTAAATGCTGTAGAAGCTATAAACAGTAAATGTGGGATTGCACAGCGGTGCAGATTATTGAGCTCTTCATCTTTACCAACAATGAAGTGAGTTGGTCATAAGACATTTCACCCACCAATGCGATGATTGATATCCATTAAAAAAGCTTTTGATTCCTTTTGTTCGGTACGGTTAATAGACCGGTTACAATATAATCAGAGTTTGTACAGTATGCATGCGTTGATATGACCCGTTAAAATAGTCGGATATTCGGTTGTGATAGCTTCAAGGGCACTGAGGTATGACGGTGGTGATTATATTAGTATTACAGGTATTTGGAAAATTGGGTTTTTTGGCATTGAGAAGCAGATTTAGAGAATTTAGACTGCAGTTCATACTTATCTATTCAGGCTGCATCCAAAGACTCCAACAAAAAGAAGCCGTCATCTAAAACAATTGGAGGGAGCAGCAGTTCTGGTGGACCAACGAGTGATCTGTTGTCAGTGTTGGCACAGAACTTCACATACAAATTTGACATTCCGCTGCTCAGTTTACAGATTGACTCCTTCGACTTGAACAGCCAGAGACAGATGATGAATGCAGCTGGCAGTGGTAGTGGCAAAAATGGTGCGTATAACAGTTCTGTCGGAACAAAATATACTTAATCTGTTCTAGGTGCCTGTTTTTTTTTAATTAAAAATGAATGTTTAATTCCCGCAAGACTAAACGAAGTCGTTAGCAATTATTGTCGTGGTCTCTTCTTTATTAATAGCCGCAAAGCGATAGCTGGGGCTATTATTGGCCTTCTCTTGTTTTTTTTTTTTAATTAACAGCCGCACAGCGATAGCTGGGGCTATTTTTGGCCTTCTCTTAATTTTTACAATTCAAGAATTTTAATTGTATTGAGGCCCTGTCTTTTTTAAAGATCTGTTCACACATTGTCATGAGTTCTGAATTCAAATTGGAGTAGTGATTTTGGTCACGTCGAAACAGGAAGAGGAGCGAAAAAGCGTGAAATTTTGGCACTCTAATTTTAAGGTAGAGTGAGAAAACGGTGTTTCAACAAAAATTCGCTTTCTCGTTAGTAAGTTTTTGTTCACATGCGGCAATTTAAATATGATCTTTACTGTTGTTTTGATTTTTGGATTAGATTTTTTCTAAATGGTTTTCCTTATCTTTTCATAGTTCATTCCGGGCCTAGTTTTTATGTTTGAACCAAATTTCTTTTTCTCGCTAGTGTTTTTTTGGTCACATGGGGCTATTTAAATATGATCTTTACTGTTGCTTCGATTTTTGGATGGAATTTTTTCTTCTTAATGGTTTTCCCTATCTTTTCATAGTTCATTCCAGGCCTAGTTTTTTTGTTTGAACCAAATTTCCTTTTCTCGCTAGTGGTTTTTTGGTCACATGGGGCAATTTAAATATGATCTTTACTGTTGTTTCGATTTTTGGATTGGATTTTTTCTTAATGATACTCATAATCCTTTCATAGTTCATTCTAGGCCTAATTTTTATGTTTGAACCAAATTTCCTTTTCTCGCCAGTGGTTTTTTATTCACATGTGGCATTTTAACTTTGATTTTCTGTTTTTTTCATCTGATTTTTTTAAATGGTTTTCCAATTCACTTATAATCCGTTCTAGGTCTAGTCTTTTGTTTAGTCAATGAAAATGCTTTGAATTCTAGGTCAGGACTTGTCCTGCTATGTTTTTTCATTTCAAGATTTTTGCTACGGCCATATGACGTCACAGCCACTTGTTCATTCGTTCATGCAATTTCAACTAAATTTCGCTCTGTGGAGCGAATTTTGTTTTTCATTCGCGTGATTAAATTTTTGGTCACACTTGACTTACCTCACTCTCAAAAATGACTTCCTTGCTTTGATATTGACTTTTTTATTTACTTTAATTCAAAGAGATAAGGTCAATTGGGTGTGTGTGTCACTCTAAATGAAGGTTATTTGAGAGCAGCTAATAGAGGCAGCAATAACTTATACAGATTTTTAATCAAAATTTAACAGATCAGCCTTCAATGAAAAGACTATTTTTCTTGGTCTGTCTTTTTTTACCGTTTTTTTTAGACTGCAGATCTACGAATCATTGCGGCTATTTTCTGGCAATCTGCCTGCTATGTTTGCTTTTTTTTCACCTAAAAAGTTCAGATTTAGCGGTTTTGTTCACCTGTTCGTACTGCTCTCCCGCTGTTTTTACAGGTGTGGCTTCAATTGTTTTTAATAGCTGCAAAAGCGATTTTTTATTGGACTTTTCTTGGTTTTTCTATTTCGTCGAGATTTTTGTTACAACCATATGACGTTACGCTCACTTCAAATCTACCAGTTGTTTATCAATTCATGCAATTGCAACTGAATTGCGTGTGTGAAGTCATTTTCACTCATTTTGGGCACTCGTTACTTACATCACTCTCAGAAAAGTCTTCTCGTGGTCTCAAAGAGACTTCTTTTACTATTATTTTTAAGGAGAGAAGGTCATCTGAGTATTTCACTCTAACTGAAAGTTATTTGATGGCAGCTAATCGAAAAAACAGAAGTTATTTAATTTCTTCTAAATCAGAACATGACATTGTAGGAGTTAGGAAAATAATCTGAAATTTTTCTCCTGGTCATTTTGTTAATCATCTTTGTGAGACTGCAGTTCTACTAAGCTATTTTCTGGCAATCTGCCAGCTATGTTAATTGTTAGTAGTGAATATTAGTTGTATTGTATGATTCATTTTTAATCGTCAATATTTCCCTCATTCTCTTAATGACTTGACACCTCACCTCGACTTACTGGCTGAAACTTTTTGTTATTGTAGGATCCGCTGAACCATTTCATGTGCAATGTGCAACACCTATTTGAAACTATTTATTATATGGTTTCTCAAATCCAATGAGGAAAGTAGTTGAATTTTTCAAATTCAAGTTTTTTTTGTTACTATGGTCACTGTATCAGTAATTTTCAGTTTTTGTTGGCTTCTGACTGATCAAGCCAATTTCGCAGCTATTGTCGGCAACGTGCTGGCTTTGTTAGAGAAAATTGCTTTATCGTATTTGATAAAATAATAATTTCGCAATTGGAGTGATGTTATGGCAATACTGAGTCGATTTGAGATTGCTTGCATTTCCTAAAAGCAACGACACAGTGTTTTCATTCTCCAAGTGTGACGTTACAACGACTTTCTTTTTCGGCGTCATAAGGACAAAAGTTCAATTAATGAAAAACAAATTTAAGTATAATTTTAGCATTGCAGCCGCAGTGGGGTATTACGCTCTCTAGTCGAGACTTTCTTGGCGGATCATCATCAACCAACTCAAATAATGGAATCAACAGAGCCAAATCCACCTACACATTTCTCTGTTCTAATCAGGATGACCTTCTGAAGTTCACGAATGACATCAGAACCCAAACAAGGGACATGACAGTGATTGACCAACTAAGAGTTCAAGATAATTTTGAACTGATGCAGAATCGAGGTGCAGGGTTTGCGGGACCGGATAGTGAAATGATTGATGGTCGAGGGTACAGAGATGATGGATCTAGGTTAGCTGTTTTTACGCATCGACTATTGAGTTCACCGACGTGTTTTTGCGATAACAATGGTTTGTCTACTCTAATGAGGGGTGGGGTTACAATTTACCCATTGCAGGTGGCCGTACAGACTTAATTTTTTCAACCAATTTAAAACTCATTAGCACGATTTGCCTTTTTGAAAGGATTTAAAAAATCAGTTACTTCAGTTATTAATGCCGTAGAGCTGTAAGATGAATATAGCTATATTTTTTACGACTCGAAGAGAAAGTTTTTATAGCTGCGAAGCTGTAAGCTGAGCGTAGCTATATTGCGGTGCTCTTGGTTTTTTACGACTCGAAGAGGAGTATTGATATTCTACGGGTTTTTTTTAGCAGAAAGCAGGTTTGTTCATGACTTGAATTTTGACTTCTTTCTATTCGAGCTTTTAACTCCGTTTTTGATTGTTGACTTCCGTTTTCGAACATTGGATTTTAACAAAAGCTTAGTTTGTAATGTATAGCAATTGGTAACAGTCTGTAATTCAAGGTGAAGAGGTCAATTTGAGAAAATTTGATCCCATTCAACTATCTACCCCGCCCCCCAAAAAAACTACCTTCCCCCCACGCACCTACCCCCACCTCAATGTACCTACCCCCCCCATCCCAAAGTACCTACCTGCCTGCACCTACCAACCCCACCCCCCCCCCACCAGCACCTAACCACAGCCCTGAACTGAAAAAATTTTAACGCTTTCTGTGTTATATTGGTCTACTATTTTTAATTGCTCTCAAACGAAGTTTGTAGCAATTATATTAGTCCTGTCGGTCTTTTTTTTTATGCAATTTTTCGCTTGACCAATTTTTCGTCTGACGCTTTTGACTTTTCGTCCTCAAAAACGGGATAAACAGGTAGCGCCCAGCGGGCATTATGTGCTCTTAGAGCTCTTCAGGTCTGTTTCAG
>NC_134479.1:26904342-26955332 GCF_964194025.1 Convolutriloba macropyga
AGATAGCCGTACTGAGTTAATTTTGTCAAGCAATTTAAAACTCATTGGCACGATTTGCTTTTTTGAAAGGATTTAATAAAATCATCAGTTACTTCAGTTATTAATGCTGTGGAGCTGTAAGCTGAACATAGCTATCTTTTTTTACGACTCGAAAAGTTTTTTTAATAGCCGCCCTTATCTTCTCAGCCGGCTATTATAGCGCTCCTATTACAATCCAAGAATTGGATTGTATTGGTGCTCTGTCTTTTTACGACTCGAAGAGGAGTATTGGAGAAGTCCTTTTTTTATCAATTTTATTGGAGTGAATTTTGAAGCGGGAAATGAAACACGTGAAAAAGTTTGGAGTGATTTTGTTGCTGAACAAAATGAAGAGTGGAGCGAAAAGAGAGTGGTTTTTTGTTCATATCGCTGTTTTCTAGAGAGCGAGAAATTGAGGTGTGAAAAAAAATTCTGTAAGCGAGTGAAATTTTTTGTTCACGTGCGGCATTTTGAGCAATTTTTTTTTTCAGTTTTTTTGGTTAAGTGGTTTGGTTATGATTTGCTGTTAATTTTAGGCTGGGTTTGGTAGTGGTTTGAAGGTTTCTGAAAATTTATATTAATTTAATTCTAATTCATATGTTTTTCATGTATTTTGCTGATTTTTGGGCTTATTTTTACGATTTTTTTTACTATTGTTTTGTTTTACTGCCTCAAATGGGTATTGAAGATACCCCTATTACTTGAGCAATTTTTAGTTAACACGTGGTTACAGTTTTATGGATATGAAGCATTTTTTGTTGAGAAATATGACGAAAAATGTCAAAAATTGGAACTAATTTTCTTAATTTTTTGCAGTTTTGCAGTTTTTTTCTGTTCTTTAGACAAGTTTCTGAACCTATTGACACTTGCCTATTGTTTTGCGAGCATCTAGGTACTCTATTGGCTGAAAAGAATTTTTGGTTAGACTTATATGCTTTTGAAACATCA
Source organism: Convolutriloba macropyga (assembly GCF_964194025.1). Lineage (NCBI taxonomy): Eukaryota > Metazoa > Xenacoelomorpha > Acoela > Convolutidae > Convolutriloba > Convolutriloba macropyga. The sequence continues at coordinate 26,905,309 of NC_134479.1, forward strand.
AAAAATATATTAACTTTTTCCAGTTTTTTAGTCAAAGCTGTTTGTAAGATTTGTAAGGCTTATTTTTTCATGATTTGGCTTCAAGTATTTTAAAAAATGTCATAAGTGGTTTTAGTTGTTAATAGTTGTATTGATGAAGTAAATGTAACAGAGATAGTTTTTTGGGGTATCAATTTATGACAGAATTTGATCATTTTGGGGTATCAATTTATGACAGAATTTGATCAGATTTTTTTACCATATTTTAAGATTTGATTTTTTTTTACTTTTTTGTTTTATGGTTTTATTTCAAGATAATCGTAAATTGTTGGGATCATAAAAAGGCACGTTTTGTCTGATGAGTTGTTGGATGGCATTTAAGTGGATTTCCACTTCCAGTCGTTTCCGGAATTCTTCCAGCTATGTTTTTTTATTTTTGTAAGATTTTTTCACACCTTTTTTCATGACTTTGAGCTTTCAAAATGGGATAAACAGGTAAAGCTCAGCGGGCATCAAGTTTCATTAGAGGCCCTTAACCGCGTTTAGTAGTTCGTCAAGTACTTAGAGTGGTGAAGCTACTGGGACGGCCTTAACTGGTCATTTTCAGAAGTTTTTGAGCCCAAAATGTTGCAATTTTTCGTCTTTTTTCGGACTTTTTGTTGGACCAGTCTGAAATTGAGGTTTGTAAAAGTTGGTAAAGGTCTTTTGCAAGACGTAATTACTTTTTATGGCCATTTTAAGCGCTATATGTATTGCTACACCAAACATAAACACGGTAATTTGTTCTAATTTTTAAAATTTTGTCACATTTTCTGAATATTTTTGTTGTTTCAGCTCTTGGTGTCACAATAATAGGTTACTTTATAGTTTCTAGTGGTAATGGAATGGTTTTCAACTTCACAAATTGCACCAATTTTTTTGATAAAACTTGCAGTTTTTTCCAATTTTCTGACATTAATTGTCATTATTCAAGTTTTCCAGCTCCAAGGGGCAAGAAATCTCGTCTAGGATTTGCTAATAGTTTACTGCAAAATTTTTATTGGCCATGGCATGAGCCAATTTTTTCAAGTTTTTGAAAATTGTTGTCAATTTTTAGGTTTCTCTAACCTGAACAGCCAAAACATTTCCTTAAGTTTTTGATAATAGATTACTGCATAGTTTCTAGTGGTAATGGGGAATGTGTTTCAAGATTTTATATTACAAATTTTAGTGATCTGCTGAAATTTTAGATTTTTCTCAGTGGTCAGGGGTTTGCTGCTATTTGGTTTGCTAGTATATTATTGCAGAGTTTCTAGTGGCAACAAAATAGTTTTCTGTTTTTTAGATTGCAAATATAAGTAATTTTTTAATAAAAGCTTGCAATTTAAATTTTTTATTGTTCTCAAATTTTTTGAATTTTTTTGTCACTTTCTGAGTTTAACTATCTTTATTGGCCAACGAAACTTTTTAAATGTTGCAGATGAGTTACAAGACAGAACTCAACAGAGAAAAAATGAATTTGAACATCATTTCCAGATACATTTTGAAAAATATCTTTAAATTTTTCCTTTTCATTTGAGGCATTTTTCACAATTCTTTGAAGCATTTGTCATTTTTTTGAGATTATCTTTCTTTACTGTCAAATTAATCTCTTTCGAGTCTTTTGCGTGAGTTAATGACTATATTGCATTGTGTCATAAATGGCCTTCAGGTTGAAAGCTTCAAGAGTTTTAGGAATAATTGTTTTTTTGTTTAGTTTGAGTCTTTTAGTTTCTCAACTTTCGAGACTTTGTCTATTTGGCTGGGATTGTTCAATTTTTCTGCTGGTCAGGTACATTAGGCCTGTTTTTCATTCAATTCCTTGGATTGTATTTCAGAACTTGTCCTGCTATGTTTTTTTTTACTTCGTCGAACTTTTTCTCGCTTTACCAATTTTGCCCCTTTTTCGACATTTTGCGTGAAATATTTTTGACTTTTCTAGGCTAGTTTAACTTTTCTGCCATTCTGCTAAAAGTGAATTTGAACATCAGTTGCTCAGCAAAGCAATTGTTTTTATACAAAAATCTATATTTGGTTATATTTTCTTTTCTTTCAATCCCAATAAAATTATGGGAATCAACGGCGGCTATTATCCGGCAATCTGCCGTGTATGTTTTTTAATTGCTGTCGAACCAAGTTCGTAGCAATTATTGTAAACGTTCTGGTCTTTTTATGCAAATTTTTGGCCTGACCGTATTTGTGCGTTTCTTCTAGAACATTCTTTGACTTCTCAAGCGACTTTTTCACGCTTTTGTTCTTCATTTTTGATTAATTTCTATTGCTCTCACTCCGAAGTAAAGCTTGTGGCTAAGATAAAATAGATTGCAGCATAGCAGCAATAAGGGCATGTTCGCCGATGGGCAGTGGTTCTGGTGAGGGATCGGGAGGTCCATACTTCTAATCTCGGCGTGGTTAACTATATTTGCACCCATAAAGAAAAGTTTAGCTAAGCTACAGCTTCTCATTTAAATTGCATCGCCTGTTGTTCGAGAGCAATTCCGACATTAGTCGGTTTATATTTTTCAGTAAAATGGCCCCCTTGAACTCGTTTTTGCATAGTGAGAAAATATTATTGTTCGTGCGCTGCTTTGAGTGAATGACTTTCAACTTCGAAGATTTTCTTCCAGATGATGGTGCAAATAGATAACCGTTTTAAGACGTTTTTCGTCCATTTCGCTTTTTTTATTACCAGTTAATTTTTTAGAGAAGTTTTTCATTTGAATCGTTTTAAATATCTCACCCTCTGGGATTGCTATTACAATGATTTTGAGAGCCTAAACATAGTTTTCAAGCGCAAAGTCGGCTTATATTTCTCAGCTTTCAATTCTTTTTGTCTTTTATTTAGAAGTTAGTGCATTTTTATTGCTCTTGAACGACGTTAAAAGAAATTGTAATCGTGTTTTTTTATGCGAATCTTTTGCTTGACCGTTTTTGCGCCTTTCCTCTAGAGCATTCTTTGACTTCTCAAGTGACTTTTTCACGTTTTTGTTCTTCATTTTTGAGTTTCCTCTATTGCTCCCACTCCAAAGTAAAACTTTTTGCTAATATAAAATTGGTTGCAGCGTAACAAAAAGTAGGGCTTGATAGCCGAATGGGAAGTTCATCTGGTTATGGATCAGGAGGTCAATATTTCGAACCCCGGCGGGTGAATTGATTTTTTTAACCTGCCTGTCGTTCAAGAGCATTTCCACCGACATTTTGGTTTTGCAGTAGTTTGTGATAGTGTATATTGCATTAACTTTTTATTAAATCAAGCATTTGGCTTAACGGTTTTTGACATTACCTGTGTTCTTGTATAAATTAGTGTATTCGACAGGACGCTGTTAACAATAATTTTATATTTTTAGTGCAGTTTTGTAATGTTCGATATATTTTTTAGTGTTTTATTTTAACAAAGATGACTATATAATTTTTCTAAAACTTTCAAGCTGTGTGGTGAGTTGTAATCGTTTTGCCATATAAGTTCTTAGATTTCAATTTCAAAAATTTTTGAGATGCTTTTTTCACTGTTTTACGTTAACCATAGCCCTCAATTCCAGTATTTGGCTCATTTTTTTGTCACGCCTCTATTCTCAGCGGGCTGTTATAGCGGCCCTATTTTGGTGTCCGTCGAAGTTAGTGCATTTTTATTGCTCTTGAACGAAGTTAAAAGAAATTGTAATCGTGTTTTTTTATGCAAATCTTTTGCTTGACCGTTTTTGCGCTTTTCCTCTAGAGCATTCTTTGACTTCTCAAGTGACTTTTTCACGCTTTTGTTCTTCATTTTTGAGTGATCTCTTTTGCTCTCACTCCAAAGTAAAGCTTTTTGCTAAAATAAAATTGGTTGCAGCGTAACAAAAAGTAGGGCTTGATAGCCGAATGGGAAGTTCATCTGGTTATGGATCAGGAGGTCAATATTTCGAACCCCGGCGGGTGAATTGATTTTTTTCACCTGCCTGTCGTTCAAGAGCAATTCCACCGACATTAGTTGGTTTTGCAGTAGTTTTTTGTGATAGTGTATATTGCAATAACCTTTCATTAAATCAAGCATTTGGCTTTAATGTTTTAGACGTTACCTGTGTTCTTGTATAAATTTGTGTATTCAACAGGACGCTGTTAACAATATTTTTACATTTTCAGTGCAGTTTTGGTAATGTTCGATATAGTTTTTAGTGTTTTATTTCGACAGAAATATGGCTATATAATTTTTCTAAAACTTAGAAGCTGTGTGGTGAGTTGTAATTGTTTTGCCATATAAGTTCTTTGATTTCAATTTCCGAAATTATGGAGATGCTTTTTAGTGTTTTAAGTTTGGTCCATAGCCCCCTTTGCCAGTATTTGGCTCGTTTTTGTCTCACGCCCCAATGCTCTTAGCCGGCTGTTATAGCGACCCTATTTTCGTCTTTGTCACATAAAAATTTGTTTTTAACGTGATTCACAGCTTGATCAACATTTTTTTTCGTGAATTCTCTTTGACTTCTCTATGCTTGTTTTATTCCTCGCTCATTCTGCTCAATGCAATTTTAAACAGCAGTTGCTCAGTTAAGCAATATAAATTGAACGAGTCATAAAAACGAAATCAATAATAGAAACGTGTGGTGAACCCATTGGAGTGAACGGGATAAAGCTGTATGGCGAGTTGTAATCGTTTTGCCATATAAGTTCTTAGATTTCATTTTCTAAAATTTTTGAGATGCTTTTTTCACTGTTTTACGTTAACCATAGCCCTCAATTCCAGTATTTGGCTCATTTTTTTGTCACGCCTCTATTCTTAGCGGGCTGTTTTAGCGGCCCTATTTTTGTGTCCGTCGTATAAAAATTTGTTTCTTTATTGTGAGTCACAGCTTGTTCAATATTTGTTTTTTCGTGAAATCTCTTTGACTTCTCTATGCTTGTTTTATTCCTCGCTCATTCTGCTCAAAGAAATTTTAAAGAGCAGTTGCTCAGTTAAGCAATATAAATTGAACTGAGTCATAAAAACGAAATCAATAATAGAAACGGGGTGAACCCATTGGGGTGAACGGGATAAAGCTGTATGGCGATTTGTAATCGTTTTGCCATATAAGTTCTTAGATTCCATTTTCCAAAATTTTTGAGATGCTTTTTCCACTGTTTTAAGTTAACCATAGCCCTCATTATGTGTATTTGGCTCATTTTTGTGTCACGCCTCTATTCTTAGCCGGCTGTTATAGCGGCCCTATTTTTTTGTCCGTCGTATAAAAATTTGTTTCTTTATTGTGAGTCACAGCCTGTTCAATATGTGTCTTTGCGTGATTTCTCTTTGACTTCCCTATGCTTGTTTTATTCTTAGCTCATTCTGCTCAAAGCGCTTTTAAACAGCAGTTGCTCAGTTAAGCAATCTAAAGTGAAGTGAGTCATAAAAACGAAATCATTAATAGAAACGGTTTAATTCCATTAAGCGCAAATCCGCTAACTTGAACTTTGTTTTTGTTAGGCTTTTTGGTTTTGATACTCAACCCTAGTATCCTCTCATTAAGAAGAACGGATTTGTCCAACTACAGGATGGCATCAAAAAATTTTGCACTAAAATTTTTTTGCACAAAAACCAATTCTCATTTTTCTTCTTTCAATCCCAATCGAGCTTATGGGAAGCAATAGCGGCTATCTGCTGGGTATTTTTAATTGCTCCCGAATGAAGTTTGCAGCAATTATTGTAAATGTGTTGGTTTTTATGCAAAATTTTTGATTGACAGTTTTTTCTTTTCATTCATAACATTGTTCGACTTTCTAGTGACGGAATCAAATTATCCACCTGTCGTTCAGGAGCATCTTATCTGAAGTTGGTTGCTTTATTTTTGCAGTTTCGAAGAACGTCATCGGCGTTATGCTTTACTAATGTGTTTTTTTGGTCGCAGAGTTGATTGATAAATTCTGATTTTTTGGTTGTTGCATTGCAATCGTTAGCCTGGCCTGTTTTGTGAATTTATCATTATTTTTCCGTCATAAAAGTTTCCGTTTGTCAACGTTGCTATATATGTTTCTGATATTAAAGAGTTTGCCTTTTCGCTGGTTGAAAACACAGTGACTTAGAAGTCGAGAATAAAAGAACGTCCTTTGAATCATTTTTCTTTAGCTTTTGCGTATGGTCTCAGCATGATGTTGTATTTGTTTTTAAATTTAATTGCTTAAACGATGTGTTTGAGTTTTTTTCTCGTTACGGAAAAGGGATGAATGTTAATCAAGAAATGTTTGAGTTTACTTTGATGCAGCAATTAGTAATTGCTGCCCCGATAAAAATTTTACGTCGCAAAACGCAAAAGAGCAACTTTGTTGATTTTATGCGTTTGATGATATTTCTCGTGGTCAATTAAGGTTACTTTTAACCCTTTTAGGGTCAATGAAAGACTCCTATGCAAAGAAAGTGCTTAGCATTGCGGCATTGTGACCAAAATAAAAGATTGTGATCAAAAGAGTTCAAAAACAGTCGAAATAAGTCAAACAGTATCGACAGTTTATTAGATCCACCCATGCATCATAACGGAGCTGACCGAGGATCAAATTTTGGACCGAATGCTGATGACCTGTACACTCAACACTGCAAAACTGTCAATACAAAGCATACTTATCATCATCATACAGATAATTTTTTGTTGCATATACTCTTAGCCTAGCTCCAAGTTTTTTTTGATAGAATATTAAAGCTTAAAATGGTGAAAATTTTTGCCTTTTGTGCCGATCAACAGTTCCTCTAAAAATTTAACTTTTATTATCCTTCGTAGACAAGACTTTGAGACTGTAATGTATTCCGCCATTACGAGGTTTAATAACATGGTGTGTTTAGAATGTGAAGATTTTAATCGCTTCTTAGATTGATGAATTTGGAAAGCTAATAACTGAAAATTATAAATTTTACTGTGTCGAATTGAACAGAATTTATTACAGAATTAAATATCAGTCTGTTTTTAGAGCGAACAGACATTTTTTCGCGACAGTTCTCTAATCACTAACCAGAGATCTGTTTCGTTGTCTGTTTCCAGAAAATTAGAAACAGGTAAGAAAAATAGAGAACTAACCGTAGTTGAATGAGTGTTGTAGTTGTTCATGTTTCCTTTTCGCTGTCTATCCCCTACTTTTAGTTCAATCAACTCTTGTTAACTAGCTATCTTGTCCAAATGCTTGATGTAGTTTTAAGGCCGATTCGTGGGTTGTTTTGAAAAATGTAAGTACTGTGCCTATCTCCATCTATAGCATTGTATTTAATCACGTTAAATCTCAAGAAACTTGCCGCAGTAATATGGATCCTGTTGGTCTTTATACAACTTGAAGAGGAGTATTAAGTTTTTTAAAGCTGAAGAAATTCTGTTCATGACCTGGAAGTTGACTTCTTTCTTTTCGAACATTGGGTTTTCAAACGTTGGGCATCAAAATTTAGATTACTTAGAGACTACTAACACCTCTGTACCCTTTCATTTCCCTACTACTTAATCCCCCGTCCAGCCATCTCCCATCAACTACGCACAACCTGCCCCCTCCGTCCTCGCTGACTACCTCCCCCAACAAGCCACCTGCAACCTAACCATCTGCCCTATAAGGTATTTTGCCATATAAGTTCTTAGATTTCATTTTCCAAAATTTTTGAGATGCTTTTTTTACTGTTTTACGTTAACCATAGCCCTCAATTCTAGTATTTGGCTCTTTTTTTGTCACGCCTCTATTCTTAGCGGGCTGTTATAGCGGCCCTATTTTTGTGTCCGTCGTATAAAAATTTGTTTCTTTATTGTGAGTCACAGCTTGTTCAACATTTGTTTTTTCGTGAATTCTCTGACTTCTCTATGCTTGTTTTATTCCTCGCTCATTCTGGTCAAAGAAATTTTAAACAGCAGTGGCTCAGTTAAGCAATATAAACTGAACTGAGTCATAAAAACGAAATCAATAATAGAAACGGGGTGAACCCATTGGGGTGAACGGGATAAAGCTGTATGGCGAGTTGTAATCGTTTTGCCATATAAGATCTTAGATTTCATTTTCCAAAATTTTTGAGATGCTTTTTTCACTGATTTAAGTTAACCATAGCCCTCAATTTCAGTATTTGGCTCATTTTTTTGTCACGCCTCTATTCTTAGCCGGCTGTCATAGCGGCCCTATTTTTGTGTCCGTTGTATAAAAATTTGTTTCTTTATTGTGAGTCACAGCTTGTTCAATATTTTTCTTTGCGTGATTTCTTTGACTTCTCTATGCTTGTTTTATTCTTAGCTCATTCTGCTCAAAGCGCTTTTAAACAGCAGTTGCTCAGTTAAGCAATCTAAAGTGAACTGAGTCATAAAACGAAATCATTAATAGAAACGGGTTAAACCCATTAAGCGCAAATCCGCCAGCTTGAACTTTGGTTTTGTTAGGCTTTTTGGTTTTGATACTAAACCCTAGTATCCTCTCATTAAGAAGCACGGATATGTCCAACTACAGGATGGCATCAAAAAATTTTGCACTAAAATTTTTTTGCACAAAAATCAATTCTCATTTTTGTTCTTCTTTCAATCCCAATCGAGAGTATGGGAAACAATAGCGGCTATCTGCTGGGTATTTTTAATTGCTCTCGAATGAAGTTTGCAGCAATTATTGTAAATGTGTTGGTTTTTATGCAAAATTTTTGATTGACAGTTTTTTTCCATTCATAACATTGTTCGACTTGCTAGTGAGCGAATTAAATTATCCACCTGTCGTTCAGGAGCATCTTATCTGACGTTGGTTGCTTTATTTTTGCAGTTTCGAAGAACGTCATCGGCGTTATGCTTTACTAATGCGTTTTTTGGATCGCAGAGTTGATTGCTAAATTCCGATTTTTTGGTTGTTGCATTGCAATCGTTAGCCTGGCCTGTTTTGTGAATTTATCATTATTTTTCCGTCATAAAAGTTTCCGTTTTTCAACGTTGCTACATATGTTTCTGATATTAAAGATTTTGCCTTTTCGCTGGTTGAAAACACAGTGACTTCGAGGTCGGGAATAAAAGAACGTCCTTTGAATCATTTTTCTTTAGCTTTTGCGTATGGTTTCAGCATGATGTCGTATTTGTTTTTAAATTTAATTGCTTAAACGATGTCATTGATGAGTTTTTTTCTCGTTACGGAAAAGGGATGAATGTTAATCAAGAAATGTTTGAGTTTACTTTGATGCAGCAATTAGTAATTGCTGCCCCGATAAAAATTTTACGTCGCAAAACGCAAAAGAGCAACTTTGTTGATTTTATGCGTTTGATGATATTTCTCGTGGTCAATTAACGTTACTTTTAACCCCTTCAGGGTCAATGAAAGACTCCTATACAAAGAAAGTGGTTAGCATTGCGGCATGGTGACCAAAATAAAAGATATGATTTCATTCACCGGGAACTCCATCAATTCATTTTATCTGTTGCTATCTAGATTCCATGCAACTCAAGTTTCTTTCGCAGCTGTTTCAGCAATCTGCTGGCTGTTTTAAAATTTGTAGGCTCTGCTGTTACAAATTCCGAAATGTTGTTCTTTCTACCGCAATTAAAGGTTATTGCCTTTCTACACGATATTAAATCGGACTTATTTTTTAAATCTGAAACTTGTTTGAATTGAGTATAAATCAGTAGTTGACATTTTGTACAATTATGATAGTATAGGTTGACTTATAAGTCACAATCATAAAAGGCTTATAAGTCACACTTGATAATAAACTATTATCATCGCAAAATCTTTCACACGGAGGTATGATAATTTAGCAATCCCCTCGACAATTTTTCAGACTTAGAATTTTTGGAAGATTTGGTATTTGGTCACTCTATCTCACATCTTTGCAAATTTAGATCTGGCAGTCAAAGCCGTCAAAAAGACTTAAGTTTGACGAGACAGCACACTGGGGAACTTCTGAACGGCAGAGGACTCGAGCGTCCTTCAAAAGAGTTCAAAAACAGTCGAAATAAGTCAAACAGTATCGACAGTTTATTAGATCCACCCATGCATCATAACGGAGCTGACCGAGGATCAAATTTTGGACCGAATGCTGATGACCTGTACACTCAACAATGCAAAACTGTCAATGCAAAGCATACTTATCATCATCATACAGGTAAATTTTTGTTGCATATACTCTTAGCCTAGTTTTTTTGATAGAATATTAAAGCTTAAAATGGTGAAAATTTTTGCCTCTTGTGCCGATCAACATTTCCTCTAAAAATTTAACTTTTATTATCCTTCGTAGACAAGACATTGAGACTGTAGTGTATTCCGCCACTACGAGGTTTAATAACATGGTGTGTTTAGAATGTGAAGATTTTAATCGCTTCTTAGATTGATGAATTTGGAAAGCTAATAACTGAAAATTATAAATTTTACTGTGTTGAATTGAACAGAATTTATTACAGAATTAAATATCAGTCTGTTTTTAGAGCGAACAGACATTTATTCGCGACAGTTCTCTAATCACTAACCAGAGATCTGTTTCGTTGTCTGTTTCCAGAAAATTAGAAACAGGTAAGAAAAATTGAGAACTAACCGTAGTTGAATGAGTGTTGTAGTTGTGCATGTTTCCTTTTCGCTGTCTATCCCCTACTTTTAGTTCAATCAACTCTTGTTAACTAGCTATCATGTCCAAATGCTTGATGTAGTTTTAAGGCCAATTCGTGGGTTGTTTTGAAAAATGTAAGTACTGTGTCTATCTCCATCTATAGCATTGTATTTAATCACGTTAAATCTCAAGAAGCTTGCTGCAGTAATATGGATCCTTTTGGTCTTTATACGACTTGAAGAGGAGTATTAAGTTTTTTTTTAAAGCTGAAGAAATTCTGTTCATGACGTGGAAGTTGACTTCTTTCTTTTCGAACATTGGGTTTTCAAACGTTGGGCATCATAATTTAGATTACTTAGAGACTACTAACACCTCTGTACCCTTTCATTTCCCTACTAATTAATCCCCCCTCCAGCCATCTCCCATCACCTACGCACAACCTGCCCCCCCCCCCCCCCCCCCCCTCACTGACTACCTCCCCCAACAAGCCACCTGCAACCTAACTATCTGCCCCACATATATCTACCCATATCCAAATTACTTACCCACCACTTAACCTACATCCTCCCCCACCAATATTACTTTTTTTTGAAAAAATGAAAACTGCGGTTTTAAAAGGACTTTTTAGGCAATAGTTTTAGACTACTATTAGGATATAAACGTTTAGTTTTTTACTTTGATTTTTGTTGTAAATGGTGAGGTTAGTTCTAGAATTTCTATCAAAAGTTCTAGCGCAAATTTTTGTGCCATGTCCAGAATTCTACCGGTTTGTTTGTAGTTTTTTTGTTTTTTTTTACAATTTTTTGTTTGACGCTTTTACTTCCGATCTCACATACGCTCAAATCGCTTTTACACCAGTCTCAAATAGGGGATAAAATGGTAAAACTCGAAAGCATTAAGTGTCTGATAAATGCTCTTAAGGCTGTATTAGTCTCTAAGTTTACGTTGCTGCCAATCTGCTAAGGAGGCATCATTTCATCTTCTTTGTGTGAACTTGAGCTGACTATGGCCAAAGCCGACCCCTCCTCGTCCCGGGCTTGCGAGCAAGTTGTTTGAGGTTAGTTGGTTACTTTTAAGGAGGGTGTATACTTTGATATCAAAGAAGTCAATGATGATTGCTTTTGATAGAAAAACGGCAGCATCGGAAAGCAAAAGTGTATAAATAGAGCGCACTTCGTGTGCTGGTCAGGGATTTTGATTTTTAGAAAACGAGAAAATTTTCAATTTTTGGATCGGGTATTACACTGCATTGAATGTTTTTAATAGCCTTCCTCAGCCTCTTAACGGTTATGTAAGCGCTCTCCTTTTTTAAAATTCACTTTACCTTTTGATCACCTTTTTCGTTTTACATTAGTCTCGATTTTCACGTTTGACTCGTGACTTATTTCACTCATTGTTTGAACTGAATGGATTTTTAATTCTTTCACTCATTGGATTACGTACGTAATCTAGTGAATATGGCCAATGTCAAAAGAGCAAAATCAAAAGAAACCTCAAAAACTGATAAAGACCGGTCGTTAAGTCAGTGCATTGGGTTATCAAAGTTCATCAGAGCCATTGCTAGCTGACATAAGTAATGAGCTGAATAATAAGTTATAGAAGCTGTAACAAATGTAGTTTTACAATCTAACTGAAACTGCACGCCGTATTTGAACAGTTTTTGAAACATTTGAAAATATGCTGTCCATTTCTATCGCTTTTTTTCTTTCTGTTTTAATTTGCGGATTTTTTCCGACAGTTTACCGGCTATGTTTTGCTCTGAAACATTGTTTGTAGCAATTATATTAGTCCTGATGTTTTTTATGCTATTTTTTGCTTGATTGATTTTTCATCTGCTGCTTTTTTTGCTTCTCGACCTCAAAAACGGTATAAACAGGTAAATCCAGGAGGGAATTAGTTGCTGTGCGATTCTAATAGTGCTCCACTTGTCTCTAAAAAAGAATTAATTGTCATTGAAGCTGCTGAGAAGCGATCTAATCATACTGTAAAGTGCATTTTTTGACCGGTGCGCTCACCCTCCCTCCGCACCGGTCAATGCGCGATGAGCAATTAATTATAATTAGAGCTCCGCATTTGTTGCAAGTCAATTAACTCCTCTAACCTTCATCGTATTCCCTTTAATAATTGCTTTTCCACAAATTTTGAAGCAATTATGGTAAAATACTTTTTATGCAAGCTTTTTGCCTGAGCGATTTGCACGTTTGTTTTGGAAAGTGTTTTCGCTCTCAAGTGACTTTTTTACCCTTGACTTCTTTATTATTATTTTTTTATCTAAATGCTCGCGTTCGAAAATTAATTGTAATGTGAAAATAAAGGCGTCCTGAACGCGTGGATAGCAGAGCTGGAATAGTTGTTAAGCTCACAGACCAGAATCTTTCGCGGATTTCGGTGTTGGATTTTTGTGTCGGAGATGCAGGTTTTAAGCAAATTTTTTTCTCGCCGATCAAATTCATTTTAGTTGAAATGTCTGTTTGTGTTTGCGTTCAACTTATTTCATATTACTTAAACTGATATTTATAACATGGGTGTTGAATTTTTTATTGTTTCAGATGAAGCTATTGCGACTCCAAAGAACACAGCGAAGAAAACGGTAGATTCGAATGTAAGTGATTCCGCCTAAATGACATTGATTGTTGTTTGAATGTAGAATTGATTTGTGCATTTATTGATAAAGATGAAAAATCTGATAGACTACCTTACGGAATCCCGGTTTCGGGAAAAAAATCACCACGGAAAAAACACTCTTAATTTTAGGTAGGAAATAAACCGAGCTGAATTTTAACGAGCTGGGCATTTGGCCATGGGACTTGATATGAAACTATCACAACCGAAAAAATTGTCACAACCAAAATATCCTATCCAAAATTATATGGGTTTTTTCCGTGGGTGTTTATTTCCTAGATCCTATTTATCCTTCGAATTTTGACGTGCCATTTCAGGTGCCAATTTTCCCAGCCATTCACCAAACAAGCTTCTCTGATGATTTGATGTTTGTCAATATTGAAGATATTCCTCATAAGATGCGTCATAACAATAATAGTGCTAGTGACGAAGATGATGATGATGACAATGTGACTCTGTACAATGGTAGCTGGGACTACAAATCAGTGCCAACAGTACCCCTCTCCCCATCCACAGCATCAACAACAAATGTATTGCATGCAAAGTCCAACAGTGTCAGTGGTGCTATTACATCTGCCAAACCTAGTGAGTACTCATTACATCAATTGGGACAATGCACCTTTAGTTCAGCTGCACCTTGGAAGAGCGAAAACAAAATTGTTGAAATCTCAATTTTGTGAGATCATCTAATCATGGCAGGCGCTTTCAAGCTTCGTCACAATTGTTTGTTAAATAACCGCGAAGCGATAGGGGCTGGCTAATATTTGGGACATCGTGTTTTTTACAATTGGAGTAGTGATTTTTGTCACACGGAAAGAGTAAGTGGAGCGAAAAAGCGAGTGGTTTTGTGGCGAACATTTCGCTCTAATTTTAAAGTAGAGTGAGAAAAAGGTGTTTGAACAAAAATTCGCTTTCTCGCTAGTGGTTTTTTGTTCACATGCGGCAATTTTACTTTAATGTTTACTTCGATTTTAGGATCAAATTTTTTTCAAAATGGTTTTCCAAATCCATTCATAGTTTATTCTAGGCCTAGTTTTTTGTTTGAACCAAAGTTGCATTTTTTGTTGGTGGTTTTTTTGTTCACATGCGACATTTTGACATTGATTTTGTTTTTTTTTTAAATTTTTTTATCTGATTTTTTAGAAATGGGTTTTCCAATTCACTTTTAGTCCGTTATAGTTCTAGTTTTGTGTTTAGTCAATGAAAATGCTTTGAATTGTACGTCAGGACTTGTCCTGCTATGTTTTCACACCTTTTTTTCATGATTTTGAGCTTTGAAAACGGAATAAACAGTAAAGCTCAGCGGACATCAATTTTTTTTTGGAAGCCCTTAGCCTCGTTTAGTAGACCCTCAACTGCTTAGAGCGATTAAGGTACTGGGAAGGCCGTAATTCAAGGTTAAAAGGTCATTTTAACGGGTTTGCAAGCCCAAAATCTTAATTTTCGCGGTTTTTTGTCATTTTTCGGTTTTTTTTTGCGGAACTAGTCTAAAATTGTGGTTTGTAAAAGTTGATGAAGGTTTTTTGCAAGACATATTACTTTTTGTGACTTTTTTAAGAGCTCTATATTTGGTTTTAAAAAATAAACACGCAAATTTATACTAATTTTACTATTTTTTTTCAAAAGTTTAAAAATTTTTGTCATATTTTGAGTTTTTTTAGACCTAGGTGTCAAGGAACCTCCTCTAGAGTTTGATAATAGGTTAGTGCATAGTTTTTTGTGGTAATAAAGTGGTTTTCAACATTCTAACATTACAAATTTTAGCAATTTTTTGAAAAAAAATTTTATTGTCATTCATTTGTCTTTTATTGAAATTTTTCCAAACCCAAGTGCCACGAAACCTCCTATAGGATTTGATAATCGGATAGTAAAACGTTTTTATTGACCATAAGATGGTTTTCAACTTTTTAATATCACAAATTCTATCAGTTTTTTAAAATAAAACTTGCAATTTTTGAAAGTCTTTTATTGAAAATAAGCCATTTTTAGGCTTATCAAGCCTCAAATGCCAAGGAACCTCCTCTAGGGTTTGCTAATAGGTTACTGCACAGTTTCTAGTGGTAAAGAAATTATTTAAATTTTTTAATGTTACGAATTTTAGCAGTTTTTTTCAAAAATAAAACTTGCATTTCTTTTCATGCTTTTTAAAAAATTTTTAACAGCGAGTTTTTTTGTTACTGTGGGCCCAGGAACCTCCTCTGGGGATTGCTAATAAATTACGGCTGAGTAGCTAGAGGTAATGGATTTGTTATCAATAAATTGATAACACAATTTTTTGCAATTTTTCGATAAAATCAATTTTCTAATTTTCTGAAAATTGTTATCTTGTTCCGATATTATGGGGCTTTAGGAGTCAATGAAAGCTTCTTAAGGCTTGAATTAGGGATGCTAGATGGTCTCTGGAGACAATAAAATGGTTCTGATGATATAAATATCAGAAATGTGAGCAAGATTTTGTTAAAATTGGCGAGGCTTTAAATTTTTTGAAATTTTTTGTCGGTTTCTCGGTGTTTTTACGGTCTTTACTGGCGAACAAAGCTTTGCAGATTGTTTACATGACAAAACTCCTGAGACAAGGAAATGGTTTAAAGCTGTTGTTTTGCGAAATTAGGAATCTTTATACTTTGCCTTTTTCAGTTTTTTTGAAGCATTTGTTTTATTTCTCGAGTTTATCTACCTTTTGTGGTGAAATCTTTTTCAAGGCTTGTGCGTGAGCTAATGGGTATATTGAATTGTTTTAAAATTGCCCTTGAGGGTAAAAGCTTCAAGAGTTTTAGCAAGGATTATTTTTGTTTAGTTTGTTTGATTATTTTAAATTCTCAACTTTTGAGATCTTCTTTTTGGCTGGGATTGTTCTATTGATCTGCTGGTCATGCACAATAGTTCTCAGTTTTTCATTCAATTCTTTGGTTTGTATTTCAGGACTTGTCTTGCTATATTTTTTTAACTCGTCGTCTCCATCGTTGATTCTTGCGACCTGTCTTATTGGAATTGACTTTTTTAATTTCAGTGATTTCTACTGCTTTGCAGTTAAATTGTGTTTGTGACGTCATTTGTTCTGCTTTCAGATCAATTGCGTGGCTTACCTCATTGAAAAAAAGATATCTGAACTCGCTTAATTAACTTTAAATTTTATTAACATTGGTTAGTGAAAGGTCATTAGTGTGCGTCTAAGTAGTGCCAAACGTATTTGCCCTAATTCTTGAGTATTAGAGTCTTGAGTTTTTGATTTTGAATAATAATTTTGAAATAGCTCCATTAGGGTTTTCCTTATAGAGTCTATGTGTCTGATAAAAACGACAGTTCGAATCTAACCGAAAATTCTAGTGGTCTATTAAAGGACGGGTGGTCAATCTGTCTATCTTATTTCTTTAGTTGTTTCAATTCATGGAAGGCCACAAGCGTCTATCGCAGCTGTTTTCCGGCTATCTGCCGGGTATGTTTTTCAAATAGGAACATTACCAATCAAACGGTAATCATTCGGTCAGATGAAGACGGTTATAAGACAAGCGGTAACTTTGATTAAAAGTGTTTATCTAGTGATCTTTGCAGATAAAGAGATCTGATACTTGTGGTTTTTATTGTAGAAAAAAATAACAAATTTCTCCCTGCGCTGACAGAAAATATTGAAGGGGCGGAACCCTTATTTTCCTGAGTTTAATTAAATCTGAGGTTTTGATATAAGTTTTAAAAACAAAGTGATTCCATGCAAAAACTATTTGCATGTCTTTTGAAAGTTGAAGTGTGAGGACAATCATTAGTTCATTTATGGGGATTAATTGGGTAGTGTTCTATTTACAATTTGAAAGACCACCTTAACCCCAGAATGTGACATTATCTGTCTGTCGCATTTAGGACCAACCTCGCCCGACAGCCAACCTCTAACCCCTCCTCCAACTGAACCAAGAGGGAGAACCAGATCGCCCCTATCTATTCTAGCCAATCATCTATCCACGCCAAAATCTTCAACTAATTTAAAGTCTTTTCCAAGTCTTCTTAGACTCTCAAGTTCCAAAGGTCAAGCCAGGTCACGAAGCAGTCTAACATCAACATCGTCTCTCACGTCAAAAAACAGTTTTGACTCAAAAGTCAAAAGAAACTCGACGGCCGTTTCTGAAAAGGTCTCAAGTCCCTTTTTTTCACGAAGACGCAATTCGCTACAGCCACAGGACTCACAAAAAAGTGAAGATATAAGTTTTGAACGAAGATTTTTAAGTACAAATTCGACCGAAAGCGAGCCGGGTAATTATGAATCAATATCACGAGATTTAGAAGGATCGTTTGAGGTCAGAGATGAGAGTTTGTACAGCGAAGCGCAAATTACAACGTTTGAAACTGTTTTGGAGTCTAGTAGCGAAAGTTGCGGTGATAACTTAACGACCCCTACTCAGGAAATTTTTGACGAATTACACCTTTTGGGGCTGAAGTATGAGAAAGAGCAGCAATTTTCCAAGTCCTTAGAATGCAAATTTTTGAACTCAGAAGAATTTTTCGAAACTGCCAAAAGGCAATATTTAAACTCTCTAATTTACGAAAATCACTCCAAGATGTCTTAACAAACACACGTCAAAATTTGATAGAGACAAAAACTAAACTTTTTAAAACTAAAATTGTGAATAAATTGTTATTTGTCAGTTTTATAATGTTGAACGTTAATTATTAGTTTAGGTTTTCTTTAATAGCTTTCACCCCTCTGATTAAATGTGTTTGAAAATAAAGAGCAGTAAATATGCAGTAATTGAGGAATTTATTTTTCTATGTTACTACAAGCTACTAAAGTTGATTGCCTTTAAATTAAACTTCATGTCGAGATTTTAAACAACTTGTCTATCTTTTTGACAATCCAATCATCCTAAAATTTGTACTATGATTATTATTTATTCTAGTTTATGGTGCTGTAATTGTGCACGAAACTTTTTAAATTCAATTTTACCAAGCACTCTAATTACTTTTACAAAAGGAACAATCGGTGCGTGGAGAACTCAACTTATCAGGAGTTATAATCAGCTGCTGATATAACTAACTGCTTTCAAACCTAGCTCGCAGCATTTGTATTAGTCTTGTGGGTCTTTTAATGCAATTTACGTACTGCCGGCTTTTCATGTCTTCATCTGACAACTTGACTTTGTCCTCAAAAAGGACAAGGAGGCTCGGTAATGTGCGTACGCACATAATGTTCCGATCCCGCTCATCCACATTCTTGACTAGAAAACTTTCAAAAACATACACAGCGTTCAATAAACAACCAATGAAATACGATAATGCCACGCTAGAGAGACTTTGAAAGTTGTTTATAATAGGACTACTAGAAAAGACAATAATAAAAATCAAAGAACAAACATTGTTTACGACCAAAACTCGATGTCTATAATAAAGAAAACAACAAAATCAAACTCTCATCAGATAAAAACCAAAATAAAATAATTTAACCTATACTTCATTAGAAATATATGAGACCTGTCTTCAATGTGACTGGGTAACAGTTCGGCAAAAAAGCACAAATAGGCGCGAAGTTCAAAATTACTTTTCCATTTTTGAAAACAAAAAACAATTTAACAGTTCTGAAGACATTAGATTTCAACTGAAATCCCTTAAATGTGCTTTTATATCTACATAGCAAGCATGCCATGTATCGCGCAAAATTTTGAAGCTAATGGGATCAACGATTATTAATAGCCGCACAGCGATAGCTGAGGCTATTATTGGCCTTCTCTTGGTTTTTTTTTACGACTCGAAGAGGAGTATTGGTTTTCTTAAGGTATTTTTTTTTACCGGAAGTACATTTGTTCAGACGATGTTTTGACCTAAAAGCAAAAGCGAGTAAAATTGCAGTGAGAACTAATTTTTTCTGAGCGAGACAAGTTTTTGATCATGCGCGGCGTTTAGTGAATGACTTTTTGACATTGAAAAGTAGTTTTTGACTGAATGGCACATATAGATAACCGTTTTTAGCCGTTTTTTCGTCTAAGTGGCCTATTTTTTTTGCTTGTAATTTGGTTTTTTGTAGAAATAATTTTTAATCGATGCTATGTTGAAATGTAAACGCCGGAAATTGATAGCACAGTATTTTGCATAGCCTGAAATTGCGTTTCAAATGCGAAATTGGCACAAATTTCTTGATTTTTTTTGTTAATTTTTGGCTTTTTTTATTAATTTCTTCATTTTTGGATCTTTTAGCTGTTTTTTGTCAAAAATCAGTTAATATCGCAATTTCCCTTTGATAATTCATATACTCAATGCCTCTTTCTACCTCGATGTAATTTTGTTTCATTAAATTGTACATTTGCTAATCCGATTTTCGTAGTTTTTTGCCAATTTTTTTTCAGTTTTTTGTTTGTATTTTGCTTTTAATTACTAGAAATAGTATTTTGGGGAACATGAGGGACTTTAATTTCGTTTCAAGAAAAATTCAATCATTTTTTGGTGTTAAGTTTTTGAAAAAACAGATAAAATTTTTTCCTTAATGCAGTCTTAAATATTTTTTGATCACTTTTTTGCAAAATGTTTCATTGTTTCGTATGTCTGAATTCTGCTTTTTCTTGTTTTATTCTGTTCAGGAAGTTGGACTCTTGTCTCGAATGACTCGTTGTCTTTTCTATGTCTCGAATGCTGATCAATGAAATGTACTCGTTTTTCTTGTTTTTTTTTTTAAATTTGATTTTTAACTTTCAAAAATCAAGAGTTGGTCTTTTTGTTACGGTGTTCCTAACATTGTGTCCATATTCTTCACATTCTCGTTTGTATCATTCTAGTTTTGTCCTGGCACCTACTTTTATATTCGTTATATTGATTTTTCCAGTTGTTAAAAAATTGAATGAAATCAGCTTTTTCTTAGATCTTGGTGTCTTCGGTTTGCAATAGATTTAATTCAAAATAAGGCAGTACTGGGAGTTTGCTAGAAAGTCTTTTCCAACATTTCTACCTATTACTATTCATTGCAATTTTCTTCCGGGCTTGGTATTGTTTTAGACGATTTTTTGTCTTTGAATATTATTCTGTTGCTTTTGTTTTTCTATGATTAATTTAATTTTTGAATTAGTATGAAATCATGTTGTCCAGCATATATACAACAAGGAAGACTCATGTATTATTTTTGCCGTGATTAGAAATCTAATTGTAGTGGTTCTCTGATTCTTAAGATTGAGCACTCTTTTTTGAATAATTTTGACTTTCCTGTCTTTCTTGAAAAGTTTTTATCTGCCGTTTGCTTTCGCGATCTTTTTGAGATTAGAATCATTAATTATCTGAGGGAATTTGATGGCCCTGTCAGTTTTGTCAGGTTATCAGTTTTTTTACCATCGTAAACATTTCAGACTTTTATAACGTTACCAAACGTTTTCAATAATAAAGTTTTGCTGCATTTTCTTTCTCTTGGTGAGAGTAGTTTAAATTTCACCGATGTTTAGATCAGACCCGGGGAGGTAATGAGTTAATGGTGTAATACAAAAGGTAATGGCTTCAACTTTTTGTGAAGTTTTGGTGCTTCGAGTCGCTTCCGGAATTCTTCCGGCTATGTTTTTATTTCGTCGTCATGATTTTTGTTACGACCATATGACGTCACAGTCACTTTTTGTTCATTCGTTCATGCAATTTCAACTGAATTGCATGTGTGACGTCATTTTTCGCTCTTAGTGGAGCGAGTTTTTTTGTTCATGCGCGTGATTAAATTTTTGGTCACACTTGACTTACCTCACTCTCAAAAATGACTTCCTCACTTTGAAATTGATTTTTAAATTCAAAGAGATAAGGTCAAATGGGTGTGTATAACTCTAAATGACGGTTATTTGAGATCAGCTAATAGAGGCAGCAATAATTTATACAGATTTTTAATCAAAATATAACAGATCAGCCTTCAATGAAAAGACGAATTTTTAGTCTGTCTTTTTTAGTGTTTTTTTTAGACTGCCGATCTACGAATCTATTGCGGCTATTTTCTGGCATTCTGCCAGCTATGTTTGTTATAATTTTGAAAGAAACCAAAAATACTTTGAAATGTACAAATATATAAAAATGTAACATTTTTTGAATTCTTATTGTAACAGTAGCAACAAAGGCGAGAAACAAATCTTTGAAGCTAAAAACGTTTTAAAGATTAAAGTATAGCTCACTGGAAAAGGGTTGTGAACTGTGTTACAGAAACTGAATCACAAATCGACCTAAAAACTACTTAAAAATGACAAAGCTTGAAATACCTAATTTATTTTTGAAATCAATTTTTTTCAAGTCATTACAGATTTAGAATTACAACAAACAGCTATGGATTTAATTTCGACACCTCAGGAGGCCAATTGGGCCTGTTAATAATGATACTAAGTCACAAGCCCGCAAAATAACATAAATAAATAAGCCAAAACTATTTTACGACATGCCAGCGTTCAAGGCGCTATAATTATGAGATGTTGCTTGCAAGAACTTTAAATTGTCATTTTTTCGTCAGCTTAACATCAACAAGTCTTTCTTATAAAAGGACTACTTAGACATGACAACAAAAAGAAACCCAAAAATTGAACAATATAGAAATCTCGAAAAGTTTTTATGAAACTAAATAGCCGAAGCAATCAGTCACAATTAATAACCAAGCCCGAAAAATTTTTTGAATCAACAAAGATAATTCAGACTTTTTTGGATGAAATAGAGTTAGTTGGTGACCAAAATAAAACCAGAAAGGAGACAGATGAAAAAAAAATACAAATTTAATTTGAGTCATTAAATCAAACCGCTAAAAACTGAAACCTTCAACTAGATCGAGTTATATGTTTTGGGGAAGCAATCTATTGGATCTATCGGTATATGATGTACAACAACGAAAAGAAGGACAGACTTAGTCAGAATAAAAAAACCCACAAAATTTGTGAGATACTGTGTCTCAGTCCAAAAAGCTTAAACTATTCAACAAAAACAATTAACATATCCAGATACGCTTTTTTCCAACGTTGTACTTTTTTCCTATAATGTTTTTTTGATTGGATTTGTCAATAAAGTAATAATGCGTCAAGGAAACAAAATAAAATCATAACATATCCAAATATTATCAAAAATAAAAGAAAAATTGAAAACGCGTACAACCAAAGAAAACCATTAGTTGAATATAAAAGCGTTACCGACAATAATTTATAACTCGCAGAATGTCGGTTTACGCCTGTTTTTACAGAGAATGCGCCCGAAGTTGAGAGAAAAAAAAATTAATATTTCAAAGTTCAAAAATTCATCGACCTTCATTCAAAACAAATGTATCTAAAGTCATGACAGACATTAGATAACAACTAAAAAAACATCTAGGTTTTTTTATAACTTCTTAAGGCTAGCTGGATTTTTGATTGGGCTACATTAAGTCATTGGGCTACAAAAACTATAAGAAATGAAAGCAAAACGCATAAAGTCCATAAAATTTTTGCGATAACAATTGGTCAGAGCCATAAAAACCATGATCTTAACTCTGAAGCCTTAATATAATCTCGTTGGGTCTCATTTATTGAAAAAAGTATATGTCATTAATTGAGCCCTGACGTGAAATTCTTGTCCGTAATTTACAATAAAAACATTTACATAGCGGAAATATTTTGAAAATATTTTGAAAAATGTCACAATTCTCGCCCATGGTGAGGTCAAGATCAGCCCAGATATTGCTGCTCGTCCAACAAAACACTCAATTGTTGAAAAGGTTGATAAATAGATCAAATCTATACAAAAATTTTTAGTTGGTCAACAAAATCTGCATTTTGTATAATTATCGAGTTTTGAATTTGCGAAAATTTGTCAAAATTTTAATTCCACAAGACTCTTAAAGCCACCGGGAGTACAATTAGCTCTTTTAAGAAGAATATGGTCGCAGTTTTAAGGTGTCTGCTTCCAACAAATTTAGAGCAATTGTTCTGAAGAAGCCATTTTTTCGACGAAAAAAATCTGAATTTTGAAAAATTTAGCATAAATTCTAGCCAAAAAACTCGGATTGAACAATTCAGCAACCCTCATTATCTTTCGAGATAAAATCAATAACACTACAGTTAACAATTTTAACATATTTTAGCAAAATTGACAAAAATTTGGTCAAAATTGACGAAAATTTGGTCAAAATGTGAATAAAAACAGCTGAATTACTATTAATATTCACAAAACTTTAAACCTCGATAACTCCCTATAAAAAGCGACTATTGAAAAAATCTTTTTTCTATATTCTACGCTGGACGCGCTTTCTAATGATACCACCCACAACTCTCTTTGATTATGAAACCGATCGGCCAAAATTGACTGAACAAAAAAAACCATTTGAGTACATAGTTCCTCCCCCCCTCAAGACGGGTCGGAAAAATAAACAGGCAAAGACTGAAGGGCAAGGGCATTAATTTGCTGATCAGCTCTCAAAGCCTTACTACAAGTAGGCTGTTCAAAAAACTACAAAACAGCACTAATCCCCCCCCCCCCCCCTCACTACCCCACCTCACTCGTCCGCTCCCTCCCCAACCATCTCAATACACTCCATTAGTTACCCAGCACGCTCAACTCTCTATGCCTACTCTCCCCCTTAATGAATTCTCTTTTTCTGCCTTCCCTTTTCTCAAATAAACGAAAGCTAGCCTCCCTAAGCCCCTGACGAAGTCAGATTGATCGAATATGCTGCGAAACCAAAATATCAATGTCATTGGCTCCCAACAGAGTTAGAGAAAATTGTTGCAATAAATTGGTGAAAAATGAGAGAACGTGGTTTTAAAAGATGGTATACGTTTCGATTACCATTTGCTCTCAAATAAAGGTTGTACAAATTATATCCTTTCTGGTCTTTATTATCGTTAAAAGTGCTGAAAGGCGCAAAAAAGCGAGTGTTTTTTAGGCTTGATTTCCTCAAACTTTCTAAGTTGAGAGAGAAATTAGTCTTTGAAAAGAATTTAATTTTCAAGAGGGAATTTTTCTCGTTCATATTGACTTCTGTTTTCAGGTTTCCTCTTGAGTAGCATTAATAAGCTACATATGTGTCCTAATTGTTTTAACTGCTTAAAATTAATGGGTAGCTAATGCTTTTTATTAAGCTATTTGTTATCGTAAATATTAGTGAATGTGAATTTTGACCTTTAAAAAAATTCTGTTGTCCTAACACAGCATCAATAACGACAGGTCTCGTTGACTGCCATGGAGGCGTAAAGGAACCTAACTAATAGTTTGACTACATCACTAGTGATTTTCATTTGTTATCATGATATCAGCCATGAATTTTGATGAGAAACAAAAGTTTGTAGATATTTCTAAAAAAAAGTCGGATCTATTCTGTTTCGCCCCCCCCCCCCCCCAAGTGTGTTTTACGCCCCCAGTTACAAATTATATGTTGTTATATAGCACGTTACTAGGTAAGAAAATAGCACGTGCGCCTGGGGGCGTAAAAAATATAAGCCCGCAGTAAGCTGGGGGGGGGGGGGGACAGAATAGATCTTAGATCCAAAAAGTCTTTGGAACTTAGTTTTTTTTCCGTCTTAGAAACTAGGGCAAATAGTTTTTTTAATTCAGTAAGATTAAGCGCTGACTCTATCTGTTCCTCTGGGACACTTGAAAACGGTTCATTGGCTTTATAGTGATCTCCCTTAGTCCTGTCATCATTGTGTTATCTTTGTTTATTATTATTAGTTTATAGATTACATGGAGCTATTCACAAAAATGAGGATGATCTTGACAAATGTAGTTTTCTTTGAACCACGTGAACGTAATCATATCAATTAGACTCTCAATTGGCATTGCGTACACGTGAACATTTTCCCAATCGTGAGGAAACCCGGGTCGAGGTTTAGCGGTGAATTTTTGTGTGAAATGCGGTGAAAAAAAATATTTTTCACTGCGTATTTCTTACATCTTTTTGCGGTGAATCGCGGTGAATTATTTATTTTTACCGCGTTCTCAGTATTATTACAAAATAAAAGCTTCCCCAGACGGGTTCGAACCTATGACCTCCTGCATGCCTTCCACTGCTCAGTCCACTGCGCCAACTGCCACTTACATCTTAGCAATTTCTAGTGAATTTAAATCAGATTGAGTAACTTTTGGAAATCATATGCGGTGAATTTTTGTAAGAAATGCGGTGAATTTCGCGTTGAATTTTTGTAAGAAATGCGGTGAAATGTGGTGAATTATTTTTTTTCACCGCATTCACCGCAATCACCGCATTTCTTACATTAATTTGCCATAATAGTCTATGCGGTGAATTTTTGTAAGAAATGCGGTGAATTTGGTGGTGAATTTTTGTAAGAAATAGGGTGAAAAGCGGTGAATTATTTTTTTTCACCGCATTCACCGCAATCACCGCATTTCTTACAAAAATTTACCGCATTCATCGCATTTCTTACGAAAATTCACCAAAAAACCTCGACCCGGGAAGAGAACGAAGGGTTTGTCCATCACAAAATCTCCCCCCAGTCGGACGTTAGACTCTGAACTAAAACCGATCCTTTCAATTATATTGTGACAAAATGACTCATTGTAATGCGCCTGAAAAAAATGAACAGCTTTTTAGATTCCGAAGGACGAAAAAAATAACTTGATGGAAAAATTGACATGATTACAAAAGTTTTGTCAGTTGTCTGCACAGAAAGTAAAAAAAGCTTATTATTTATAGAACGTTTTCGTGCGACTACAAAAGGTTATATATTATGTGTTTTTGAAAGTTAGCGTAATTTTTTTGAATCCCCCAAAAGGCATCACCTGTAATTTCGTCAAAGCAGAGGTAAATTCTCTTCTTTTTTTTTTCCAAAAGTCAATATTCATAAAGTCATCCGTTATCAATTCTTGTTCATGACTTTTTGGATAAACACTACGTCCAGCCAGCAGAATTTGTTTTGGTTGAAAGTTTTTCATTATAGTCTGGAACTACAAGGAGGGAGGTTCCGTAATTTGCATGTCCTGACCTCATTTTTGCTCCAAGAAAACCGAAGTTGATATTACGAAGCAAAAGAAAGGGATAATTTCAATTTTGTATATTCGTTAGATTTAGAGTAGATAAAAAATTATAATAGTTGCGAACCGATACTCTCGAGGCTATTATTGTTCCTGCCATCGCTTTTTAATGCAATAATGAATTAGATTGTACTCGGCATGAAAATCTTTTTTCCAAGTTGTGGAAACTGTGCGATCCTTTTGTGCTTGAACAAATTCCCACAAAGATTTTTTTATTGTGTGCGCCAAGTTGATTTCCGTTTTCTCAGTTATTTTTCATCACGTTTTTGTGAAAGCTATTAAACTTCCCGTACCAACTCCAAGTCAAAATCAGTACTGGGCAATTCTAAATGCAATTCTTGTATCGTTAATCAGTACGTGGGATGTCTTAATACAAGTTTTACAAGTCTGACAAGTCTTGGCCAAGACTTGGGCAACCCTTGCAACTTGATTCCCAGGTCAAATCCAACTTTTAGAATTTTTTTGATGGAAAATTTTGAGTTTCGCAAACTTTCGAGTAAGACTTGCCGAGTCTTGGCCAAGGCTAGCACAAGACTGACAGGTCTAAAAAGTGTTATGATTATAGCTCTGAACAGTACTGATACCTGGACTTGCGATTAGACTTGTCCAGTACTGATAATGGCTTGGCGTTAAGTATGGGTTGAATTACGTGTTCTAGCAGTAAATAGTGGGAATTGGTTGAATCTGTTCCTAAAAAGTCATATAAAATTTCTGTGTTTTCAGTTGATAATTTAAGGCTTGAATACTTTTATGACTTATGGCTTTTGCTTCGTATAAAATTCTGAAATTTTGAGGTTTGACCATATTTGTTTTCCTTTTTGTTTTCTAGTCATGTGTCTCAGTAACTGCTGGTATCATATTATCTAGTTAAACTGATTTGCCAAAATTTATTTTTGAAATGTCAACACAATTAATATTTGACGTTTCAAATTGGTCGTTAATATAGCAAGAAACGATTTGAAAAGTAAATTTGTTCTATTACGCGAATTACTAAGTTTCATCAATTATCACAAGTTGTTGAAATCACTAATTTTTATTTTGGGCTTTTATTGGATGTAATGAAACAGGTCGGTTTCTTATTGGCAAACTATTTGGTTGTAAAACTCATTTTCAATGTTGACAAGTAAAGTTGCTCGCGCAGGCAGTTACTTTAGCTTTCAACTTTATTGATTAAAAAACTTTGCTCGTAAGGCTCAAACTTGCGATCCTCGCGTGATTCAATGGCGTACCCTGATTAAATGTAATTTAATTGAAATAATATTCTCTTACCCACACAAAGAGATGTTTGTCGTTATTATCGACGTAGTTGCTCATTTTCCCCATGTATTCCTGCGGTGAATATCCAAGTGTTTGTCCTTCGAAGAAGTAGGTGCGAACCTGATGCTCGCAACAGAGATTACCTGCAGAAAAGTTACCTTCTTTGATCAACTCTTGTAATGCAATAACATTAGAAGCATAATAAATTGGTTGAACATTTTATCAATGTTAGCACCCAGATATCAATGAAAAATGAGTTAATTCTGCACAACCCTAGTTGTTATATAGCACTAACCTATGTAAAAATTGTATGTCCACCTGGGCGCTTAAAAGTTATACGCCCACTAAAATTTTACGAACTATTGTTCGAACAGATATAGGGGAAATTGCCGCGGATCTTATGAAAAGTTCTATAAATACCCATTATGCTAGAAAAGAAGACCGAGTGAAATGATAGAGAAATGGAAGACTGAAAATAGTAACCAACTTCTGTATTTTTGGTTGGAAGATCTTTGGGTCCCATAATGCCTCGAAAGATGCCTTTTTGCCGAATGCGTAAACTTCGAACCTTATGTGGACAATTAACTTCTTCACTGATTACTATGGATCCAATTGAAAAAACTTTTTTTCTCAGATACGTCTCCTTAAATTGAAGTTACTGATTCGAGTGCCCTTTATGTAAATATTTACAAAGTAGGCGTTCTTTCATTTACGTCTATCTTGGTAACTGATATTGTAGAAAACATTGAAAAATTCGAAAACAAACCGTCAAGCAGTCAAACAGTCTAGATAGTTTGTTCCCGGAAATATTTTACCTGGAACAAACTATCTAGAAATTGCCTGCAAACTCCAAACAACAGAATTACACAAATTTTGAACAAATTGACAATGAATGATGTCTGAAACTTTTATCCAGATAAAGTCACTCGAATTTGTTTCCAGTAAAAAATTCTGGAGGGAACAGATTTAATTCAAATCACCCAGGTTGAGGTCCAGACTCAAATTGAGCAAAGATCAGACCCACTCGAACGCTCACCCGTGTGTTCCAAGACCGAAATTACAGGGTCTGGACAGCGGGTCAATCGCCCAATAGTCTAGACCATGGTCTGAATTAGGTCTAATCAGAGGTCTAATCGAACGCTCACCCGTGTGTTCCAAGACCGAAATTACAGGGTCTGGACAGCGGGTCAATCGCGCAATAGTCTAGACCATGGTCTGAATTAGGTCTAATCAGAGGTCAATTTGGTCTGGAAGGTCTGATCAGAGGTCACTTCGGTCTGGAAAATCTGAACACAGGTGGATTGGAGCGCACTTGAGTCTGATCAGAGGCCGTTTAGAGCGTACTTGAGTCTTATCCGAGGCCATGTCGAGCGCACTTGAGTCTGAGCATTTTTTGCGTTTTCTCATAAGTAGATGATAATGGCTCTGCCACGAGTCAGAAGATATCGGTTCTGACCAGAGACGCATTTGGAGTCCCTTGCCTTCGATCAGGACGATCAGGTCAAAAATGTCCAGCCGCTAAAAAGTGGTCGGTCCCTTTATAAATAGAAAAAGCAACTGTAGATACAGACATTTCTTTCTAAATAACTGTCAAACTTCATCTATGGTGCCGGCAAACTTGATCAACGGCATGCAAAGTTTTCGATTTAAAAACTTCAGGAGGACTTTTATTTCACAAAAACACTTTTGATTTTGAGTAGCCTTCACTGAATTTTTTGCTGGAGACCAGTTTTTATGAAATGAACATATTATAAGCGCAGTTTAGTCAGGACCATTGTTTGAGTACGGTTTGATTAGAAGTCATGTTGGCTTGAGACGTTTGATCAAAGCTGATTTCAATCTGGAAAATCTGATCGGGGATCATTTCGGTCTGAAAAGCATGATCAGAAGTCACTTCAGTCTGGGTAGTCTGACGATACCTCAATTTTGGGTGGGACGTCAACCTGGGCAGTTCATTGTGATGAAATATAAGACAAGTTGAATGTCAACGCATTTTTCATTTTAAATTGTCATTTTAGGCTAGCAGCTCGGCTTTGTTTAATTAAATTGCTCAATGAAACTCACGCAGACTTTACACGGAAGAATTTTGTGTTATCTATATTTTAGGGGAAACTTATCTGACTTTACCTAAGATTCTTCGGTGCAAATCTACCTAAAAAATAAATGCAAACTGCAAATGGCAGATATAACTTTCAGATCGAATTACTGTAGATATTTAGAGTTTAGCTAAGACGGTTCGGTGGCTTTAGCCTCTAAACTTCATAAAGTTTCAATCAATATCCTAATTATTGTTTTTGACTGCGTTAGAGCTCAGGGAGATTTTAACTCTCTTAAAGATCCTCCGCCCTAGCAAACTGGTATAAAAAGACGTGCACAATCTTATGCCTAGCAAAAATTAACTCACAACATTCAATTTCTTTTGCGTATGCCTACCAAGAAAATCACACCAAAAAACGTCATAATCTAGAATGGTATTTTTTGTCTCACCAACGCAAAGAAGAGACTTCCCTTGCAAGTCAAATTCGAAAAAAAGCTCTAGAAAATCCCAAACTCAAGCCATATATATAAGCTTTTGGCGCTGTTCCAGTCGGATAGTATTGATTCGATAGGCGTTGTGTGCCTTGGGATGTTGGTCTGCGTCCCTCTTGCCTTGCCCACAGCAACAATCAGACCTCACTTGTGTTTACAGCCTTAGCTCCTTTGTAATCGTCGCGCCATGCAAGCTTACGGTAAAAACCCAGTCAGCCAATCTCTCCAATTCTGCCTCTGAAGCCAAAGAGTTGTCACGGGCACAACTCGGGTACGCTTTGTCCGCCCTGTTCATGACAGTTTTCACCTGGTTCTGCTCAACGTTGTGCATAGAGGTTGACTTTAATTTCAGGATAATTGTCTGTAAAGTTTTTGAGGTTCAATAACTTGTAACGTAAAACACTTCCACAACAGAACTTCTGATTAAACCTTTTCAGTTTGAAACTCCTATGTGTAGCTGGTTTCAACTTAAAACTGTGTCAGTTTCAAAAGTTTTACAGATTTTTACAGTGAGTTTTGTCAATTTTTGATTATTTCAGCAATCGATTACAAAAATTACATTACTTTGGGAAATACTCAGTTTAAGAACCTCTTAATTACCTGATATTTAACAACTATTGATTGTTGATTGATAAATATGACCTTTATATAATCACCTATATTTTCTAAATTTGCTCATGTCTAACTCTAACGCTAGGCAGTTAGGCTAACGAATGACAGATCGCAAATTTACTACAGACCTGATTCCCAACTCAAACCAAAATAAAGTCAAAATGATTTTTCTAAGGGGTTTTCTAACCTAACTTTAACTCTATAATCGATCTGTGGATCTACACTAAGTCTATTGAATTATCCTAACAGCTCAGAAAAATCAAAACTGAAGAAAAATTATTGCCGCTTAGGTTAACGAAGATTGTAAATTAGCAAGTTGAATTAGAATCTGGAAGTCGGGTCGGTAAAACCTACTCCACAGGGAAACATTCGTAACAAAGTCGGTCAAAGAGTTCTATTTGGTCAACTTTGCTCGTACATCTATCTTTTTGCGGGGCGTTTAACCGATTATAACAATCGGCAATTGATATAAACAAGGAATCGAGGCTTTTGCTATGTTAAAACTTCCAAAATGAACTCTTAATAGAAGAAACAATAAGGAATAAACGAATTGCCGCGTCAATAATCTAGCTTCCCTTAAAATTGTTAAAAAGCTAAACCAAAATTACCTTAAATATGTCTCATATTGCAAAAAAAATTTTGAAACATGTAAGAGAACCATTATTAGTTAAAAGCATTGCCAGTCTATCCGTCAATTATTCAAATTTTTAGAAACTTCTAAACCCCTTGTGATCACCATTGTGGAATTTTAGTATTCAGCTAAGGTCAATCTGTGGCCTTAGATCCTAATTTCCATCATAAATCTTTAGTTTCAAAGTTCTTCTAAGTTTTGAACATAAATCTTTAGGATTGTTATTCTCTGAGTTAGCGCTCCAGGCGACTTTAACTCACTTAAAGACTTTCTGTCTTAACTAACACGCGAAAAACGCGCACACTCTTATTCTTAGCAAAATTTAACTTACAACTGCTAACCTTTAGTACTTAAGCCTACTAAGAAAAATACTCCACAACTTGCCGAAGATGAGGCAGGTACTCTTTGTCTTACCAACAGAAAGGAGAGACTTCACCTTCATAGTGAATCGCGATTAGAGGCTCCGAAAAAGTACTAAGATCATGTAGTATATATACTCCGAAAAAATTAGTAGAGATGTAGTCGAGTCCAGTTTCTTTTTATACCTTTTGAGAAAAGACTCAAAAGATGACATGGTTAAACAAGTTCATCCGCAATTTAGTAATTAACTTCTAGTTTGAGCTGGGGATATAAGTTTCATTGAAGATTCAGAAACCGTTTACTTTGGAGAAAGTCAGAACTGCCATTACTTCTCATGATCAATGGATGCAGAATAAACCCCCTATAAAGTCCTTACTTATTTAGACGTTGTTGTTCATTATATTTCAAATAAAAACTTCTGAGAAATAACGCCAAGTTGGTACTTTTGCTATATTTTCTGAAGTTTTATTACTTTTCCTGAGATAGCTTAAGTTAGAAGTTCCATCTACAATTACTTAGAAGTTTTCTGAAGATAAGTTTGCAGAAGGGCAAAACTAATAATTCTCAGTAGATTTCAATTAAATGTATCTGGAGTTGCTGGTTTTATTCGAGGTGAGTTTCCTTAACGGACAATTGATTTCAATATTTCAAATAATATTACCTGCATTCCACAATCAAATAACTGCTATCTTATTTGGAGTGTATACTACTCTACCAGGGATAATATTCGATTATTTGTCAGATTGTCAATCAAAATGCTTTATCAACCTACTGGCGTTGCTTCTGAGGATGTTGAACCAATTGAGTTGTCGAAAATGGGCTCTTGCCAATTCATCCATAACAGACAGATCATCATGCAGTGGTGGCCGACTGCGTCTCTCATATGTGTGCCACGAGTAAGTGCAATAGAAGCGACTAAAGACAGATGCAAAGCTTCACTGTACGCTAAAGAGCACAGCTGTTTCTTGTGGTACAATATCTTGACTCCATGGAAAGATGGTTCTTGTGGGGGGGGGGGGGGGGGTTGAGTCAAGACGAGTACTTTTGTTGATAAATTTGTGTTCAAATGGGCTCAAATACTCAAGCAGGCTCACATCTTTTTATGTTTGGTTTTCGATCTATATAGTTTTTCTAAATAACAATTTGCGAAAGAGAGAGACTGATTGGACGGTAACTTGCTTAATAGTCACGATCGATGTAAGTGCAAATCAGCAAAGCGAGTGATTACGAGTGATTTTGCGAGTGAATTTTTGAAATTATTTAACAAACAGTTTTCTTTCAATATTTTTAAGTCACTTTGTTGGCATAATTGCATGAGATACTATAACTTGGTACAAGACCAATAGAATGGAAAAATGACAAACTTTACGATAGTTTTAAAATAGGCGATGTATATATATATATATATATATATATATATATATATATATATATATATATATATATATATGTGTGTGTGTGTGTGTGTGTGTGTGTGTGTTTGTGTGTGCGTGTGTGTGTGCCTGTGTGTGCTCCAAATTGTTTTAAAATGAAAAAAAATCGCGAGATTGAACTTTAATTTGACCTTATTAAGCAAAGAAAAAGTTGAGGCAAATTAAACCTAAATTAAGAAAAATTAAATGAGGATATGAAAAGCTAAGTTCAAATTGAGCATAGCATAACAAGACATCATATCAAGTAAAATCAAATTTCTGTTCTGCTCAGAGTTTTAGTAACAAATTTTCTCTCCAAAAAATTAAGCTCCTAGTAGTTTTTAGAAGATCAGTTAATGTCAAGAACCTAAACAAAATCAGGATTAGTTTTTTATGGTGTTCTGTAACAAAATTTCTCAGTGTGCAACATTTCCATATGCTAATGCAATAAAAGCGACAAGTTTTAATATTCTGACGAAAAGCAATAAGTCTAATCAATTGTCACCTCACTGCTGCTACTCCATCGTTGTTCTTAAAATATCTGAATGTTAACCTATGCTGCGTCTTCATATAATAATATTCAGATATTTTCGAAGAATTGTTTGACGATTTTTGCACGAGGAAAAGGTATAACTATTGTCCTGATGTATACAATTTGACGTAGGTACTATGTGTTAACATACATAGAATTTACGAAGAAATTGAAGAATGTTTCTGTGATACCCAAGGATATCATCCTTAGTAATTTGTTTAGTGCAGTTCATGTTAAATACGATGTTTTAATTTAGTTCTTTTATTTTGCCGTTCATAAAGTGTTAATCATTTGTTCATTCAATACCTCGTGATCTGTTGTCATTTCCTTCTTGGTTTCCCGCTTCGTGATCAGACATGTCTGATCACGCCTTCACGTTTTGTTGTGCAACATTTACTTTCATTCTCCTAACTTTGCAATTCGAATTCAGTTTAACAATTCTTCTTGTAAATCCCGCTCCGCGAGTAAGCAGTAGAAACTCAAGTCAGGATTCCGCTCCGCGAATCACGAAGTAAGTAATTTTAAGCGTACCCGCACCGCAATTAGCTACTCTAAATTAATAGAGTACGACATGGCGCAGCCAGCAACTAAACGAACACCCCTCGGAATCAATCCTTTCTCTGACAAACCTACACCCGATCCTGCGCTTCGCTGGGAGAAATGGAGAGTGAAATATAAATTCGCACTGTTGGCAAAAGTGAATATTATTCTCGATACGCTGCTTGGACCCAAACCCGAGATGGTGGAACTTCCCCTTGAGCCGATATATGAAGAAACAATAGTTGATGCTTCCGCGCAATCGGAGAGAGAGGAACGCTCGCAACGCGCAACAAAAAATGAACTGGCAAAACAAATGCCAACGGCTCATCGAAGTGGGTATCATATTTTGTGACAAACCGTGGTCACTGGCGGACCGCAAAACTGTATCTCTACTCCAGTTAAGAATCGGGATAGAAGGTCGCCGCATTCTCAATTGCAAGAACCCGCACATCCTGATCGATACTCTCGCTACGGTAGACTTCTGGAAGCTCGTGGAAGAGGCATTCATCCTCCCTCGCAACATTACTTTCGATCGTCATGTCTTCTGGATTACGAAACAGCTTAGGGGAAAAACGGTAGAACACTTCTATGAGAAATTAAAGGAATAAGCGGAGAATTGCGATTTTGAGAACAAGGAAGAAACACTGATACGCGACGTCTTCATCACTAATCTGATGGATCCCGAAATTCAAAAGGATCTCCTTAAACAAACTGTTGAACTGCGTCAAGTATTAGAGCTAGCAATTAACATGGAACTTGGGATGCGAAACCAACATCAAATTCAGCAACACAATAAGATTGTTGTTCCAGCAAACGTCAATGCGGTCCAATTCGCCAATAATTCTCGAACCCCGTAATGGCTAAATACGAATAATGCCTCGAGACAACAACCATGCGACACTCTACTGCTCAAACTGCGGAGGAATTTGGCTCCCAAATCACCGTGAAAAATGCATCGCAAAAGGCAAAACTTGTAACAAATGTGGACTTCTAAATCATTTTGCGAAAGTTTGCATAAAACAAAAGAATGTGAATACAAAGCAACAAAATTCAAAGAAAAAGATGGTGAGCGTCGTGGAAGATGGAGAACCGCATCCTGAGGACTCAGTGAACTTCCTACAACCAGCCAAGCTCTACGAATTGGATTACAGTAGTGGAGACAACAACACGGTCGCGGTGATCGAAAACGTGGTAGAGAAAGTAGAACCCCTCAACATGCCCGTCAAGATTGGCAATATTAACACTACACTACTCGTAGACTCCGGGAGCGCATGCAGCATTCTCAACCGTTCACTCGCATCGCAAGTGGTACAAAGCAGTCCTCGCTTATTCTGGATCAACGAAACGGTGACTCCATGACTCCGGACATTCTCGAATGAACCAATTCAGGTCGAGGGAAAGATACAATCACCAATAACGAGCAAGGGTTAGACTTGAGATGCAGCGATATTCGCAGTTGTAGCTGACGGACTAAAGTCCCTAATTGGCCTTGACTTGTTTAACAAACTTGGATTAGCAGTGACTCAATCTACATCTCAAAAAAGTAATCGGGTCAACAACATTTCATCTCCAGAATTCAAAGAACAAATCGCAAAAACTTTTCCTGAATTGATTTCGCGTATTGGAAGATCAAAAAACCATGAGCCAAAATTTAAGTTTCACAAAGATTTCTAACCTAGACATAAAAAGGTAGACGTATTAAAATTAATTTACAAGAAAAAGTTAATATTGAACTAAAGAAATTGCTAGATGAAAAACATATTATAAAACTTTCAAGCTGTCCTGATAAATATTTCATATCACCAATAGTGGTCACTGTAAAAAAAGATCAAACGATCAAGCTTGCACTGGATTCAAAAGTATTAACAAACCATTCAAAAGAACAAATATCATATGCCAAATATTGATACGCTAATCGAATCTATATCTCAACAAATAAGTGCTCCCGCGTCGCAAAACACAACGTACCACTCTACGATTGATTTGAAATACGCATACAGTCAATTAATTTTAGACACTAACACGGCTAATCACTGTAACTTTAACATCATTAGTGGTGACATGACCGGCACTTACAGATTTCAAACAGGATTTTACGGGCTCACAGATATGCCAGCAGAATTCCAAAAAGCTATGGACTACACCCTAATTGGTCCAAAAAATACATATTGTTTTTTAAACGATATTTTGATTGTTAGTAAGGGATCTCTGGAAGAACATAAAAGTTAGGTAATGAATTGTCTTAAACGTTTAGATGATGAAAATCTTAGGATAAATCTTCCTAATTTTGGAAAGCTAGAAATTGATTGCCTAGGATACCATATCTCGCAATCGGATATCTCGCCACTAGAAAGAAAAACAGCTGCGATATTATTACTCCAAGCCCCAAAAATTCTAAAGAAACTCCGCTCTTTTTTGGGGTCGTTTCATTACATTGGTAAATTCATTCCTAATTTCGCTCAAATTAGTCATCCTCTCCGTCCCTTATTGAAAAAGTCATCAAAATTTATCTGGACAGCGGAACATGAGAACTGTTTCAATGAAAAAAAAATCGCATAGCAAACGCAACCGCAAACAGCCACTATAACCCGCAACTAGAAACACGCGTGAAATGTGATGCATCGCGCTCCGGTCTCGGAGCAGCTCTTGAACAATTAACAGTGGATGGGTGGAAACCAATTGCATTTACGTCTCGGTTTTTAAATTCTTGTGAAGAACGTTATAGCGTAAATGAACTTCTGGGCGTAGTTTGGGCAATTGAATATTTTGAAAATTATTTGTACGGGAAAACTTTTACAGTGATTGCGGATCATCGTGCTCTTCTATCAATCATGAAAGAAAATAGATCGAACAAATCTTATAACAGCAGATTGACCCGCTGGGTTGATCGTTTACTCCCATTTCAATTCGATATTGAACATCTTCCGGGGGCGAAAATGGGTTTGGTCGACTACATTTCTAGACACCCGTGTCAGAAAGCTAAAAAAAGGTCTCAGCATATGATGAGGAATTCATTGTAGCAAAGTTAAAGTTAATTTCTACATCTATCAAGGCACTAGAATTAAATACCACAAAATCTGCATCCCGTTAACACCAGTTGTTAATAGCACAAAATTCCCCATTACAAATCACACCTAAAATTGAGACAAACAATCCCGCATTGCAGATCACACCTAAATTTGAGGCTCATAATAAGGCAATAAACTTAATTAGCACACTTGCGGCACGAGTATGCAAACAAATTTATTATATTTCCCCTGCTCAGCGAAAACTAGCCTCAAATTCTACTCGTAATTTAAACAATTTAAAATATGTAGGTTCCGCGTCGCAAAATCCACTTAACACTTAAAATACAAGTAAGAGTAAACAATTATCCCAAATTCGGAAAGGATTAGCTCTCGCGCCGCGCGAGCCTCAAAATATTCAATCTAAACTCCCGCCAATTGGAAGACATTCATTAAATATCTGTAAAACTCACCACCGAAATTTAAAATCAGTGCTTTTTGCCTCTAGTCATTCTACAATTCAGTCGTGTACTTTCAATTCGTCAAATTCAATTTCACCTAAATCATCGTCAGAAATAAATTATATAAACAAAAATAATAAAATAATGCCTTCTAAAAAGCGTATCACTCGCGTTTGTTTTAACGACGCATCTCGCACAGCGAACCAACCGTCATCCAGCCAAAACGCAACTCGCCCCACAAGTCAGCGATCTAATTTGCCAAACGATTCCCGCGCCGCAAATCAACGCAAAGAACCTTCACACAATACCCGTGCAGCAAATTCCCCACTCATAACAACACCGACATCTCCGACACACTCGTCTATTGCAAGTACCCCTCTCACCCCCAGCCCACATGTTCCAACATTTGAATACATCGTATCAGAGATCTTTAACAAATCATTGATTGCATCACTGACTAGCAAGGATGCAGTATTGAAAGAGGTCCGGGATTGTATCCTGACAAACAATGAGAGTCGCCTCAAAGCCCTAAACACTTACATACACTCCTATTGGAGGGACCTCCATGTACGTTCCGGCTGCGTATGCATTGACGAAAAAGTCGCCATACCGAACGTTCTGCGAGAGGCGATGGTCGACGACATACACTCCAGCCATCCGGGTACATAGGGTATGATATGTATGGCCACGCATTGCTGGTGGCCATACATGCACCGCGAGCTCATTGTTAAAGCTACCGAGTGCAAGCCCTGCACGGTGATTGGTAAGAACCTTAAATCTCTTATTCCGGCTAAGCAATTTAATCCCCACATACCGTGTGTTGAACCAAGTCCAGAACTTCAAATTGATTTTGGAGGTCCAATTTTTGATGAAAAGGGTAACGAAGTATTTTTTTCTAGCAGCAACTGACAGTTTTTCTAAATACCCTACTGCATGTATTTATGACAACGCTAACGGACCAAACGTTCTAAAGTTTTGGGACTTGTTTAATGAAAATCACGGGATTCCACGCTCTAATTGTCTAGATCAAGCAATGTGTCTAGTTGGCAATCAAGTAAAGACCTTTTGTAATGAAAATAATATCGATATAATTGAAGCTCCAGTGAACGATCATCGCGCTATTGGACTAGTAGAAAGACTTATCCAAAAATTAAGAATAGACTCGCATGTATTAAAGAAGAAAAATCGTCTATTAACGCCTTTCATGTAAAGCACGCATTAAAGATAATAATACACCAAATGCGAATATGTAAACAAAAAACAACAAAGATCTCGCCTTTCGAAGCACACTTTGGAATAAAATCTAATACCCCGCTGAGCGTGATATCGACAAAGCCTAAATTGTCAAATGTCACATATGAAAACATTGTAAACCACTATTTAGATGAAGACACAGTGATGCCGGAAGAAATTCTTCCAGACGACAAGTGGGTGAATGAGTACCGCAGTGACATCGAAGTTGAGGTTGGGATGTCACGGGCAACGCACGACGCCAAGGAACGAGAAAGGGCTAGCACGGACGGCGAGTCACGCTTCTTACGAACCAAGGCATTTCGTCCAATTCCCCTCAAGGAACCTGCAGTAGAGCTTAACCTAGCCCGGAAAATTCATGGGAATAGAAGATCAAAAAATAATTTGGAGGGGCTTTATGAAGTACTCGCGCCGGGATCACATATTCTGAAGGTTAGCCCGACGACTTCAACAATTAAGGAACCTGGCAAACATGTAGTTACGGTACGCAAATTGTGACATTGCGAAATTTGGAACACAACTGGAGCGGCAAACTCCATTAAAAGCGTATGCGGACCGCAAGAGACCACGATCAGGCAAAAAATTAGTAAAAGAACTCATTCAAAGCCACATGAAAAAGGTTCACAAGAAAACAAAACGGGGACAAGAAGATGAAGCACCGAAAACGTGATCCGGGCAGCGGGATATCTT
Source organism: Convolutriloba macropyga (assembly GCF_964194025.1). Lineage (NCBI taxonomy): Eukaryota > Metazoa > Xenacoelomorpha > Acoela > Convolutidae > Convolutriloba > Convolutriloba macropyga. The sequence continues at coordinate 26,944,609 of NC_134479.1, forward strand.
CTTCAAAATCGAATATCTCACGCGCGATGCGAGTACGAATCCCCAAAGTTCCCAACTTTCTCGCTATCCGAAATCAACAACCAGACGCTGGCACAGTTTCGCATAGCGAGAAACTAGCAACTTCTTCCACGAATACGCCTGCCGCACTGACTCAACCAAAGGGATAGTCGGATCGCAATCGGCGAAGTCCCTCTTAATACGGATTTGAAAGCCCATCTCCAGACTCCACAATCTTTCCACCACCAAAACGACCTCGACAAGCGGGTGACGTGGAGAATTTCCAGCCTGCAACCGAGTCTATTGCAGAGTCGGTTCAACACATCGCGGAAAGTCAGCCTGAAGAGACCAACATTTCACCACAAATTGGAGACGCTTCACCACCCGCCTCGCAAAACCCTCCTCTACTAGAAATGGATACCCCACTGCTAGTTCAATCAATGACGGCGTTTGAGGCAGAAGGACGTAATTCAGACGAAAACGAATGGGACAATTAAAACTGAGCTTATTTAAAACTGTGACAATCAAACTTTTCATAATTTAATAGTATTTATTTTTAGCTATGATAACTAGTAAATATATTGTTATTATTTATTTAACAGGGGACCAAGTACTAATTTGTAAATATTGTTATTAATTTATACATTCGAAAGTTGTTATAGTCACAATTTTCTTTGTCAAGGTCAGGGGTATGTGATACCCAAGGATATCATCCTTAGTAATTTGTTTAGTGCAGTTCATGTTAAATACGATGTTTTAATTTAGTTCTTTTATTTTGCCGTTCATAAAGTGTTAATCATTTGTTCATTCAATACCTCGTGATCTGTTGTCATTTCCTTCTTGGTTTCCCGCTTCGTGATCAGACATGTCTGATCACGCCTTCACGTTTTGTTGTGCAACATTTACTTTCATTCTCCTAACTTTGCAATTCGAGTTCAGTTTAACAATTCTTCTTGTAAATCCCGCTCCGCGAGTAAGCAGTAGAAACTCAAGTCAGGATTCCGCTCCGCGAATCACGAAGTAAGTAATTTTAAGCGTACCCGCACCGCAAATAGCTACTCTAAATAAATAGAGTACGTCAGTTTCACAGCAGTCGGTTGACCTGTCAAATGGAGCAAAGAATCCAGGATGCTTCTGAATGATTCTTTATTGCGTATTTTAGTTTGTTTTGCTGTTGAGAACGTTTTGATATGGACCTGACAGGAATCTTATTGGTGTTTTATAAAAGTTTGAAGGGTTAATGAACACCAACTTGGTTCTGATACTGTATGCAACCTTGTACACACTTGGATGAGAAGCAGTGAACAGTTACAAGAATTTTGAGTAAATTTTTTATTGCTGATGGTCGATATGTTCTCCTGTGAAACTTGTGATACGCGACGATTTTCATAAACCCGATACACTTTGATTATTCTTGTCAAAGATATAGGCATACAGATGCTATGAATTATCTGTACTGAAAGAATTCTCTGAGAAAAGATAATGGAATATTTCTAACCAGGTTCTATTCTCTTTTGACTATTAAGAAAGTTTTCCGAGTAGTGGTAATTAACCATTGGGGCCCTTGAATCATTATTCTTAATTGTTATAACCATGTTTCTGTTTGTCTGATGTTCTGTTTGTTCTTGGACTTAATTTTTTTACAGAGGCATGCGCGTTTCACTTCTGCATCTACAATAAAATTAAATTCAACTCATAAATTCTACATTTATTCAAATATGCATTCTAAGTCAAATTACCCGGGTCAAAATTTGGCCAATAATAATGTAAGATTAGCGGTGAATAGCGGCTAAAATAAACTTTTTTCACCGCAAAGCCTCCGCATCTTTAAAGGCTGAATGCGGTGAGTTTTTGGTCTTTAGCAGTGAAAATTTTATTCACCGCATTCACGGGATTTCTAACAAAAAGGAAACTGGCGTACAGGGGTTCGAACTTCTCAACTCCTGCATGTCAACAACTGCTTATTACACTGCGCCATCTCTCACTTAATTCAAGTGTTTTTTCTGTAAGTTTAAGATAAGCGTTGAAATTACCGCGGTGAATATTTGTAAGATTTGCGATTTTAACGCTGAAAATTTTTTTCACCGCATTCTGCTGGTAGCGGTGAATTTTATTTACCGCATTCTGCTTCTAGCGTTGCAAAATTTTCTTTCACTGCTTAAGAGTTTTTTCACCGCATTCATCACATTGAGCGCAAATCTTACAATTCTGCTCAAATTCACCGCAAATCTTACACCTTTTGGCAATTTTTAGCGGTGACACCTCGAACAGGGCACGCCAGTCACCCATACATGCGCATTTGAGTCCATGCGCTGTTCAATCATGCCTACAATCAATTTAAGCCTGTTGAACACATATTTTCCTTCTAATCAGTTCAACTCTTTATACAGATCAATTCAATTCTATCGAAGCTTATTTTGACGGCAAATCAAAACTATAATGTCCGTGTTTAAATTGGAGGTTATAAGTGTTATCTATAACTGTTGATCTATGTCACTAAGCGACGAAATTGAGGAGATAGGAAATCATAAAAAATTTATCCATGGAAGCTGTGCAAGATGAAACACAAGCTACAAAAAGTTAGCTTGAGCTCAATAGATATTGTGATATAAATTGACCTTGATGAGTTTGATCAGTAGCAAAAATTTTTCATTCTATTACTCATTGACTCCTTAGTTCACTGACTCTTATAATCTCTATTTTATATATCAATATATTTCATGAGTTAACTTTTTCCTCAAAATATCTTTGTTCATATATTAGGAAAAAATGATGCGACAGGCGTTAGCTAGCAGTGTGGGCATTTTCAAGAAAAAGCATTTAATTGCAGAACTAAAACCTTAGCATAGCAGTATTGAATTGGAAGAGTGACGGCATTGTTCAATTAACAATTAGAGTGTTTGTTAACATTCTGAGTTTCTTAAAACTAAAGGCAATTACATGTTGAGAAAAGGATGTCAGTTAACACGCGTATGAAAAAAACACTGCCTTATTCATGTTGTCTATGCCAATTTCATGAAAGAGTGCTGATATTAATCTCTTTTTTGTTTTAATTCCTATGATCTTGATAATGCCGTGATAATTATCGTTAAGATTTTTTTCTTCGATTCAACTCTGTATTCGAAATTCAACCGTTCCCATGTACTTGTCCTGAATTTTAGAGGCCTCAGTACCTATTTCTTAACAAAACCATAAATTCTAATGTAGGGTACCTATAATATAATGTTTTGCTAAAGTTATCAAATGTTAAGTTGTAAAGTTGAAATTTAAGCTAACGTAAGTTACAGAATAGTTAAGTTCCCGGATGCTGGTTGCAGAGCAAATCTGCACTGAATCAGTCTAATGACATTCTTTTTTTTAGGATTGAGTACTCTATTCATGTCACATATTTTACTGGCCTAATTTGATTTTTGAGTAAATTTTATTTCATGAAAATTAATCAGTTCATTTTAAATCCCCTCAACAAGATTCGCTTTTTATGCGATTCTACTTTCCGCGGGGATAATTTGCGCAGCAGCTCGTAACCGCTAAGCTAGGTGGGCTTTGTAGTAATTGCCCATAAGCTTGAGTATGTAAAAATTGTGTGTTAACTATTATAGCAATTATCAGTTATAAACTACAAAAGTATCGCATTATTCTGCACATACTTAATTTTGGTGATGAGTAATTTTGAGCCTACACAAGATAAATTTAGCTTGTGTGAACTCTATGAACTCATTATAATCATAATGAAGAAAACTGCGCATATAAGAACTCAAAATATTCTGGAGATGCAATATTTCAGAACTGAATTACGTTTTTACTCTTGAATTGTGCTGGTTCAGCGCTGAACTGCTCTGAGACTCAAGTCAGGGCTACGTTTTGAAGAGGATAGTCTGTAGCTTATAGAGTTAATTGATTTATAGATTGTATACTTTTTAGGAATCTTTAACTTGAAACCTTCACAAATTATTATCTTTAAGCTCTCATGTGTTTTATCAGACTTTTCGTTTTTGCCGAGATACAGCGTGAACACCTTGCCCCAACACACACAGACCTTCTAATTTGATATAAACCTATTTCATTGACTAGTTCGAAGTATTGTCAAGCTATATCCGAACATGTAACTCTTAAAACATAGACGCGGAACATAAAAATGTTATATTTGTTTTATGAGAAGCAATGTAGAATTTTTAAAAAAAGAGATAAACAGGTATAAAAACTGCTGTTCTGCGTACCTGAACTTAAAGCGAGCACCTCAACATGGATAGCTCAAAGATTTTAGAAGGGTTATAAGACGTCCGCTGTTTTCAGCTTCATATATGAGACACGGGGTGGACAAATAATATGCCGAAATATAATGGAAAAAATTATACTCATTCATCTAACCTATGTCGCCGACAATTTTGGGATAGCTCGTTGTCAAACCCAGCAAGTTGAAAACCCAATGTTGAGAAGGGTTCTGGGACTGTTAGAGCTGATCGAACTGATTTGATTGCCATCAAAACTAAAATAGTCAACAAATCCTTAAAAGTGTATTATTTATTCCGCTCCAAGAGAAACAGTGAAATTAAGATACCTTTTAGTAATCGCAAAAATGTGTTCATGTCGGCAGTCGTGAAAGTAGCTGAATCGCCGGAATCGAAATCGGATATTGATTTTGAATGAATTTTTAGCAGAATCTTTGCATCTGCTAGCGCTGTATTAATAAAGTTGTTTTTTCATTAGCTTTTTGTTTATTTGCTTATTTATTTGTTCATTGATTTGTTTATTTGTCTACGGCCGATTATTAATACTTTATAACTAAACATACCAGAAAATATAAGTTCATTGGATCATGCGAACCGAGTACTTCAATGAGACAGAAAATAAACTGCCGTTCGAGGGGAGTGTTAATGACCAGACAAAAATATTTGCTCCAACAGATTGCTTTATAGAGCTGTTGTAATCAATGGACATTTTAAGGCGTGAAAAACGTATGGATGTGAAAAACCAGCAAAAACTCGAACAAACAGGAATCGCATCAAAAAAGTTCTACTTTCCTGAATTCAACAAACTGATAATATTTTTTACATTTTGTTCGGAAAGGGCTTGTGAAAAACTGTAATGAGCTTACAAGACGAAGCAGGCATGCAATTAGGAAAAAATAAAATTTAGGTTAGTTCCTTTCGTGAATATGTGAGAACTATAAGGACCCATACAAAATAAGCGAAGTTTGCAAGGTTTTTGATCAGCTAGCGACCCGGAGTCGGGATCATTTAAAATTCAGCGTTGAATCAGGAAAAAACATGCTTTATTTTTATGATGACAGTATCAAGATCATGGCAATTTATACCATGAAAAGGGTAACTTTCAGCAATCATTTATGCAGTTGATATGTACATGATGACTTTTATTCATGCGCATGTTAATTAACATCCTGTTTTCAATATGTGCATACATGTAATTAAGTCTGTCTTTAAGCTACTCAGAATGCGCAACACCCACGCTAATCGTTATTTGAAGGACGCCGCCACTCTTTGATCTCATTCTAGCGCGCTGCAATTAAATGCCTCTCTGCAAAATGCGCTCTGCTAGTTATGCCTCTCTGCAAATAATGCCTCTCTGCAAATGCCCTCTGCTAGTTATGCTTCTCTGCATAAATAATGCCTCTCTGCAAATCATGCTTTTACGATGTACAAAATATCTTCAAGAGAAAAGTTAATTCATGAATATATTGGATAAATAAATAAGGAGATAGTATATATAAATAAATATTGGAAAATAAGGAGTTAAAGGATATAAGGAGTTAATTAAATAGTTTTGATTCTCAGTTTTGCTACTCTTCACTGTCGACCTCCGGCTAACCTTCCGCAGCTTGTGTTGAGTCTTGCACAGCTTCCATGTATGATGGATCACACTTTTCCATCGTCCTCCGACCTCCACAAATTTGCATGGCGGCCAGGAGGAGGCGTTATAAATGCCATCACCGACCTCCGAATGCTGAATTGAATTGATTGAATGTAGAATTGATTGCGCATGTAGAATTGATTGCGAATGCTGAATTGCAAATGCTGAATTGATTGCGAATGCTGAATTGATTGCGAATGCTGAATTGATTGCGAATGCTGAATTGATTGCGAATGCTGAATTGGAATGCTGACTGACAAGGCTGAAACGAATGCACAATTAGGAAAACAACCGACTAACGTGCAGGGGAGGTGGGGGGTAACTAGATCGGGGAGGGGGTTATTACTGGTGGTGGTGGTGGGTGGGGGGGGTAACTGGATCGGGGGGGGAATGGGTTGTTAATCTCTGTTGCTGGGTCGTGGGGGGGGTGATCCGAACATTGTTTTGGACACCAAATCGACAATTTTAGTCAAATTGTGCACATTTTTGGTGCACAGGCTCCACTTTAGCCCTAATTGGGGACGAAATAAAAAAATTGGACTGAGCGAACCATTTTGGTTAAGTTTTTACCTTTTTCCAAAAAAAGTATCCGCGCTCGATGAGGCTTAACTTTTTCGATCACCGAACATTGTTTTGGACACCAAATCGTCAATTTTAGTCCAATGGTGCTCATTTTTGGTGGGCACGCTTCACTTTAGCCATAATTGAGGATGAAATAAAAAAAATGGACTGAGCGAACCATTTTGGACAAGTTTTTACCTTTTTCCAAAAAAAGTATCCGAACTTTTTCGATCACCGAACATTGTTTTGGACACCAAATCGCCAATTTTAGTCAAATTGCGCACATTTTGGTGGACACGCTCCACTTTAGCCCTAATTGGGGATGAAATAAAAAAAATGGACTGAGCGAACCATTTTAATTAAGTTTTTACCTTTTTCAAAAAAAAAGTATCCGCGCTCGATGAGGCTTAACTTTTTCGATCACCGAACATTGTTTTGGACACCAAATCGTCAATTTTAGTCCAAATGTGCTCATTTTTGGTGGGCACGCTTCACTTTAGCCATAATTGAGGATGAAATAAAAAAATTGGACTGAGCGAACCATTTTGGACAAGTTTTTACCTTTTTCCAAAAAAAAAGTATCCGAATTTTTTCGATCACCGAACATTGTTTTGGACACCAAATCGTCAATTTTAGTCAAATTGCGCACATTTTTGGTGGACACGCTCCACTTTAGCCATAATTGGGGATGAAATAAAAAAATTGGACTGAGCGAGCCATTTTGGACAAGTTTTTACCTCTTTCCAAAAAAAGTATCCGCGCTCGATGAGGCTTAACTTTTTCGATCACTGAACATTGTTTTGGACACCAAATCGTCAATTTTAGTCCAATTGTGCACATTTTTGGTGGACAGGCTCCACTTTAGCCATAATTGGGGATGAAATAAAAAAATTGGACTGAGCGAACCATTTTGGACAAGTTTTTACCTTTTTCCAAAAAAAATATCCGCGCTCGATGAGGCTTAACTTCTTCGATCACCGAACATTGTTTTGGACACCAAATCGTCAATTTTTGTCCAATGGTGCTCATTTTTGGTGGGCACGCTCCACTTTAGACATAATTGAGGATGAAATAAAAAAAACTGGACTGAGCGAACCATTTTGGACAAGTTTTTACCTTTTTCCAAAAAAAGTATCCGATATTTTTCGATCAACGAACATTGTTTTGGACACCCAATCGTCAATTTTAGTCAAATTGCGCACATTTTTGGTGGACACACTCCACTTTAGCCCTAATTGGGTATGAAATAAAAAAATTGGACTGAGCGAACCATTTTGGTTAAGTTTTAATCTTTTTCAAAAAAAAGTATCCGCGCTCGATGAGGCTTAACTTTTTCGATCACCGAACATTGTTTTGGACACCAAATCGTCAATTTTTGTCCAAGGGTGCTCATTTTTAGTGGGCACGCTCCACTTTAGCCATAAATGGGGATGAATTAAAAAAATTGGACTGAGCGAACCATTTTGGACAAGTTTTTACCTTTTTCCAAAAAAAGTATCCGAACTTTTTCGATCACCGAACATTGTTTTGGACACCAAATCGTCAATTTTAGTCAAATTGTGCACATTTTTGGTGGACAGGCTCCACTTTAGCCCTAATTGGGGATGAAATAAAAAAATTGGACTGAGCGAACCATTTTGGACAAGTTTTTACCTCTTTCCAAAAAAAGTATCCGAACTTTTTCGATCACCGAACATTGTTTTGGACACCAAATCGTCAATTTTAGTCAAATTGTGCACATTTTTGGTGGACAGGCTCCACTTTAGCCCTAATTGGGGATGAAATAAAAAAATTGGACTGAGCGAACCATTTTGGACAAGTTTTTACCTCTTTCCAAAAAAAGTATCCGCGCTCGATGAGGCTTAACTTTTTCGTTACCGAACATTGTTTTGGACACCAAATCGTCAATTTTAGTCCAATTGTGCTCATTTTTGGGGGGCACGCTCCACTTTAGCCACAATTGGGGATGAAATAAAAAAAATGGACTGAGCGAACCGTTTTGGACAAGTTTTTACCTTTTTCCAAAAAAGTATCCGAACTTTTTCGGTCACCGAACATTGTTTTGGACACCAAATCGTCAATTTTAGTCCAATTGTGCTCATTTTTTGGGGGCACGCTCCACTTTAGCCATAATTGGGGATGAAATAAAAAAATTGGACTGAGCGAACCATTTTGGACAAGTTTTTACCTCTTTCCAAAAAAAGTATCCAAACTTTTTCGATCACCGAACATTGTTTTGGACACCAAATCGTCAATTTTAGTCAAATTGTGCACATTTTTGGTGGACAGGCTCCACTTTAGCCCTAATTGGGGATGAAATAAAAAAATTGGACTGAGCGAACCATTTTGGACAAGTTTTTACCTCTTTTCAAAAAAAGTATCCGCGCTCGATGAGGCTTAACTTTTTCGTTACCGAACATTGTTTTGGACACCAAATCGTCAATTTTAGTCCAATTGTGCTCATTTTTGGGGGGCACGCTCCACTTTAGCCACAATTGGGGATGAAATAAAAAAAATGGACTGAGCGAACCATTTTGGACAAGTTTTTACCTTTTTCCAAAAAAGTATCCGAACTTTTTCGGTCACCGAACATTGTTTTGGACACCAAATCGTCAATTTTAGTCCAATTGTGCTCATTTTTTGGGGGCACGCTCCACTTTAGCCATAATTGGGGATGAAATAAAAAAATTGGACTGAGCGAACCATTTGGACAAGTTTTTACCTTTTTCCAAAAAAAAGTATCCGCGCTCGTTGAGGCTTAACTTTTTCGATCACCGAACATTGTTTTGGAAACCAAATCGTCAATTTTAGTCCAATTGTGCTCATTTTTGTTGGGCAGGCTCCACTTTAGCCATAATTGGCGAAGAAATAAAAAGATTGGACTGAGCGAACTTTTTTGGACAAGTCTTTACCTTTTTCCAAAAAAAGTATCCGAACTTTTTCGATCACCGAACATTGTTTTGGACACCAAATCGTCAATTTTAGTCCAATTGTGCTCATTTCTGGTGGACAGGCTCCACTTTAGCCATAACTGGGGATGAAATAAAAAAAATGGACTGAGCGAACCGTCTTGGACAAGTTTTTACCTTTTTCCAAAAAAGTATCCGAACTTTTTCGGTCACCGAACATTGTTTTGGACACCAAATCGTCAATTTTAGTCCAGATGTGCTCATTTTTGGTGGACAGGCTCCATTTCAGCCATAATTGGCGAAGAAATAAAAAGATTGGACTGAGCGAACTTTTTTGGACAAGTCTTTACCTTTTTCCAAAAAAAGTATCCGAACTTTTTCGATCACCGAACATTGTTTTGGACACCAAATCGTCAATTTTAGTCCAATTGTGCTCATTTCTGGTGGACAGGCTCCACTTTAGCCATAACTGGGGATGAAATAAAAAAAATTGGACTGAGCGAACCATTTTGGACAAGTTTTCACCTATTTCCAAAAAAGTATCCGCGCTCGATGAGGCTTAACTTTTTCGATCACCGAACATTGTTTTGGACACCAAATCGTCAATTTTAGTCCAAATGTGCTCATTTTTGGTGGGCACGCTCCACTTTAGCCATAATTGGGGATGAAATTAAAAAATTGGACTGAGCGAACCATTTGGACAAGTTTTTACCTTTTTCCAAAAAAAAGTATCCGCGCTCGTTGAGGCTTAACTTTTTCGATCACCGAACATTGTTTTGGACACCAAATCGTCAATTTTAGTCCAATTGTGCTCATTTTTGGTGGGCAGGCTCCACTTTAGCCACAATTGGGGATGAAATAAAAAAATGGACTGAGCGAACCATTTTGGACAAGTTTTAACCTATTTCCAAAAAAAAAGTATCCGATTTTTTTCGATCACCGAACATTGCTTTCGACACCAAATTGTCAATTTTAGTCCGATTGTTCTCATTTTTGGTGGGCCGGTTCCACTTTAGCAATACAACCCCCCCCCCTCCCCCTCCACACACACACACACACACACACACACACCACACACACACACACACGCCACGCACGCGCACACACACACACACACACACACACACTACACACACTTCACACACGCACCACACACCGCTCACCACACACAAACAAACCACTGACACACGCCGTACACTCAAGCCACACACACACACCACACTCTTACCACACACACACACACAAATCACCGACACACACCGCACACACACGCCACACATCACACACGCACATACACACACATCTCTCACACACACACACCAAACACCGCACACACCTCACTGACACACACCGCTCACCACACACACACACACAAACCTCACTTACAAA